>NC_052476.1:5006048-5363657 GCF_009730915.1 Dioscorea cayenensis subsp. rotundata | reverse complement strand
GAGGACAAGCACACACACACGCACGTAAGGGGTGTCTCAGGGTGAAACTACCTTTGATGATAAATCTAAAAGTACAAAAAGCCAATCACAACTCAAGAACATAAATAATGGAGATGAGCATGCAAGCAAGAACCCTAAAATAAACAAACAAAGTTTAGTAGGGACTGAACCCTTATTAACTCAAGAGTACACACTACAACAAAATAATACAAAGTATGATCAAAATACAAAAGTAAGATAACACAAGTAGGGAAATGCGCATGTGTGCTGAAAGCCTAAGGATTAGGTGGAAGCGCTTATGCCATGCAAGTAGTGGCTGCAGGTGTGGTGCCAACTGATGATGATGTGTCGCGAATAAATGGGAAAATCTCAGCTATGTTATTCTCAATTCGGTGATGTGATGCAGCCAAGTCTCTCTACCTCTTGTAAAGGACCTGTAACTACTGGTGGACCTCAGTATGAAATTCTTCAAATCTTGCCATAATTGGTGGTCTACTCTCCCTAGGCTCAAGCTCAAGCTCAAACTCGGGCTCTATCTCCATCTCATGTGAGGGACTAGGATCCTGTGTACTCATCTCCTGATGGTGTTCCAAGCGGTATGTGCTCCCCAGTCCCTCAACTATGCCAATGTAAGCAAGAGTCTGCATCCCTAGTGGGGCAATAGCACCTACAACTGTTATGCCTTGGGTGCACTCGATAAGATCCATGCCTCTAATCATTCTTGTAATGTCTGGCAAAAATAGCTCCAAGGCGGACAAATTTGCCTCTAGTCAATAAAGCGTGGATGTAGCGATGAGTGGGGTTCAACAATTGGGAGGCCTTCCTCGTCCTTAAGCTATTTGCAATGGAAGTCCAATATGACTCACTCGTCATGGGATATGGGAAGTCTTGAGGCAAAGCTTTGAACTTGGATGTTTGCATGTATGCTTCCATATAAAGTCCCAAAAGAACACCTAAATGGTCTTAAGAAATTTGATGCTTCTTCTTAAATGCTCAAAAAGAGATAGAACTTTCTTGGTGGGTGAATGGACATTGTTTAGCAACCTCAACCATGCTTAACACCTCCAAGGCGATTTCTTTGTAGGTGGGCTCTTCAATGGAAAATAATCTATCCCACCCATCATGAGAAATGTATTCCAAAATGACTCCATCCAACTCCAAAGTTTTCAACAACACAATCCAATCTATCTTTCGGATGGTGCCAAATCCTTTTCAAGACAATAGCGCGAACCTTGTCTTGTGATCTTCACTTGTAAAACTTGGTCCATTAATGGGAGGTGAATGATTCCTCCTTGCTCATTAAGGGGCTACTTTCTTGACCCACGTACCTACAAGACAAAAGGTGTATCATCAAACCAAGATACAAGCAAGTAATGCTCAATGGAATGAAAAACTTGTGAAAAATAGCAAGTGCTACAGTAAATCCGAAATTTTTTGCAATAGCTTCCTTTGTGAAAGTAGCAAAGAAAATTTACAACTATCTAGAATCATTCCAACAATGTTTTAGCATTCAAGGAGATACAAAAACCCAAAGAATCCACCCCATATCACCAAGAAAAACTCAAGGAGAAGAGTGAAAGAACACTCACCTTGCCCCAGAGTATGTGGAGTGAATCAAGTGTAAAATCCAGTCAAAAGAGTGGTTAAACTTCGAAATTTCTTCACAAATATAGTTATTAGAAGGAAGAGAGTGATTTAAAGCAAGAAAAATGCGGAGAAATGGTGGAGAAATGGAGAAGAAATTGATGAAAATAGTGAAGAATAAAGATGAATAGTTAGGGAAAAGAGAGAAGTGGCTCTTAAAGGCCTAAGTCCCGAGCCCTTGCAGGGAAGCTTGTGGGCGCAAGCTTGCCTGCAAGCCATCTCTGAATTGCTCACAGGCAAGCTTGTGGACGCAAGCTTGCCCATGAAGCATTTCTGGATGACATATGGGCTTCTTCACGGTCAATAAATGGGTATTTTCCAGTTTTCTTCAAGTTTTCCTCCTAAAAGCCATAAAAAGGATCAAAACAAAGCTGAATTAAGCACACAAACAATCAAGTGTTCTTCCTTAATGCACCAAGATGATAAACAACTAAAATGCTACACAACATGCAAGCAATAATACAAGTAACAAAGTAATTAGAAAGAATGGAAAATACTACTACAACATGATCATAATGATAAGTGCTTGAGTAGACATATTTTTCTATATGTGTTACATGCATTGAGCATCATTTTTACCATGGTTTATATAGTGTATTTGGTGTTCTTTTGTGCAATTAGGTTCTGAATGCCTTGAAGGAAGAAAAAAAAACAAAGATAGGCTATAAAGGCACATTTTGGGAGTTCTTGTTCAATGTAATGATCAAGAAACAAAAGGAGTTCATGAACATAGAGGTGTATGCCAACTTCCAAAGAGGATTCAAGCCAATTTGCTAGATGAAAAGGCACTAAAGGCAGTCAAATCTCCATTCTCCTTCTCTTTGTGGAGAATGTAAGACCTTTCAAATGATGAGTGGACGAAGAAAAGCCTTATAGCCTACCACATGGATGTGAGCCCAAACTATGTGGATTGAAGAGAAGAGTGTTTGAACCACGTTTATGAAGAGGATTGCAGCTAAGTACTGTAGTAAAATAATGAAGCATTTCACTGTAGCAATAATGTAGTAGAAGCACTGTTCACGTGACTTCATGGAAATTTCTACAGCTTACGTAGGCGCTCGGAAATTCCACACAGGCGCATGAAGTCACGTGACAGATGTGGTTTAGGCTTATAAATTACCCTTTTGGCCTATTTTTTGGACATCTTTTGTGCGGTTCTTGAGGGGTGAGATGGCTAGCATTTGGAGAGGAGGTCTTTGTGGCTTAGGAGGTACTTCTTCATGAACTTTGATTGAGTCCTTCTGAGTCATAGCATCAAGGAGGCCACTAGTGAAACTAGCTTTGGAGTTGATCCTTCATGACGTCGAAGCTCTCAATCAAGGCCATAAGTTTATATATAGGGGGGGGAGGGTTTATTTCTATGGTTTTTATATGCTTTTATTTATTGATGGTTTGTTTTGTATATTGCTCCCTGGAGAGCTAAACTCCTAGAGGGTATTTTGGCTTGTGAACCCTAGGATTCTCATCTTTTGTGTATTTGTTTTGTGTTCCTATTTAATACGAGTTTGGTCGGGTTTCAATCTTGTTTGCCTAATGCTTAATTGCCTTATTGATCTTATGGTTATTTGGTTTGCATGATTTGTTGCCTTGGTGAAAGAGTGGTCTCCATTAGGGTTAGAACCCCAAGATTGAAGAGGGTTGAGAGGGTGGGTCATGAGATAGTGGAGTGTCCCCTTTCCTCTTTGATTTGTGTTCTATCTCCGTATTCCCTAAGTGTTATGCAACCATATTTGGTTTGAGGTGTGAGATTGCAAGATTTCTCTACCGGGACCTTGTAGGGGGTTAGGGACCTTTCACCTAGAGGTAGGGTTAAAGTTTATTCTTAGGAATCAGATACATCTTTTAGAATCCCTAGAGTGCTTTGTGGTCATATATGGTGTGAGATGTTGAGATTGAGTTATTTCTCCACCAAGACCTCGTAAGGGACCAGTATCTGTGATCTGGAGGCAGGATGCGATTATCTTTAGATTTCCACAACTTAACCTACTAATTCTAGAAACACTTTTCATTTCCGAGACCTAATAACTAAATCCTAGGGGGAGCATTGCCCGAATAACCCACTTTCACTGATTGAGATCTCCCTATATTTTATCCTTGCATATTCATCTTCAGTATTCATTTCTTACCCGATATTTCCCTCACGGAAAATCTACAAAGCTTAGGAATGAGATATTTTCTTTTGTGCAAATGGAATTGGAGTCTCTTTTTAATACATGGTATAGGTTTAGGGAGCTCTTGTTGAAATGTCCTCAACATGGGTTCCTCGAGTGGATGATTATTTAAACTTTCTATAGTGGTATGAACCCAAGCACAATGCAGTTACTTGATGCTGCAGCAGGAGGTACCTTAGGAAGCAAGACCCCCTAAGACCCTTGACATCTCATCGAAGAAATGGATATGACCAATTATCAATGGAACACACGGAACAAAAATAAGGTAGCCGGATTTCATAAGATCGATGAAGTCACATCATTGGCGGCCCAGGTTAAGTCATTGAACAAGAAGTTAGACACTCTAACTTCTCCTAAAGTGGCGGCAGTTATTAGTTGTATTGGGTGTAGGGGAGGACATGCTCCATCTGATTGCCCAATTTCTATTGGTGGTACCACTCCCGTAGAACAGGTTGATTTTGTAGGTAATGCAATGAGAGGTCAAGGGAATCCGTATAGCAATACTTTACAACCTGGGGTGAAGGAGCCACCCAAACCTTTCTTGAAGTAATCAAGGGTAATAGAAGGCGATAGCACCACCAGGTTTCCAATAAAAACAACAAGCCCCGAATATGGAGAATAGAGTTTCAGGCTTAGAAAAACTGATGACTGACTTAGAGAAGGCTTTGACCAAGTTCATCCAATCGTCAGATACAAGATTTCAATCGTTTGAAGCTACACTTTGCAACTACACCGCATCATTGCATAACTTGGAGAATCAAGTGGGCCAAATTGCGCTTTTGGAAAGACCTCAAGGCAATTTGCCTAGCAACACAGAGACCAATCCAAGAGAGCATGTGAAGCCGATCACTTTGAGAAGTAGTCATGAAGTTGAGAGTAGGGCTACCCTAGTGAGAAGACTAATGTTGAGTTACCCGAGGTCATGGAGATTGAGGATAGAGCCAAGGAGAAGGAGGTGGTACCCCCGCCTTCTAAGCCAAGAATCCCTTAACCTTCAAGATTAAAGAAACGACAAAAATGATGAGCAATACAAGAAGTTTTTGGGTCTATTCAAGCAGTTGCACATCAACATCCTATTAATAGAGGGCGTTGTCTCAAATGCCTCACTATACGAATTTTCTTAAAGGCCTCTTGACCAATAAGAGGAAGTTGGAGGAGAGTGCATCTGTGATCTTAGATGCTTCATGTTCAGCGGTGTTGCAAAAGAATATGCCGAACAAGAAGAAAGACCCTGGAAGCTTCATCATTCCGTGTAATATTGGTAATTTGGGTAAGAAAAATGTATTAACAAATTCAGGGGCTAGTATCAATGATAAGTGCTTGTCCGATATGAATGTGAAACATTCTTTCCTTATGTTAAGTATTACCTTTCTCGGGTTTTTACACTAATATGTGTGTTTTTATGTTACTTTTATGCAGGTAGGGTTGTGAGGCCGATTATGAAGGAAAGAAGCCAATGTGGATCATAATGCACTGATTTTGGAGGAAATCTTGCTAAGGTTCAAACGCAAAGACGTAGGTCAGGTGTGAGATGCTAGAGTGTGTGCCAACTTCCTCATATTTGAGTTAGAACAACCATTTGGAGGGACACAAGGGCAGTCACACTCAAGCATTCCGACTTATGCACATATAACAAGATCTCCATCAACTTATCCGTCATTTAAGAAGCAAAGCGATCCATGACGTGAACGTGTGCCCATTTGCGTTACCTCAAACGAAAGTATGGATTTGGGAAGTATTTCAGGCCACATACTGTAGCGATATTGTAGCAAAGTACTGTAGAAGCAATGTTTACAGCCCGCCGAGAAAACTGCAAAATAGAGAATCCACACGGGTGTCTGAAAATTCCATATGCCAGTGTAAAAAATTCACAAGGGCGTTCACAAAGGCTTGTGGATCCCCGATTCCAGCCCTATTTAAAGCCGATTCAGCCCCGATTTCAGTATTCTTTTCTACATCTTTTCCCCAACCTTAGAGAGGGCTTCGCTAGGGTTTTGACAGATATTGACTAGGGTTTTGGAGAGGTTCTATGGCTCCAACATCACGCATATTTTGGAAGAAGGTTATTGGGAGAGCTTTCGTCAGCACCGATCCGGCGAGGTGTATCCTAGGCCGGAGAAAGGACCCTTTGTGACTAGTAGAGGACTCTCCACAAGACCATTGACACGACTATCGAGGGGGTTTTCTATAGATTCATTGCTTTTACATTCTATTTCTTTGATTGTAATTAGCTCCATGGAGAGCTAAATCTCTAGTGGGTACTTGGGTATTTGTGAACCCTAGGATGTATTCGTTTCATTGAATCTCTTTATTATGCTTTCAATTAATTGATGTTTATTGTGAGTTCGAACCTTGAATGCTTGATTATTTGAATACTCCCCTAGAGTGATACTAGGGTTGAGAGTTCTTATTGGTAACCTTGTGAGTGATTGACACACCACGAGTGTTAGACAAAGCTAGGTTGGAGAAGGTTGAGAGGGTGAGTAGAGAGGTACAGGAGTGCCCCCTTTCTCCTCCGATGTGATAGATTCTACCTTCGTTGCTCGAGTTCTTTGTGGCAATAATAGAGTGAATGGTCTAAAGGATGACCTTCCGTTGGGGCTTAGTTGCGGGTGCAATGGAGTGAAGTGTAGAAGTGATCTTAGTATCTAGGGCTTAATTATGGTTAGGTACCTTCTACCTAGACCAAAGGGTTAGGTCTATAATTAGGAAGAGATTTATCATTTGGAATCCCTAGAGCTCATTGCAATTCTATGCGAGTGCGAGGTTGAGAGGTTATCCAATCTCTACTCCGGGACATGTATAGAGTTAGGCATGGTTGACCATAAATTTGGGACTATGTAATTAAGGATTTCCATGACTCACTATTGCATTAATTAGGAAGCATAATAGAGGGTTCTTGCACTTGAAACGATTGTCCTAGGTGGAGCAATATCCGGGAACCCTATCTTTATCGATTGCCTTACCTTCTCCTTTACGTGTGCTCTCTTACTTGTTGATTTTTACTTTTGAGAATTGAATCATTGTCACATATATCACTATTCATTTTTCACATAGCTAAGAAACGAATTAAGTGTTTTTATTCCCTACTCCCTGTGGATACGATACCCGCTCATCCTGGATTATTTACTCGACAAACCCGTGCACTTGTGGGATATACGCAAAGGGACCTTGTCAAGTTTTTGGCGCCGTTGCCGGGGAGTGGGCGTTTAGAGATACTTTGCATTTTGTTTCTTAGCTATTTTACCATACATTCTATTTCATATTTTCTTATTCTATCATCGTTCTGATTTTTCTTTCTTTCTTTCTGATTACAGAAAAAAATCTGATTAACATGCCTCAGTCATTCAACAATATCACGGGAAAGTTTGAAAATGTGGAGAAAAAAGTTTAACTATTTGTAGTACAAGATATACCATGTTATCCCCATCATGAGCAGTGCACAATTCAACAGCCCATGAAAAAGAGTACACCGCCAGGATTCAAGGGCAGAAATGTGAATTAGATAATGTGATAGAGCAGTTTGAGAGATCTGCGTCGGTGTTAATGAGTGATCAGTTAGAAGAAAGTCTGGAGAGAATCCTTGCTCAATTTGATTCCTCGTATCATGAACAAAGGCAAGAAATTTTTTTTAGTGGGAGTATCTATTTCAGAAGGGAAATTGTGTGGAATGGATATGTTGATATCCGTTGAAGATCGTAAAGAAATAAATTCTCAGGTGAAAGAGGGAGAGAATAACTGTGGACATGAAATGAATGATTTTGAGGAGATTGATAGGTTGAAGGAGAGCAGGTTGCGCCCATCGATTGTTGAACCACCAGAACTTAAGCTTAAAGCTCTGCCGGCACATTTGGAATATGCGTTCTTGATGGAAGAATCTAAACTCCCTGTGATTGTGGCTTCAAATTTGTCTGTGGATCAGAAGGATAAGCTTGTTAGCATGTTGAAAAAGCACAAATCAGCTATTGCATGGAAGATCTCAGACATTAAGGGTATAAATCCGTCATTCTACACGCATAAGATTTTAATGGAGGATGACTACAAATCTGTGATCAAACCTCAGCGAAGATTAAACCCGAATATGAAAGAGGTTGTCAAGGCGGAAGTAATAAAACTCTTGGATGCAGGAATCATCTACCCCATATCCGACAGTAAGTGGGTGAGCCCAACCCAAGTTATTCCGAAAAAAGAGGGGATGCCAGTAGTAAAGAATGAAAAGAATGAATTGATCCCAACTAGGACAGCTACTGGATGATGAGTTTGCATTGACTATAGAAGACTGAATGACGCAACTCGAAAAGATCACTTTCCTTTGCCATTTATTGATGGCATGTTGGGATATTTTCAAAACCCAATAGCCCCAGAAGATCAAGAGAAAACCACATTTACTTGTCCTTATGTTACCTTCGCTTACAAAAGAATCGCCCTTCGGGTTGTGTAACGCCCCTGCAACATTCCAGCGTTGCATGATGGCCATTTTTGATGACCTTCTTGAAGATATTATGGAAGTTTCATGGATGATTTTTCACTATTTAGGGACTCTTTCGATGTGTGCTTAAAGAACTTGGAAAGAGTATTAGTGAGATGTGAAGAAATGAATCTCGTCCTCAACTGGGAGAAGTGTCATTTTATGGTACAAGAAGGCATTGTCCTTGGACACAAGATTTCCCAGGTGGGTAGGGATGTGGATAAGGCGAAGATTGAGATTATCTAAAAGCTTCCTCCACCTACAAATGTGAAAGGGATTCGTAGTTTCTTGGGACATGCAGGTTTTTAGAGAAGGTTCATTAAGGACTTTTCGAAGATCTCCCAACCGTTGACTAAACTCTTGGAGAAGGATGCCCCTTTTGATTTTGGGAACAACTGTCTGAATGCATTTAATGTGTTGAAAGAAAGGTTAGTGCAAGCACCAATCCTGACAACACCAAAGTGGAATGAGCCTTTTGAAGTAATGTGTGATACTACTGATTATGCAGTGGGAGCGGTCTTGGGGCAGAGGATAGATAAGCAATTTCGACCGATCTATTATGATAGCAAGACTCTCACAAGCGCGCAAGAGAATTACACCACTACTGAAAAGGAATTGTTAGCAGTAGTGTTTACCTTTGATAAATTTAGACCGTACCTCATCTTATCTAGGGTAACAGTATTCACAAATCATTCGGCACTCCGTTATCTCATGAACAAGGAAGACACGAAGCTGAGATTGATTCGCTGGATATTATTGTTGAAAGAATTTGATATGAAAAATAAAAGATAAACAAGGAACAGAGAATGTGGTAGCAGATCATCTTTCGAGATTAGAAGATTGTGAGGGGCAAGAACTGACAAGCAAGGAAATCAATGATTTCTTCCCTGAAGAGCATCTATATGCGGTATAGAAATCAGAATCAAAGGACACCCCATGGTTCGCAGATTTTGTGAATTATCTGTCAGGAAGGGTATTGAAGCAGGGCTTAAGTTTTCAACAGAAGAAGAAATTTTTAAGTGACTTGAAGAACTACTTCTGGGAACATCCCTACCTGTTCCATATTTGTGTGGACTATGTGGTGCGAAGGTGCGTTTCTAGGGAGGAAGGTTGGAACATCATTGCGCACTGTCATTAAGGCCCAGTGGGTGGGCATTATGCCTCAAGTCGAACTGCAGAGAAAGTTCTAGCCGCTGGGTTTTTTTTGCTGACTTTGTTCCAAGATGTTCATCAGTTTTTTTTCATGATGTGATAGTTGTCAAAGGGCTGGAAACCTATCGCGAAGAGATGAGATGCCTAAGAATCCTATGCAGTTCTATAAGGTGTTTGATGTATTGGGGATTGATTTCATGGGACCATTTCCAAAGTCCAATGCCAATCAATATATTCTGGTAGCAGTTGATTATCTTTTCAAAGTGGGTAGAGGTCCAGGCTCTTCCAACTAATGATGGAAAGAACTATGGTGAAGTTTTTGAAGAGGTTATTTACTCGATTTGGAACTCCAAGAATAATCATTAGCGATTGGGGGACCCATTTTTGTAACACACAGTTTGCGAAAGTGCTTAAGCGTTATGGAGTACATCATCATCTTGCTACTCCCTATCATCTGCAAATGAGTGGGCAAGTGGAAGTCACGTACAGAGAGCTTAAGAGAATCTTAATCAAATCCGTGGAACAAGGAAAAAATATTGGTCAGAAAGGTTAGATGACACACTTTGGGCTCATAGAATAGCATACAAAACCCCAATAGGGACCACTCCCTATAATTTAGTGTATGGAAAATCTTGTCATTTGCCAGTGGAATTAGAGCACAAAGCATATTGGGCAATCAAGGTGATGAATTTTGACTTGCGCAAATCTGGAGATCAACGAATATTACATCTTAACGAGTTAGACGAATGGAGGATGAAGGCATATGAGAATGCAAGGATATACAAGGAGAGAATTCGGAAGTGGCATGATAAGCATATTAAGATTCCGAAGGACTTCCAAGCGGGCGATCAGGTATTGCTATTCAACTCTCGTCTACGGTTATTTCCGGGGAAGCTCAAGTTTAGGTGGTCTGGTCCTTATACCGTAACCGAAGTTTCACCACATGGAGCTATTGAGTTTATCCATCGGGAGAAGGGCACATTCAAGGTGAATAGACACAGGCTGAAACCATACTATGGCGGAGAGATTAGCAATGACGACAGGGAAGTATTTTTCCTTTATAAGCCCTCGTGAGGTAAGGCAAGGTACGTCAAGCTTAGTGATGTTAAACAAGCGCTTCTTAGCAGGCAACCCAAGTGTTTGCTGTTTTTCTTAGCCGAATAATGTAGTGTCTACATGAATAAATTGTTAAGTGTTGGTGCTTTGATTTTTAGATGCTTATGCTGTGAGTTTATTTGAGGTTTTGAGTATTCATCATGTGTTTTCATGTGGATTTGGCGAAGTTGGGTTGTTTGAGCTTTATTCCATGTTTTTCACTGGTAAAACTTGCATAATAGGGTAGGCTCTGAGTGTCCAAACATGTTCCGAAATTTTCTGTAGAGCCTGCAGGTTTTTCTAAGGCATCGAAGGAAAACACACGGGCGTGTGGTATTTCCGCACGCCCGTGGATTTGCACTGCGAGCTCATTCAGAGAAGGTGCAGGGGCGTGCGGCTACCCCTGTGAACAACCATGCGAATATTGCACGCCCGTGGGTAATTTTCGCTCGGGCGTGTGATTTCCTGCAGAGTTTGGTAGATTATCCCGAGAGCGCACAGGGGCGTGAACTTACCCCTATAGGCGACCTTGTGAACTTCACACGAGCGTGGATAATTTCCGCACGCCCGTCCCAATCTCTATAGAGGAGCTCCCATGATCCCGAGAAGACATAGGGGCGTGCATTTTCCCTTGTGAACTGGACCTGTGAATGTCCACGCCCGTGTGGCATTTCCGCATGGGCGTGCGGAACACTTAGGAATTTTCTCAGATGTCTAGAGAAGCCACAGGGACGTGCGGCTGCCCCTGTGGGTCAGGCGCATGGGCGTGGGTAATTTCTGCACGCCCGTGCGTATGTACAGAACACTAAGAGGCGCGATGTATTTTTTAAAGAATAGCCGTTTCTCTTCTTCTTCTTCACATCCTCCATTCGTCTAAGAGATCTCACACATCATTTCCTGACCTCTTAGTGCCGATTTGGTAGGATTTTCACGAGGCTTTCTGGCCGAATCTAAATTCTCTCATCTCAACTCGTCGGTAAGCCCTATTCTTGATTCTCTTCGTTAATTCATGATTTTCATCAATGAATCTAGTTAATAATGCTTCGTTTCTTCAATTAGAATAATTATTTATGTTTAGAACGGAGTTAGAAGTAATTGTACGTTTTGTTTTTGAATTTTTGAGGCGCGACCGTACGGTTTTCACGCCCCGTGGATCCACATGGGCGTGCGGAAATTCCTCACGATTGTGTGGATTTCTGCAGCATTGGTTAATTAACTTGTTTGATCGATCTCTTTTTAAATTTTGCAGATTATGGCCCCTTGGTCGAAGAAGCAAGCTGATAAGTGGCCGCGTGAGTCACCATCCGAGCCTGAGAGCGTGAGTTTCACTATTCTAGAGCACCCGCTCCCCTGAGCCTAGAGACGATGAGATTGATGGGCATGATCTACAGGGTTCGGACAGGGATTTATGCTTTGGTGCTACCAGCTCTCCAGAGACACCTGAGGATGAGGGAGATGATGCTGAGGCTTCTCAGCCTGCCCTCGAGCATCAGCCATCACCGATGGAGAAAGAGGCACCTCCAGTGGCAGAGGACGTTCCTCCCCCCGTACATATGTTTTCACCATCTAGAGCCCATGATCGCTTTGTGAGGCTCAAGAGTGCTGTGGGTGTGATACAGACAGAGTTAGCTGAGGCTCGTACAGAGATTGTTGAGATTAGGGCTGCGCAGGTTGCTCAGTACACAGAGTTCATGGCACGCTTTGATACACTACACTAGATCTTAGAGCGAGACGTCGCCTCATCATTTGTATTGCGACTGAGGTCTCCTCAGGCCCCCTCAGCTCCTCCAGCATCTTCCTCATCACATATACCTAGACAGGTGGACTCACCATGTACTTCCTTACCACCACCAGCAGCAGAGGACCCAGAGCGTGACACTGACATTTGATTTTATTTCCATTTCTTTACTTTTATGCACTTTATTTTGGACTTGTTCACTCAGAAAGGACTCTCCTTCTGAGTTATTTTCATTTTGCATCTCCAGTTGTATTCATTGTTCTGTCTTTTATATACTCGAGTTATTTTGTTTTTATTGAGCTTCACTAAACCCCCTTGTGTATGTGTGCAGATGGTCTTGTCATCTTGGGAATTGAGACTTTGTCATGGGCACGACCAAAGTGCTTCGGCACTTGGCCATGTGAGCTTCACAACCCATTGGAACACTACTCCCAAGGAGTTAGCTTCATCAAACACGACACTAGGAATCAGGGGAGTATTGTTTTGATTGCTTCTCCCACATATATTCTTGATTAATATACATTATGAGTGAGCTTGCTTGTGTACATTGTGGACAATGTACAACTTAAATGGGGAGGGAGTTTCATAGTGCACACATTTTTTTTTATTGTTTTTGATTGATATACATGCTCACATAGCCAATGGCATTTAACCTTAGTTGCATTGATTGCATTCTTGAGTTTAGAAGAATTTTCAACATTGAATGTCTTCATGCTCTAGTTTTATTTGAATTTCTAGGAATTTTTACCCGATTTACATTCATTGCACTACTCACTCTTTAAACTCTTTTGGAAACTCATGTTCGATGTTAAAGGGACTAGTTATAGTTGTTTCTTGTGTTAAAAATACAAAGAAAAAAAAGATGAAAATGAAAAGAAGGAACAAAATAGTTTCTTGTTTATTTTGCGTTTTGGGTGGAAAGACCTACCAGCTATGAAGTATGAAGCTACTCTCATAAGTCGGATACTAGTTATGCCCTAATGAGAGAAAGAGCTATCTCATAGAATGAGCGAAAGCTACCACTCCGGTAGAAAGAGCTACCACCTCGAAAGTGTGAAAGCCACCTTAGCGGCCGCTTAGGAAAGGGCTACCCTAGAGAATGTGTGAAGCTACTACCCTCTTTGAAATTGGTGTTGCTTTCTTGTCGTAGATAAATAAGTCCTTTATACTTAGAGCTTTGAGGAGTATACTTTGGGTTGACTTGAGTGAGTCCACACACTTTCACGATTTCGGGTTTGTTGTCCTTTTTGACTCAAGTTTTGAGCTAGAGCTTCAATTTTTCATGTTTAGTGTTGAAATTTCCCTTACTTGTAGAATGCTCTCTTTGTATACTTTGGTGAACTTAAGGCCAAGCACTTCCAATATTTCCTTCATCTATGCATAGAATGTTTAATTTTTGCTTGAGAACAAGCAAAAGCTTAAGTGTGGGGGAGTTTGATAAGTGCTTGTGCGATATGAATGCGAAGCATTCTTTCCTTATGTTAAGTATTACCTTTCTCAGGTTTTTACACTAATATGTGTGTTTTTATGTTACTTTTATGCAGGTAGGGTTGTGAGGCCGATTATGAAGGAAAGAAGCCAATGTGGATCATAATGCACTGATTTTGGAGGAAATCTTGCTAAGGTTCAAATGCGAAGATGTAGGTCGGGTGTGAGATGCTAGAGTGTGTGCCAACCTCCTCATATTTGAGTTAGAATAACCATTTGGAGGGGCACAAGGGCAGTCACACTCAAGCATTCTGACTTATGCACATAGAACAAGATCTTCATCAACTTATCCGTCATTTAAGTAGCAAAGCGATCCACGACGTGAACGTGTGCCCGTTTGCATTACCTCGATGAAAGTATGGATTTGGGAAGTATTTCAGGCCAGATACTGTAGCAACACCGTAGCAAAGTACTATAGAAGCACTGTTCACAGCCGGCCGAGAAAACTGCAGAACAGAGAATCCACACAGACGTGTGGAAATTCCACACGTCCGTGTGAAAAATCCATAGGGGCATCCACAGGGGCGTGTGGATCCCCAATTCCAGCCCTATTTAAAGCCGATTCAGCCCCGATTTCAGTATTCTTTTCTCCATCTTTTCCCCAACTTGATAGAGGGCTTCAGCTAGGGTTTTGAGAGGTATTGGCTAGGATTTCGGAGAGGTTCTATGGCTCCGACATCGCGCGTCGTTTAGAAGAAGGTTATTGCGAGAGCTTTCGTCAGCACCGATCCGGTGAGGTGTATCCTAGGCCGGAGAAAGGACCCTTTGCGACTAGTAGAGGACTCTCCACAAGACCATCGACATGACTATCGAGGGGGTTTTCTATGGATTCATTGCTTTTACATTCTATTTCTTTGATTGTAATTAGCTCCATGGAGAGCTAAACCCCTAGTGGGTACTTGGGTATTTGTGAACCCTAGGATGTATTCATTTCATTGAATCTCTTTATTATGCTTTCAATTAATTGATGTTTATTGTGAGTTCCAACCTTGAATGCTTGATTGTTTGAATACTCCCCTAGAGTGACACTAGGGTTGAGAGTTCTTGTTGGTAACCTTGTGAGTGAGTGACACACCATGAGTGTTAGACAAAGCTAGGTTGGAGAGGGTTGAGAGGGTGAGTCGAGAGGTACAGGAGCGTCCCCTTTCCCCTTTGATGTGTTAGATTCTACCTCCGTTCCTTGAGTTTTTTGCTTCCATAATAGAGTGAATTGTCTAAGGGATGACCTTCTGCTGGGGCTTAGTTGCGGGTGCAATAGAGTGAAGTGTAGAGGTGATCTTAGTATCTAGGGCTTAATTGTGGTTAGAGACCTTCCACCTGGACCAAAGGGTTAGGTCTATAATTAGGAAGAGATTTATCACTTGGAATCCCTAGAGCTCATTGCAATTATATGCGAGTGCGAGGTAGAGAGGTTATCCAATCTCTACTCCGGGACATGTATAGAGTTAGGCATGGTTGACCTTAAATTTGGGACTATGTAATTAAGGATTTCCACGACTCACTATTGCATTAATTAGGAAGCATAATAGAGGGTTTTTGCACTTGAAATGATTGTCCTAGATGGAGCAATATCCGGGTACCCCATCTTTATTGACTGTCTTACCTTCTTCTTTACTTGTGCTCTCTTACTTGTTGTTTTTACTTTTGAGAATTGAATCATTGTCACATATATCACTATTTATCTTTCACATAGCTAAGAAGCGAATTAAGTGTTTTTATTCCCTACTCCTTGTGGATACGATACCCTCTCATCCCGGATTATTACTTCGACAAACCCGTGCACTTGCGGGATATACGCAAGGGAACCTTGTCAATCAACGTCATAGTTTATACTTTCTTTCTGAAGCTAGGCTTTGGAGAGCCTAGACCCACTCAGATAACATTTCAGTTAGCTGATCGAATAGTTAGACATTCGAGGGGTATCCTTGAAGAAATAATTGTAAAATTTGACAAGTACATATTTTCTATGGACTTTATGGTATTGGATATTGATGAGGATGCTGAGGTTCCATTGATACTTAGGAGGTTGTTCTTTCACACTTCCAAGGCTCTTATTGCCATAGATGGTGGGGAGTAGACACTTAAATTTGGTGATGACAAATTGACACACCCTCTCGCTGAGGCCATGTGACATTCTCTTGACTTTGACGATATTTTGTATTTTCTTGACACTACTGTTGAGATGATTGATAAATATGTACAGGAAATGATGTGTCTGGACCCATTTGAGGGCTTGCTAGATCAAGCAGTGGAGAATGAAGAAGTCTTGGCACTTGGTCTCGAGGACAAGGTGCAACCTTCCCCAGGATCATGAAGAGGATGGTCCAAAAGATGAAGCGAGCAAGGAGACGTCACTAGAAGCTCCCCAAGGCTAATCGGGATGTGCATGCATAGAGTAAGGGTGATGAACCCTTGTGTGGTAGCTAATAAGTGCTTGTGTATTAGTAATACGAAGTATTCTTTTCTTACAATGAGCATTACATTTCTTAGATTTTATCGCTCTTACATGTGTATTTGTGTTACTTTTGTGCATGTAGGGTCATGGAGAAAAGTATGGAAGAAAGAAGCTAAAGTAGATCATGAATGCATGTTTTTGATGAAATCTTGGAGTGAACAAACAAGAAGACACAAGTTTTGCTCGAAAACATGTGAGTGTGTACCAACTTCCATTGTGCTATAGTGAACATGCAAAGTGGAGGGGCACAAAGGTAGTCACACTTCTGTGTTCCAACTTGTGCAAAGCGTGCAAGATTGTCGTCAGATGTGATTTTGTTGAAGAAGCAAGTTACTATAGGAAATCAATGTAGCAAAGTTACTATAGCAATCACTGTTCACAGGCCTCAGAAAATCAGTTCCTGCAGATTCACATGGGTGTGTGGAAATTCTACAAGTCCGTGTGGAAACCCGATTCCAGCCTCATTTAAGTCACGATTTCAGCTCATTTTGAGGATCCTTTTCCCATCCTTTGCCCATCTCTTCACCATCTTTAGAGCCGTTCATGGCTAGGATTTAGAGGGACTTTGGCAAGGCTTTCGGAATGGCTATATGGCTTTCAACACCATGTTCCTTTGGAAGAGAATTATTGGGAGAGCTTTTGTAGGCATCGATTCAGTGTGGTGTGCCCTAGGCTTGATAAGGGAACCTTTGGAGAAGATGTGGCCACTCCATAAGACTATTGACATGAATACCAAGGGGGTTTTACTTATGGATTGTATGCTTTTACTTTTGATTTCAATATCGATTGTATCTTGCTCCATGGAGAGCTGAACCCCTCGTGAGTATTGATAAGTGTCTAAATGTACATATTTTAGTATATGTATTTTATACCTCTAGCATGTATTTTTATAAGATTGGATTCCTGTTTTGTGCTTAATTGACTATTATTTGCTTCATAGGGCATGAAAGAGCTATGTAGGACACGAAGATATGATTTGGGCAAAAAAGAGAAGACAACCAGGTTACGTACTGTAGCGTATTTACTGTAGTAGATTACTATAGCTGGAATATTGTAGTAGCGGAACTGTAGAAAGATCACTGTAGCACTTGGAGAGCTTTTGAGTCAGCAATTGATCTAGGCCATACGGCCTCAATGCTGCCCGGGATTGACCCCGGGATTGTTACTGTAGCAAGAGAAGGCATTATCTAGCTTGATCTATACGGCCTAAATGAGGCCATTATTGACCCCATCATTGAGACCCGGGATGGCTCATTTTGGAGGGAATATTATCTCTTTTTGACCCCTATACGGCCCCTATACGGCCAGGATATATGGGAGGTATAAAAGCACATTTGTGGAGATGAAAGGGAGCTTTTTTATAGCCATAACTTGGGGAGGAAAGGAAAGAATGAGGATATTTTGAAGAAGGAGATTCTTGACACTAGAGAGGTGACCAAGAGCTCAAACTTTAAGGGGAGAGATTTATCACCAAGGGAGGAGGAGTCAAGGATCATTCGGCACTCATTTGGCTAGAGGAAGCATCATTCGGCCGGCCTTGCTCTTCTTCCACATCATTTGGACTAGGGAGTGTCATTTATGAGCTTGTTTCTTGTTTTCTTGACTTTATTATGTTTGTTTGTATGATGGTACACTAGACCCCCAAAGCACCGGATGTAGGTGAACCTTGGGGGGTTCATCATGTATTTTGGATGCTTTGTCTTTAATTGAAATGTTTGGGTTGATTTATGGTTTAGTTCATTGTTATTCATGCCTAGAATTACTTAATGGAGAGATCCGTAGTTCTTATTTGAGTTGTACATGTAGATGCGACCTACTCATGTGTATTAGATTCCCTAATAAATTGAAAGGGCTGTAATTGTATCGGCATGCCGAGAAATTGGATGTCAGTATCCCCTCCGAACCATAAGGATAAACTTAGGGTAAGTGTGTCCTTATCTCGATATTTCCTCGTACTTAATGCAATTATAGGGATGTTAGTTAGGGAGAGATCCCTATCAACATTCGTATGGGATTAGGGTTCAATCACCGAGAAATTGGGATTGGATTAATCTTGAGATCCTTCTGTCTAAATCACCCTTGCTTGCTTTATTATGCATCCATGTATTATGATGAATCCTCAATGGGATCCTTATCCATAGGCCTCTATATCTCATTGTTTCTCTTGTAATCACTCATCTTGCTCTGTAATTCTTATACTTGTATTTGTTTACCTTCTTGCATGTATTAGAGTAGTTCACCATGCTTAAATCATGAGGTTAGATGATAGGTGATGGAGGAGTAATTGGAGCTCCTTAGCCCCATGGAATACGATCCTTGTGCTCTTGCATAGGGTATTACTTGGCGATCTCGTACACTTGCGGAGAAGCAATCAAGTTTTTGGCGCCATTGCAAGGGACTTAAGGAATTCTAGGGAACTTCTAGCTTATTGCTCTAACCAATATCTTTTTCTTTTATTTTTAATTTACTTTTATTTCTTTCTTTTGAGCTTAAATTTCTATATCTTTCTGGAATTTGCAAGGTACTATGCATGACACGAGCAAATCCATAAACCTAGTTGCTCAGGATAGTGAAATTGAAAGAACCTTGCATCGAAGACTAAGAGAAGTTGGTGAAGGCTCAAGTGAATGAAATATTGAAATTGAGGATAGGGAATCCACAGTCAAGGCTGAGGAGAGACACACCCTATCCGAATATGAAAGGCCACAGTTTACGGGCGAAGAATTCAGTGTTCAAGCACCAACCATTGCCAAGAATAACTTTGAAATAAAGGCAAGCACAATCATCATGATCCAGAATTCAGTACAATTTAATGGTCTTGCAAATGAGGATGCTCATGACCATCTTGCCCACTTTCTCCAAATTTGTTCCACCTTTAAGATAAATGGAGTGATAGATGATGCAATCTGATTGCGGCTATTCCCATTTAGTCTAAGGGACGGGGCATACCATTGGCTCACATCCTTACCACCGGGTTCGATCAAAACATGGAAGGATATGGTTGAAAAATTCCTTGGAAGATATTTTCCTCCAAGTAAAGCGGCTAAGCTAAGGCAAGAAATTTCGGCTTTTAAACAAGGAGAGTCCAAGACATTATTTGAAGCATATGAAAGATTCAAAGATCTCCTTAGAAGATGCCCCCATCATGGCTTTGCTTCTTGGATGCAAGTATAAATCATCTATAACGGGCTGAACTATGCAACTTGTCAACTAATTGATGATACGGCTAGTGGGTCCCTTAGCAACAAGTACCCCGATGAAGCCGGGCAACTCCTTGAATCTATGGAAAGCAATGGGTCTCATTAGGCCTCACGAGGTACACCAAAGAAAGGAGCCGAAATTTATGAAGATAGTGCCAATGATGCTCTTCCGGCAAAAGTTGACATGTTGATTTCGGAAGCTAGACATGCTTATGGGCAGTAGTTCGAAGTGAAAGATAGTGATGAGTTACAGCACTTGCGGTGGGGAGGTTGGAGTTGCCCAATGTCCTATTGCTAGCTCCTCCATCTCACCAATTGAGAATGTTGACTATATTGGGGGACAAAGACCACAAGGGAATCTATACAACTCAACTTATAATCTGGGGTGGAAATACCACCCAAACTTCTCATGGAATCAAGTTCAATAACAAAAGGCTCCACCTCCTCAGGGTTCCCAAATGCAACAACCAATACAAGAGAAGAGATTCACTACTGAAGATGTGCTCTCGAAATTCATGTTAACACTGTATCAAGGTTCAATAACATAACTAGCAGTATAGATACTCAGTTCAGCAAGGTAAATGCCCAGCTCACCCAACACATGGAACAGTTCAATGAGATAGGTTCCATCTTGAGAAATCTTCAAGTCTCTGTGCAATCACTTGATTATCAGGTGGGGCAACTCGCTAAAGCAAATTCTGAACGACCTTCTGGCAGTCTTCCAAGCAACACTGAAGAGAACCCAAGGGAACACTTGAAGGCCATTATCCTTAGAAGTGGGAGACAAGTTGAGACAAGGGTCGATACTGACCCAAGTGTCAAGGAAACTGGGGAAGCCAAGGAGGAAGACCTCAACTCAGTTGAAAAAGTCATTAAGAAAGGCAAGAAAGGAGAAAATAAGGAACTTCAACAAAGGGGATCATCAAGGCCATCTGAGTACAAACCCCCAATCCACTATTCGGCAAAATTGAAGCAAGATAAGGTGGATGTTTAATTCAAAAAATTTATCAACATCTTCAAACAACTCCACATAAACATCCCCATAGTGGAAGCTTTAACTCAAATGCCCAAATATGCCAAGTTTTTAAAAGAACTGCTTACAAACAAGAGGGCACTGGAAGAAGAGGGCATAGTTCCACTTACGGGAAATTGCTCGGCCATTTTGAAGAAGAAGCTTACACAAAAATTGAAAGATCCGGGAAGCTTCATAATTCCATGTGTACTTGAGGGTGGAGTTCCAGAAAATGCCCTATCAGACTCAGGGGCAAGCATTAATGTTATGCCCTATACCACGTATTTGAAGCTTGGTCTTGATGAACTTAGATCCACAAGGATGACTTTACAGTTGGCGGATCAATCGGCAAGGAAGCCTCGTGGGATTGTGGAGAATGTGATTGTCCGGGTGGACAAATTTGTATTTCCTGTGGATTTTGTCATCATGGATATAGATGAAGATGTGGAGACACCGTTGATTCTTGGTCGGACATTTCTCAATACCTCCGGTGCCCTGATTGACCTTAAAGGAGAAAAATTAACATTAAGGGTTGGAGTGGAAGAAGCAGTATACACTTTACCGGCGGCCATGAAACATTCATTAGACCATGATGACATGCTTTATTTCTTTGATGAAACTAAACTTTTAATTTCTGATTGTGTGCAAGAGGTGATGTCATTGAACCCATTGGAGGAGTACTTGGGAGAGCAAGGAAATAAAGATCAAGAAGAACCTCACCCTCCTCTTCCAAGTCCTAATTTGAAGCAACCAAAGGAGAAGGTTATATGCACTAATGCCAAAGAAAAAGAGAAAAAAGATTCAATGTTGAAAAAAATTTGGAGGAAGGTCCGTGGAAGGAAAAAGATAGGTACAATAATTCTCCACATCCAACACCTTAAGGAAATAAGATACAATTTTTACCTCTCTTTACTCATGAAAAATGTGAAGTTCATTCATTGATGTCATTAAATTTACCGGGAATAAACAACAATTCAAAGATGACCGGGTGTAGTTTCACACTATTCGTACCCCCATGAGGTAAGTGACAAGGTACGTCAGGCTCATAATGTTAAAGAAGCACTTCTTAGGGAGGCAACCCAAGCACTCGGGGGTTTATTTTCATGTGTTTCATGTTCTTTGTTCTCATTTTAATGTTCTTTATGTATTTTATTTTTAGGGTTTTGAATTTGAATAAGTCCATGCTCACATTGCTTTGTGCATTATTGTTATCGTCTAAGTTATGGTTTACTCATTTTCATTGATGAGAAACAATTGTTTTGGTTATTAGTTCATGTATTAGATCGAACTTTTAAGTCATTATTTCATGTTGGAGATGTTTTAGAACACCTTATGCCATGCCCGTACCCTTGGAGAAATGTTAAAAACCTTAAAACTAATCTCAGGGGGCATACGGCCTCAATGAGGACCTCATTAAGACCGTCTGCCCCATCCAGAGGAAAAGGCTTAGGGCATACAGCCTTAATAAGGTCCTCATTGAGGTCATTTGCCCCAAACCAAGAAATTAAGCAAGTGCATACGGCCTCAATGAGGCCGTATGAAGTCAGATTTTTCCATGTGATTCTTGCCACCTTTTCTCTCTCTTCATATCCTTCTTCTCCAACAGATTTTCTCTCTTCTTTCTTCATCAAACCATGGCCAAATCTTGTCCTCTCTTCTTCTAGATCATCTTCAAACATCTTTGAGAAGTCGATCTAGTGGTTTTCTTCAAACTTTACTCAAGTGGTCTCAAGTTTTTGTCGGTAAGTACTCTAGTGACCTAATTTTATTTTCTTCATTTTTTCTTATTTTCTTGGGATTTTTTGTGTAATTTTTCAAGCATTAATCTTGTCTTGTGTAGTATGAACATCATGGTTGTGGATTATCTTGATTTTATGTAGAAAATGTTTGATTTTCATCATGTTGGTGAACTCTTGCAAGTTGAATAGTGTCCATACGGCCGTATGGATCCTATTCACTTGAATTTTTCATTTTTCTTGCCCTTTTCATGCCACATTTTGCATTATTTTGGATTCTTTTAAGCCTTATAAGATTTATTCTTGATTTAGGAATGCCGGACATCAAGAAACTAGCCTCCAAACGGCCAAGAAATGATACTCACACCACCAAAGAACCCCGTTTCTCTAGCACTCTTCATAAAGCAAGATACAACATTTTGGGGACCAAACCTTTTGGCACCTTTCATCATATTGAATGGAATGTTTTAGGAGAACTTGGGTTGGATGAAGAAGTGAAGGAATTATTATCTCATAATGGTTGGCCGAATTTATTCTTAATCGATGATCCTACCTTTCGCCAACTTACATTGGAGGTGTTGAGCACCTTTGAGGCAAAGCAAGATGATAGGAGCGTCATTACTCAAAGACAAGGTGCCGTTCGATTCCAAACTTTTGTAAAATCTCATGAAATAAATCACATGGAGTTTGCAAAATACTTGGGGATTTATGATGACGAGTTCATTAGCATGTCTCTACTTAATCGACCACACATTGATTATTCGCCATGCATGAGTTCAAGCCAGTATTGGACTTCCTAACACATAGTGACACCAAAAATACTCGGAAAGCTACTTGTGTGGTGAACCATGTACAGAGATATGTTCATGCTTTTATTACACATTCTATTGGGGCCCGGAAGGACAGTACTGGCGTGGTTAGACAGTCTGACTTATTCACCATGTATGGCATTCTTGAGCAGCATCCCATCATTCTTAGGCACCTTGTAGCCGAAGCATTCATTCATCAGGGTCAGTGTGTTCGCCTGGGAGCCATCTTTGTAGGACCCTACATCACTAGGTTGATTCACGGTACGAACTTGTTGGGCCGCACTCAAGTTATGACTATAGTCGGGGATGTGACACCTGACCACGGGAGAATCCAGTCAGCATGAACCAAAGGAGTAAGAGTTTTAGTCCAATGGGTCACCTACTCATGCTACTCCTGCCACTTCCTTTCTATTAGACTTTGACTCTTGGTTCAAGGTTATAGACGATGACATTCATGTCATATGCCATGAGCAGCGCGAGATGCGAGGTTGGATCTTCCAAATTTTAGAGGGAGAGCGCCAGCTCACTAAGCACTTTAATTAGTTTGTCATCTCCTCTCGTGGATCATCCTCACAGACCACCACCGCTTCCTATTCCATTGCATCGCCTTCTGCAGCTTTTGATGATCTGTTTCGTTTTTGATCATGGACACTTGTTTTATTTCTGTAGCTTGTTATTTTGCTTTACTTTCTGCATGTGTGTTTGTTTAATTCTAATAACTTGGGAAGGGTTATGCCCTACCAACCTTGTGTCGAACTTTATTTACTTTTATCTAGTATGTGTGTGTTTGACTACTCCCTAGTATTCAATCTTTGCATTTAAATTTTTAGTTGGAATGATGATGGCCCTTTTTTCCTTGCAGGGCATTAAGGGTGCTTGGTGAGCCTCTCCACATCCCATGGAAGCCGGACCCGACATGTATAGTTTGCCATACTTTGTGTTCAGGTCACTCTTTGCCAATTGCACAATATAAACCGAGGAAGTTCGTTTTCACCCTCCTTTATTGTTTTAATTGCATATATTTCTTTGTTTTTCATGATTAGTATACATTAGGGATAATGTACAACACTAGGTGAGGGGATGGGTGTATTTCATGTATTCGGGTCACTATTTGCATGCTAGTGTTACCCATGATGGCTTGTTCATTCTTGTAAAATTCTTCTAGCATGGATTATTGATTGATGTAAGTTACATGCTTTTTTATGTCTTATTGAATCTTGTTTCACCTCTAGTATTGTCTTGTGCACTGAATCTTGTGTTGATGTCCTGGGAATAGCCAACATAACTACTATAACTCTCTTGTATGCTTAAACACACAACTTTGAGTACTTGGCTTTAGAATTCTAAGTTCTTTCTTTCAATGAACTCTTAAAAAATTCTAAGTCTTGTTGAGCTAGCCCTAGTTTTGTGACATGTAGAGTAGTCTGAAGATGTGATCTAGGGTGAATGTGAAAAGAAAAAGAAAAAGGAGTCTATGTCAGTATTTCTCTGCTAGTGAAGCATGAATGCGCCTATGTAGACTGTAATCGATTAGTTTGGTGGCTATTATGCCTAACCAGCATGTTCACCCTCTAGAAAGATTATTTGTGCAGAGTCTACATTAGTCAGACTAAAAAAAAACAAAAAAAAAAACAAAAAAATGAAATGAAATGAAAATAAAAACCCTAGTGATCTTGTTGACTACCTATAGAGGTTCTAAGAAGGAAAAGGGAGTTAGTTCAAGTTTAAGAGTTTGAAGGATCTTACTTGTTCATTGGAGTAGCACTTAGCATTCTAAGACCCAGTATTCTTTCTTTGTGGAGTGATTAGCATCTAGAGCTGTACTAATTGAAATCAGTAGGCTAAACCAGGTCAGGGTAGATGAGATAGAAGGTTCACACACATGGCACAGACATATAAGAGGTGAGACAGGATCTTTCTTTTGAGCTTACTACTTGTAAGTCAACATCTGCATATCATTATCCAGTGCTTGTAGATTCTTGTATTTATTTGAGCAGGAGGTAATACATTTAGACACTTATTATTCTGTTTGTTTTTCATGATTTGTTTACTTGGAGACAAGAAAAAGCTTAGGGGGGGGTATTTGATAAATGTCTAAATGTATGTATTTTTGTATATGTATTTTATACTTCTAGCATGTATTTTTATAAGAATGGATGCCCTTTTTGTGCTTAATTGACTATTATTTGCTTTGCATGGCATAAAAGAGCCATGGAGGGCACGAAGATATGATTTTGGTGGAAAAGAGAAGAAAACAAGGTCGCGGTATTGTAGAGTATTTACTGTAGCAGATTACTATAGCTGGAGTAAGGTAGCAGTGGTATTGTAGTAAGATCACTGTAGGAATCACTGTAGCACATGGAGAGTTTTTGAGTCAGGAATTGATCTAGGCCATATGGACTCAATGCTACCCAGGATTAACCCCGTGATTGTTATTGTAGCAAGAGAAGCCATTATCTTACTTGATCTATACGGCCTCAATGAGGCCATCATTGACCCCTGGATGGCTCATCTTGGAGGGAATTTGATCTCTTTTTGACCCCTATACGGCCACTATATGGCTGGGACACATGGGAGGTATAAAAGCACATATGTGGAGATGAAAGGGAGCATTTTGGTAGCCATAACTTGGGGAAGAAAGGAAAGAATGAGGACATTTTGAAGAAGGAGATTCTTGAGGCTAGAGAGGTGACCAAGAGCTTGAACTTCAAGGGGAGAGATTTATCACCAAGGGAGGAGGAGTCAAGGATCATTCGGCACTCATTTGGCTAGAGGAAGCGTTATTTGGCTGGCCTTGCTCTTCGTCCTCATCATTTGGACTAGGGAGTGTCATTTATGAGCTTGTTTCTTATTTTTAATGACTTTATTATGTTTGTTTGTATGATGGCACACTAGACCCCCAAAGCCACCGGATGTAGGTAAACTTTCGGGGGTTCATCATGTATTTTGGATGATTTGTCTTTAATTGAAATGTTTGGGTTAATTTATGGTTTAGTTCATTGTTCTTCATGCCTAGAATTACTTAATAGAGAGGTCCATAGTTCTTATTTGAGTTGTACATGTAGATGTGACCTATTCATGTGTATTAGATGCCTAATGAACTAAAAGGGTTGTACTTATATCGACATGCCAAGAAATTTGATGTTGGTAGCCCCTCCGAACCATAAGGATAAACTTAGGGTAAGTGTGTCCTTATCTCGGGAGTTCCTTGTACTTAATGCAATTATAGGGATGTTAGTTAGGGAGAGATCCCTATCAACATTCGTATGGGATTAGGGTTCAATCACCGAGAAATTGGGATTGGACTAATCTTGAGATCCTTCGGTCTAAATCACCATTGCTTGCTTTATTATGCATCCATATATCATGATAACCCCTTAAGAGGATCCTTATCCATAGCCCTCTGTATCTCATTATTGCTCTTGTAATCACTTGTCTTGCTCTGTAATTCTTATACTTGTAATTGTTTACCTTCTTACATGTATTAGAGTAGTTCACCATGCTTAAATCGTGAGGTTATATAATAGGTGATGGAGGAGTAATAGGAGCTTCTTAGTCCCATGGAATATGATCCTTGTACTCTTGCACAAGGTATTACTTGACGATCCCGTACACTTACGGGGAAACAATCAGGTACTTGGACTTGTAAACCCTTAGGATGATATTGTTTCTTTGACCTTTCTATTATGTTTGTTTAATTAATGTCGTTAATTGAGTTCCAATCTTGAATGCTTGTTGAATGGGTTTTCCCTTATAGTTAAACTAGGGTTGAGAGCCTACATTGGTAATCCTTGTGAGTGAGTGAGACACCATGAGGGTTAGACAAAACAAGATTGGAGAGGATCGAGAGGTTGAGTCGAAAGGTAGCGGAACGTCCCCTTTCCCCTTTAGTGTGATTTATCCTACCTTTGTGTTCCAAGAGTTTTTTTGCGGTCACAATAGAGTGAAGTGCTAAGAGAGGAACTCCGCTGGGGCTTAGTTGCGTAAGCAACAAAGTGAAGCATTGAATTAATCCTTGGTGCTAAGGCATAATTATGATTAGGGATCTTTTGCTTGGACCAAATGGTTAGATCTATGTTAGAAAATATGGTTTATCACTTGAAGTTCCCAAAGTATTAAGAAACTTTACACAGTGTGAAGTGTTGAGACTGAGAGATTTCTCAGCCGGGGCATAGTGTAGGGTTAATAATGGTTGAGCTTAGGTTTGGGACCGTGTATTCTAGGATTTCTATGACTCATTAAGCATCAGTTAGGAGACATAATAGTTGGTTTTGCACTTGAAGCAATTGTCCTAGGGGGAGCAATGCCCGGGTGGCCCACTTTCTATCCATTGCCTTTTCTCTTACTTTTATAGCGTATCTCTTCCTTCTTTTTTCTTTATTTCAATTTTCATTGATTTTGCTCACACCACTATTAATTCATCTTCATTCTAGTTAAATAGCAATCTTTATGTTTCTAATCACTCTTCCCTTATGGATATGACTACCCACTCACCAGGGTATTATTACTTCGACAAACCCGTGCACTTGCAGTTCACATGCAAAAGGGCATTGTCAAGTTTTTGACGCCATTGCCGGGGAATAGGTTTTTAAGAAACACTTTGTACTTTTCTATTTTAGCTATTCACCATTTATTCTATTTCACACTTTCTTATTCTTCCATCATTCTTATTGTTTTTCTTTCTTTGGTTCCAGCTCCAAGTTATGATCGAAGGGAATTCTTCGACATTGGTTGATGGAGATCCTGAACTTGAATGAACACTTCATAGAAGGGAAAATAAGCTATGCAATAACAGTCAATCAAGCTGAGGTAGAAGGTGAATGGTCAGATAATATGGAAGAACAAAATGAACAGCAAAGGATACTATCAAATTATCCCAGACTCACAATTCTTGGCACACAGTCTAGTATTGTATGACCACTGATTACAGCTTAGAACTTTGAGCTAAAGCCAGTATTCATCTAGATTATACAAAAATTAGCACAGTTTAATGTTTTGGCCAATGATGATCTGAACAACCACATCAAAAACTTCTTAGGTGTATGACATGCTTAAGATTAATGGAGTTTCGAATGATGCTATCAGATTGAGGGCCGTCACATTTTCCTTGAAGGGGAGAGCAAAGTAGTAGCTACATTCATTACCTAGAGTATCGATTACTACTTGGGAGGAGATAGTAGAAGCTTTTCTTGCCAAATATTTCCCTCCTAGAAAATCTGTGAAGCTCGTGAATGAAATTTCCTCCTTGGTACAAACGGAATTAGAGTATATTTTTGAGATATGAGATAGGTTCAAGGAGCTCCTGTGGAAATATCCTCAACATGGGTTCCCCGAGTGGATGATCATTCAAAATTTTTACAATGGGTTGAACCCAATCACAAGACAGTTACTTGATGCAGCAATAGGAGGTACCTTAGAAAGCAAAACCCTTGAAAAAGCCTGACATCTCATTGAAGAAATAGCTATGAATAGTTATCAGTGGAACACAAGAGACAAAAAGAAGGTAGCCGAAATTCATGAGATCGATGCAGTTACTTCATTGGCGGCCCAGGTTGAGTCATTGAGCAAGAAGTTAGATACTCTAACTTCTCCTAGAGTGGCGGCCTTGACTAATTACACTGGGTGTGGGGGGAGGACATGCTCTGTCTGATTACCTGATTTCTATTAGTGGTACATCCTCGGTGGAACAAGTGGATTTTGTGGGTAATGCAATGAGAAGCCAAGGTAATCCATATAGCAATACCTGCAATTTTGGTTGGAGGAGTCACCCAAATCTTTCATAGAATAATCAAAGGTAACAAAAGGCCATGGCACCACTGGGTTTCCAACAACAACAAAAAGCCCAAAACATGGAGAATTGAGTATAAGGCTTGGAGAGCCGGATGACCAATCTAGAGAAAGCTTTGACCAAGTTCATCGAATCATCGCATACAAGGTTTCAGTTGGTCGAAGCTGCACTTCGCAACCACACCGCATCACTGCACAATTTAGAGAATCAAGTGGGGCAAATTGCGAAGTCGTTATCGGCGAGACCTCAAGGAAGCTTACATAGTAACACCGAAAAAAATTCAAGAGAACATGTGAAGGTGATCACTTTGAGAAGTGGTCATTAGGTTGAGGGTAGGCTTCTGAGTGAGAAGACCAATGTGGAAGTACCCGAGGTCATGGAGTTTGAGGAGAGAGCCAAAGAGAAGGAGATGGTACCCCCACCTTATAAGCCAAGAATCCCTTATCCCTTGAGGTTCAAGAATGACCAAAATGATGAGTAATATAGGAACTTCTTGGGTCTATTCAAGTAGCTACACATCAACATTCCATTTGTAGAAGCGTTGTCTCAAATGCCTCACTATGCAAAGTTTTTAAAGGACCTCTTGACCAATCAAAAGGAAGTTGGAACAGAGTGCATTTGTGATTCTAGATGCTTCATGTTCGACAGTGTTGCAAAAGAATATGCCAAACAAGAAGAAAGACCCCAGAAGCTTAATCATTCCGTGCAACATTGGAAATTTCGGTGAAGAGAAGGCATTGGCGGATTCAGGGGCTAGCATAAATGTCATGCCTTGTTCTTTCAAAAGCTAGGCTTGGGAGATCCTAGGCCCACTTAGATGATACTTTAATTGGTGGACAGAACGGTGAGATATCCGAGGAGCATCATCGAAGATGTACTTGTGAAGGTTGACAACTACATATTTCATGTGGACATTGTAGTGTTGAATATCGATGTGGATGTTGATGTTCCTTTGATACTTGGGAAGCTGTTCTTACGCACTTCCAGGGTTCTTTTTGATATGGATGGCGGGGAGTTGACTTTACGAGTTAGGGATGACGAGCTTACATATCGCCTCGCCGAAGCCATGTGACATTCTCTATACTTTAATAATACTCTTTACTTTCTTGACACTACCGATGAACTAATACATGAATATGTGCAGGAAATGATGTGTCCGAACTCATAACGGGGTTACTAGACCAAAAGGTGGAGAATGAGGAAGTTATGGCACTTGGTCTAGAGGAAAAGTTACAACCTACCTCGGGGATAATGAAGAAGATAATCTGAAAGATAAAGCGTGCAAGGAGACGTCACAAGGAACACCACAAGGTTAATGGGAAGATGCAAAAATAGAGTATGGGTGACGAACCCTTGTGCGGTAACAAACTCGATAACCCTTCCTCTACATTCAAAAGATTATTTTCATCATGCTTTCAGGTTATGGGTAAGTGGGAAACCTTCATCTATGAGTCCCAATGAGGTAAGAAGAGGTACATCAAGCTTAGTGACGTTAAACAAGCGCTTCTTGGGAGGCAACCCAAGTCTTTACTATTTTTCTAGGTTTTAGTTTAGTACTTGAATGAATAAGTGCTTGAGTGTTGGTGGCTTGATTTTTACATGCTATTGTTGTGCTTTTCTTGTGGATCGTTGGTGTTTTCATGTGCTAAATTGTGTTTGGCAAAGTTTCTTGGTCGTTTGAGCGTTTTTTCATGATTCTCGGGATAATTTTGTATAGTAAATGCAGGTTCCGTATGTGTATAAGTGTGCAGAAATCTTCTGTAGAGTCTGTAAGTTTTTCCAAGTCATCTAGAGAAGACACACGGCCGTGTGGAATTTTCACACGGGCATGTGTTTCTGTTTAGAGTTCAACTTCTATATCCCGAGAAGATACAGGGGCGTGTGAATGCCCCTGTGAATGACCTTGTGGCCGTCATATGCCCGTGGGGAATTTCCACACGGGTGTGTGTTTCTCTGTAAAGTTCAGAGCTATATCCTGAGAAGCTACAGGGGCTTGTGCCTGCCCTTGTGGATGACCCTGTGAACTACACATGGGTGTGGGTAATTTCAACACAACTGTGTTAAACTCTGCAGAGAAGTTCTCCTTCATCCCGAGAAGACACAGGGGTGTGTGGGTGCCTTATACATCAAACATGAGTTTCCAAAAGAGTTCAAAGAGTGAGTAGTGCAACAAGTGTCAATCGGGCAAAAATTCCTAGAAATTCAAGCGAAAACTAGAGCATGAAAACATTAAATGTTAAAAATTCTCCTAAACTCAAGAATACAATCAATGCAACTAAGGTGAACCGCCATTGTCTATGTGAGCATGTATATCAATCAAAACTAGTATAAAAGAGATGCGTGCACTATGAAACTCCCCCCCACACTTAAGTTGTACATTGTCCCCAATGTACACATGCAACCTCATTCATAATGTAAATCAATTAAATTCAGATGTGGGAGAAGCAATCAAAACAATACTCCCCGGACTCCTAGTTTTGCATTTGTTGGAGCTAAGTCCTTGGGAGTGTTGTTCCAATGGGTTGTGAAGCTCACACGGCCAAGTGCCGAAACACCTTGGCCGTGCCTATGACAAAGTCTCAATTCCCATGATGACAAGACCATCTGCACGCATACACGAGGGGGTTCAGTGAAGCTCAATAAAAACAAAAATAACTCGAGTATATAAAAGATAATACAATTAATATAACTCGAGATACAAAATGAAAATAAACTCAGAAGGAAAGTCCTTTCAGAGTATACAAGTCCAAAATAAAATGCGGAAATAAAAGACGAGGAAAATAAAATCAAGTGTCGATGCTGCGCTTTGGATCCTCTGCTGCTGCTGGTGCTAGATCAAGGGGTGCTGGTGGATGTGGTGAAGGAGATGCTGGAGGGGCTAGGGGTTTGCTTCTCAATAGCTATTGTAAGAAGTCGAAACGGGCCATCATATCGACATACTGTGCTGACTGTATCGACCGCATCTCGATGATCTCAGACTGCAATACACTCACAGTGCTCTCGAGCCTCTCTATATGATCATAGGCTCCTGAAAGGCTATCTGGGCATCCTTAGGTCTTGGTCGCCATCGGTGCGGAATCTTCCACTGCATCCCTACCACCCTCGGCGCTCTCAGTGGTGGTAGTGGCTAAAATGTAAGCTCCATGCCCATATCTGTGCACCACTCCAATCATCCTGAGAGTATCGAGTCCAAGCGGAGAGGGAATAACTGTTTGATTGATATCCCGAAGAGCATCACTGAGACCCAACCCCAGAATAAGTCTAGTAATGTAGGGACCAACAAATAATACTCCTACTCTCCCAGTTTTGGCCCTGGTATTGCATGTAATCCACCACAGCGTGCCCCAGATAAATAGGCACGGACCTAGCCATGGAATACAAATAAAGTAGACTCTGTCTGCTCAGAGTACTAGTGTTATCACCTCGGCCAACCACAGATCTGCTAATAACAGCGATAAAATATATGTAGCTCAGCCGAGACAAACATGTGGCCTTGAATACTCCCGGTTCATGCTGCCCCTGTTCGCATAAGACCTGGTAAGCCTGCTGTGCGCTCAAGATGCCAAAGTAATCTGTTGGTAGATGTCCATACTCCTTGGTTTCTATATATGCCTCGTCGTAGAAGCCCATACGAACTAAAAACTCAGAAATACTCATAGCAAATTGACGAACAAACACTCTAAACTGTATCTCATCCACAAACTCAAAAGACGCCAGCACCTCCAAGGTCAGCGGCCGGAAAACTGGCTCTCATATAGACAACAACCTCTGTCAGCCTCCTACGGCCATCAGCGTCTCCAACTCCCTGATTAACTCATCACCCCACTGGACCCCACTTAACACACACAAGTCCATGAACCGGGATTGGCCAAACCTAAGCCTCTATAGCCGCTCGAAACGAGCTTGATGTTCAGGATTCTGAAATACAATGTATTCTAACTCGGGTGAAGGCTCCCTAGGGCGCTTGCCTTCTTGCCTCCTCGAGTGCGGTGCCATTCCTGAGATAAATGAAGAAGAAACGATCAAATAAACTCAGAAACAACATACTGCAGAATTCCACACGGGCCTGTGGAAATTACCCACTCCCATGTGGATCTGCGGGGTGTGAAAACCTCAAGGTTGTGCATTAATTCTCCAAAAATTCAACTTAAAACCGCCCCTAAGGACTTCCTAAACATGCATAAGATATTATATCATGAAAATTGGCACAACTCAAGATCCTCAATCCAATAAAAACCCAGTATTTGCGAAGAGAAAGAGGATAAGATGGGTTACCGATGACATAAATGATAGTACTCCAAAAATCGGCATGAAATGTGAAGAAAAATCCTCCAAAACAACAGTAAAGGCCCGGGAAATTGATCAGGAGTGGTTTTTGGGTGATTAGAGATGAAGATGAAGAGAATCCACAAAGATTTTTAAAAAAAATTCACGTCTCTTGGAATTCTGCGCATCCATACGGGCGTGCGGAAATTACACACGCCCGTGTTCCTCCACAGGAAAGCTTCACAGGGGCAAGTGCACACCCCTTTGTGCTCTCGGGAAAACACTCGCTACCTCTGAACGCAAATACACGGGCGTGTGAGATATACCCATACCTGTGCGGCCGACCCATAAGGGCAACCGCACGTCCCTCTGGCTGCTCTGGACATCCGAGTAAAATTGCTAAGTGTTCCGCATGCCCATGTGGAAATTCTACACGGGCGTGGGCATTAACAAGCCCAACTCACAGGGGCAAGCGCACGCTCCTGTGACTTCTCGGGATGAAGAAGGCTCCTCTGTAGAGATTCGCAAGGGCGTGCAGAAATTACCTACGTCCCATGCGATTTTCACAAGTTCACCGACAGGGGTGAGTCCACGCCCCTGTGTTCTTTCAGGAAAATCTGCCAGTCTCTGCAAGAATTCACATGCCCGTGCGGAAATTACCCACGGGTATGCGAGGATTGCATGGTCGTTCACAGGGGCGAGTCCACGCCCCTGTGCCTTCTCTGGATGAGCTCGCAATACAAAACCACGGGCGTGTGTTAATTCCACACGCCCATGTGTTTTCTCTGGATACCTTAGAAAATTCTACAAGCTCTGCAAAAAATTTTTAAACATGTTTACACACTCATAGCCTGCCCCAATATGCAATTTACACCAATGAAAAACATGAGAAATAGCTCAAACAACCAAAACTTCACCAAATTCACATGAAAAACATATGATGAACTTGAAAACCCATGATAAAGTCACCACAGAAATATAAAACATCAAGACACCAACATTCAACATTCAACAATTTATTCAAGCAACACTAAACTACTAAATTAAGAAACCAGTAAACACTTGGGTTGTCTCCCAAGAAGCGCTTGTTTAACGTCACTTAGCTTGACATACCTTGTCTTACCTTACGGGGGCTCATAGATGAAATTTTCCCTCTTACCCATGGCTTGGAAACATGATGAGCAAAATATCTTGAGGGTAGAGGGTGAATTGTCGGGATTAAGACTGCCTAGCAATGATTCACCCAATTTGTTCGGTTCACGCACGTCTCGAACAGCCTTGGAGCATTTTTGATGGTGTCTCCTAGCCCTTTTTAATTTCCGGAGCACCTTCTTCAAGATCCCCGGAGTAGATGGTAATGCTTCCGTCGAACCAAGCATCATGATCTCTTCATTGTCCTCCTTTTGGTCAAACAAGCCTTCGTATGGATCTGGATTGAACATGTCTTGCATGTATTCATCAATAATCTCATCAGTAGCTTCTAGAAAATACAAAGTATCATCGAAATCAAGAGAATGCCGCATGGCTTCAGCAAGGCGGTATGTGAGCTTGTCATCTCCAACTCTCAAAGTTAGCTCTCCGCCGTCCATGTCAATCAATGCCTTGGAAGTCCGCAAAAACGGCCTCCTAAGTATCAAGGGTACATGCACATCCTCATCGACGTTGATAAGTGCTTGAGTAGACATATTTTTATATATGTTTTACATGCATTGAGCATCATTTTTACCATGGTTTATGTCTCATATTGTGTATTTGGTGTTCTTTTATGCATATAGGTTGTGTGAAGAGTAAAGAGGAAGCAAAGATAGGCTATAAAGACACAATGTTGGGAGTTCTTATTCAATTCAAGGACCAAGACATGAGAGGAGTTCATAAATGTGGAGATGTGTGCCAACTTCCAAGAAGATTCAAGTCAATTTACTAGTTGGAAGCGCACAAAGGCAGCCACATCTTCATGTTCCTTCTCTTTGCGAAGATTGCAAGACCTCTCAAAGATACGTCGATGAAGAAAAGTTTTATAGCCTACCACATAGACGTGTGCCCGGACATGTGGCCTCAAGAGAAGAGTGTTTGGACCGCGGTTTGTGAAAAGCACTGTAGCAAATTTACGCTAGCAGTACTGTAGCAAAATTACTGTTCATGCGCGCGTGAAAATTTCTGCAGCCCACGCGGCCGCATGGAAAATCCACACGGGCGCATGAGGGCACGTGACAGGTGCGATCTAAGGCCTATAAATAGCCATTTTGCCCTATTCTTTCTCATCTTTTGTGCGGCTCTTGAGGGATGAGATGGCTAGGGTTTGGAGAGGAGATCTATGCGGCTTTGGAGGCGCTTCGTCACTAACTTTGATCGATTCCTCCTCCGTCATAGCATCAAGGAAGCCACCGGTGAAGCTAGCTTCGGAGTGGGTCCTTCAAGACGTCGAAGCTCTCCATCAAGGCCATCAGTTCCTATATAAGGGGGTTTATTTCTATGGTTTTAATGTACTTTCATTCATTGATGGTGTGTTTTGTATGTTGCTCCATGGAGAGCTAAAACCCTAGAGGGTATTTGGGCTTGTGAACCCTAGGATTCTCATCTTTCGTGGATTTGCTTAGTGTTTCTATTTAATTCGAGTTTGATTAAGTTTTAATCTTCTATTCTCATTGCTTGCTTGTTTAATTAATCCTTGTGGTTGATTGGATTTGCATGATTTGTTACTTTGATGTGAGAGAGGTCTCCATTAGAGTTAGAACTTTAAGGTTAAAGTGGGTTGAGAGGGTGAGAAATGAGATAGTGGAGTGTCCCCTCTCCCTTACGATTGAGTGTATTCTATCTCCGTTCCTTAAGCTCTATGCAACCATATTTGGTGTGAGGCGTGAGATTGAGAGATTTCTCCACCGGGACCTTGTAGGGGGTTAGGATCCTTCGCCGGGAATTAGGGTTGGATCAATTTGTAGGAATCGGATACACCTTTTGGAATCCCTAGAGTGCTTTGCAGTCATATATGGTGTGAGGTGTTGAGATTGAGCGATTTCTCCACCGGGACCTCGTAGGGGACTAGTATCAGTGATCGGGAGGCCAGATCCGATTATATTTGGATTTCCACGACTTAACTTACTCATCATAGAAACACTTTGCTCATTCGGTACCTAATACCTGAATCGTAGGGGGAGCATTGCCCAAATACCCCACTTTTACTGATTGAGATCTCCATCCATTTAACCCTTGCATATTCGTCTCCGGTATTCATTTCTTCGCACATTAGATCACCACACCTTTCCATTTATCATTAGGTTAGAAAGCAGAGAAAAAGTTAGTACTAGTAGCCCTATTCCCTGTGGATTCGACTACCCACTCACTGGGGTAATTATTACTTCGACACCTGTGTACTTGCAGTTTACACGCATATTCGGATGCGTGTCAAGTTTTTGGCGTGGTTGCCGGGGAACAAGATACTAGGAACGCTAGGACTTTGTTGCTCTAGCCACTTATCTTTTTCTTTATTTTGTCTATTCCACACTTTCTTTTTCTTCCATTATTCTCATCGATTTTTATTTTGTTTTCATCATTTTCACTCTATCTTCTTCCACCATTCTATTTTGTTTTATTTTGTCTTATTTACTTTTTCTTGCATGAAGCTTGAATGATGATTAATCCAGTTGTAGATTTATATTTTCAGGTTGATGTACTCACTAGAAAAATTGATCAATTTATCAATGTTCATCAACAACACAATACATATTGCATCAACTATCATTCAAATCAAAGGAGTTACCCAAACCTCTTATGGGATATTGATGGACAACAATGGGAAGCACCTCAACAAGAACTTCATTGGGATGAGAAAGTTGAAGAAGATGTACTTCGGTTGGAAAGAGTGTTACCGAGATTTATTGAAGCAACCGATGCCGGTTTCCAAAATATTGAGGCCACATTAAGTTGTCATGAGATCTCCATCAAAAACATTGAGCATCATTTAGGAGAGATCTTGGACATGCTTGCTAAAGAAAAAAGAAGAATTTGAACAAGCAAGGCAAGTATTTCCGGGACATGATGAGGCCATGAGCATAATTGAAGAAGTTGGGCAAATTGAGTACATTGGTGTAGAAAATGAAAAGAAAGAAGTTGAATATCATTTTGAGATTTTGGATTGTGTGAATGAAGATTGTGCTTGTGAGCGAGGGAATTTTCAAGGGGATTTGCTAGTCTCATGTTCCTTTCAAGTTGAAAATACACATGAAGAAGCAAATCCTAAGGTTATGGAACAAGCATCTTTCTTTAGGATTGATCAACTCTTACAATGCAAGAAAGAGACTTTGGGAAGGGAAGAAGATGTGGGTAGGAGATTGAAGCCATCCAATGACCCACCTATGCTAAGGTTTTAATGTACTTTCATTCATTGATGGTGTGTTTTGTATGTTGGTCTATGCAGAGCTAAAACCCTAGAGGGTATTTAGGCTTATGAAGCCTAGGATTCTCATCTTTTGTGGATTTGCTTAGTGTTTCTATTTAATTCGAGTTTGATTAAGTTTTAATCTTGTATTCTCATTGCTTGCTTGTTTAATTAATCCTTGTGGTTGATTGGATTTGCATGATTTGTTACTTTGATGTGAGAGAGGTCTCCATTAGAGTTAGAACTTTAAGGTTAAAGTGGGTTGAGAGGGTGAGAAATGAGATAGTGGAGTGTCCCCTCTCCCTTACGATTGAGTGTATTCTATCTCCGTTCCTTAAGCTCTATGCAACCATATTTGGTGTGAGGCGTGAGATTGAGAGATTTCTCCACCGGGACCTTGTAGGGGGTTAGGATCCTTCGCCGGGAATTAGGGTTGGATCAATTTGTAGGAATCGGATACACCTTTTGGAATCCCTAGAGTGCTTTGCAGTCATATGTGGTGTGAGGTTTTGAGATTGAGCGATTTCTCCACCGGGACCTCGTAGGGGACTAGTATCAGTGATCGGGAGGCCGGATCCGATTATATTTGGATTTCCATGACTTAACTTACTCATCATAGAAAAACTTTGCTCATTCGGTACCTAATGCCTGAATCCTAGGGGGAGCATTGCTCAAATACCCCACTTTTACTGATTGAGATCTCCATCCATTTAACCCTTGCATATTCGTCTCCAGTATTCATTTCTTCGCACATTAGATCGCTACACCTTTCCATTTATCATTAGGTTAGAAAGCATAGAAGAAGTTAGTACTAGTAGCCCTATCCCCTGTGGATTCGACTACCCACTCACCGGGGTAGTTATTACTTCGACACCCGTGCACTTGCGGTTTACACGCAGATTCGGACGCGTGTCAAACGTCTGGCACTATGAAGTCAACTGGAAAAATGTACTTGTCCATCTTGATAAGTACGTCCTCGATGATGCCTCTCAAATGTCTCACCGTTCGATCCGCCTCAAATGTCTCACCGTTCGATCCGCCAATTGCAAAGTCATCCGAGTAGGCCTAGGCTCGCCTAAGCCTAGCTTTTCAAAGAAGGTGTATGGCATGATGTTGATGCTAGCCCCTGAGTCCGCCAATGCCATTTCTTTACCTAGATTGCCAATATTACACGGAATGATGAAGCTTCTCAGTTCTTTCTTCTTGTTCGGAATGTTTTTTTGCAAAACCGCCGAGCAAGATGCATCTAAAATCACTGAAGCACTCTCCTCTAACTTCCTTTTGTTGGTTAACAAATCTTTCAAGAATTTTTCATACTTAGGCATTTGGGTCAATGCCTCAACAAAAGGAATATTAATGTGGAGTTGTTTGAACAAACTCAGGAACTTCTTGTACTGTTCATCCCCTTGGTCATTCTTTAATCTAGAGGGATAAGGGATTCTTGGCTTCAAAGGTGGGGGTGTCATCTCCTTCTCTTTGCTTGCTCCCTTCTAAACCTCTATAAAATCGGGTGCATATTCATTTGGCTTCTCACTCGGAAACTTACCCTCAACCTCACGACCACTTCTCAAAGTGATCGCCTTCACATGATCTCTAGGGTTGGTCTCGGTATTGCTCGGTAAGATTCCATGTGGCCTTTTTGATAGAGATTTCGCAATCTGCCCCACTTGATTTCCTAGATTATGCAAAGCGGCGGTATGGTTGCGAGTGTAGCCTCAACTGATTCAAACCTTGTATTTAACAATTGTACAAACCTAGTCAAGGCCTTCTCCAAATCAGTCATTCGGGTCTCCAAACCTGAAACTCTGTTTTCCACATATGGGCCATGTTGTTGGAAACCCGGTGGCCCCATGGCCTTTTGCGGACCTTGGTTGCTCCACGAGAAATTGGGATGACTCTTCCAACCCAGATTATAGATATTGCGATATGGATTTCCTTGATTCCTCATACCATTACCCACAAAATTGACGTTCTCAACCGAGGGTGCATCACCAATAGATATCGGGCAATCGGAGGGAATATGTCCTCCACCACACCCGGTGCAAGTAATCACGGCTACTACTCTGTTCGAAGTTAGAAGATCTAACTTCTTACTCAATGATTCCACTGGAGCCGCCAACGAAGTCACTACATCTATCTCATGGAGACCGTCTACCTTTTTCTTCTCCATGGCATTCCATTGGTGGCTGTTTAACCCTATTTCTTCAATTAATTAACGGGCCTCATCGGGGGTCTTGCTACCTAAGGTACCTCTTGCTGCCGCATGCAAGAGTTGCCTTGTACTTGGCTTCAGACCGTTGTAAAAGGACTGAACAATCATCCACTCCGGGAATCCGTGTTGCGGGTACTTTCTCAGCAGCTCCTTGAACCTTTCCCACGTCTCAAATAGAGACTCCAATTCCAATTGTACAAAGGAAGAGATCTCATTCGTAAGCTTTACAGATTTTCCGGGTTGGAAATAACGACCAAGAAAAGCTTCTACCATCTCCGCCGATGTGGTAATTGATGCTCTAGGTAATGAGTGTAGCCACTACTTCACTCTCTCTTTCAAGGAAAATGGAAGGCTCTCAACTTGATGGCATCATTCGTTACCCTATTTATCTTCAGCATATCACACACCTCGAGAAAGTTCTATATATGACTGTTTGGATCCTCATCAGCCAAACCATTAAACTATGCAGATTGTTGCAATATATGGATGAATGCCAGCTTCATCTCGAAGTTCTGAGCTGTAATCGGGGGATGCACAGTGCTTGATTATGTCCCCAATGATGAAGGTCTGGTATAATCGGATAATGTTAGTAGCTGCTCATTCTATGTTGCCATGTTTTCAGATTTTTCTACTTCTAAATCAGCTAGATTAGACTGTTCTCGCACAGGTTCTTTCCCTTTTCTTCTAAGTATACGTTCGAGCTCAGGATCTCCTTCAGTCAGTATAGAGGGGTTCCCTCAGGTCATAACTTGGAGCTGCACCCAAAAAGAAAGAAAAAGAAATCAGAACGATGATAGAATAAGAAAATATGAAATATAATGAATAAATGAATAGCTAAGAAAAACAAAGTGCACGGCAACGGCGCCAAAAACTTGACACATCCGTATATGCGTGTAAACCGCAAGTACACGGGTGTCAAAGTAATAATCCCAGATGAGTGGGTATCGTATCCACAAAGAGTAGGGAATAAAGACACTTAAGTTGTTTCTTAACTAATGTGGAAAATGAATAGTGATATGTGTGAGAAGATTCAATTCTCAAAAGTAAAAACAACAAGAAAGAGAGCACAAGTAAAGGAGAAGGTAAGATAATCGATAAAGATAGGGTACCCAGATATTGTTCCGCCTAGGACAATCGTTTCAAGTGCAAGAAACCTCTATTATGCTTCCTAAATAATGTAATAGTGAGTCGTGGAAATCCTTAATTGATTAGTGCCAAATCTAAGGTCAACCATGCCTAACTCTATACATGTCCCGGAGGAGAAATCGAACAATCTCAACACCTCGCACTCGTATAGAATTGCAATGAGCTCTAGGGATTCCAAATGATAAACCCTATTCCTATGTATAGACATAACCCTTTGGTCTAGGTGAAAGATCCCTAGCCACAATTAAGCCCTAGATGCTAAAATCACTTCAACACTTCACTCTGTTGCACTCGTAACTAAGCCCTAGCGGAAGGTCATTTCTTAGCCCATTCACTCTACTATGGCCGCAAAGAACTCTATGAACGTCGAGGTAGGATAGATCACACCGGAAGGGAAAGGGGACGCTCTACTATCTCTCGACTCATATTCTCAACCCTCTCCAATCTAGCTTTGTCTAACTCTTATGGTGTGTCACTTACTCACGAGAGTTACCAAGAAGAACTCTCAACCCTAGTGTCAGTCTAGGGGAGTATTCATACAATCAAGCATACAAGATTGGAACTCACAAAAAACATCAATTAATTGAAAGCATAATAAAGAGATTCAATGAAACGAATACATCCTAGTATTCACAAATACCCAAGTACCCAGTAGGGTTTTAGCTCTCCATGGAGCTAGATACAATCAATGAAATCGAATGTAAAAACAAAGCATACATAAAAAAACCCCTCGTTGTCATGGTGATGGTCTTGTGGAGAGTCCTCTACTTGTCGCAAGGATCCCTTTGTCCGGCCTAGGATACACCTCGCCGGATCGGTGCCGACGAAAGCTCTCCCACTAACCTTCTTCCAAATGGCGAGCGATGTCGGAGCCATAGAACCTCTCCAAAGCCCTAGCTAATACCTCTCAAAACCCTAGCCACAGTCCTCTCTCAAGTTGGGGATGGAGAAAAGAATGCTGAAATCGGTTTTTAAAGGGCTGGAATCGGGATTTCACATGCCCGTGTGAGTGCCCCTATGGATTTTTCACATGGGCATGTGGATTTTTCCACACGCCCGTGTGGATTCTCTGTTTTTATATTTTTTTCAGCCGACTGTGAACAGTGCTGGTACAGTATTCTTGCTACAATTTTTTTGCTATAATACCCTACTACAGTACCGACCCGAAATACTCCCGAATCCATGCTTTCATCGAGTTAACGCAAACGGGCACACGTTTATGCCATGGATTGCTTTGCTTCTTCAATAACGGACATGTTAGTGGAGATCTTGTTCTATATGCACAAGTCGGAATGCTTGAATGTGACTGCACTTGTGCCCCTCCAAATAGTTGTGCTAACTCGAATACGAGGAGGTTGGTACACATTCCTGCATATCAAACAAGACCTTTGTCTTCGCGTTTGAACCTCATCAAAATTTCATCCAAATTGGTCTATTACGACTCACATTGGCTTCTTTCTCTCATATTCAGCCTCACAACCATACCTGCATGAAAGTAACATAAATACATACATATTAGTGTTAAAACCCGAGAAAAGTAATGCTCAACACATGGAAAGAGCACTTCGTATTCTTATCACACAAGCACTCATCAAAGAGCTACCACCTCAAAAATGTGAAAGGTACTGTAGAGGCCGCTTCAGAAAGGGCTACCTTAGAGGATGTGTGAAAACTACTACAGTTTATTTTTCTTTGTTTTGTAAATAAATAAGTCCCTTATACTTAGAACTTTGAGGAGTATATGTTGGGTTGACTTGAGTGAGTTTACACACACTTACACGATTTTCGGGTTTGTTGTCCTTTTCTATTCAAGTTTTTAGCTAGAGCATTGATTTTTCGTATTCGGTGTTGAAATTTCCCGTTACTTGTAGAATGCTTCTTTTGCATACTTTTGGTGAACCTAACGCCAAGCATTTTCAATATTTCCTTCTTCTATCCTTCAATGTTTTAATTTTTCTTGAGGGCAAGTAATCTTAAGTGTGGGGGAGTTTGATAAGTGCTTGTGTATTAATAATATGAAGTATTCTTTTCTTTCAATGAGCATTACTTTCCTCAGATTTTATCGCTTATACATGTGTATTTGTGTTACTTTTGTGCATGTAGGGTTTTGGAGACAAGTATGGAAGAAAGAAGCCAAAGTAAATTGTGAATGCATGTTGTTGATGAAATCTTGGAGTGAACAAATGTGAAGACACAAGTTGGGCTCAAATACACGTGAGTGTGTGCCAACCTCCGTTGTGCTCAAGTGAACATGCAAAGTGGAGGGGCACAAAGGTAGTCACACTCATTGTTCTGACTTGTGCAAAGCTAGCAAGATTGTCGTCAAATGTGATTTTATTGAAGAAGCAACGCGATCTACCGCATAAATGTGTGCCTATTCATGTGGCCTCGATGAAAGGTGTGGTTTCAGGAGTATTTTGGCGGAGTATTATAGCAGGTTACTATAGGAAATCAATGTAGCAAAGTTACTGTAGTAATCACTATTCACATGCCGCAGAAAATCAATTCCTGCAGATTCACACGGGCTTGTCGAAATTCTATACGCCCGTGTGGATGGCCGATTCCAACCCTATTTAAGTCGCAATTTCAACTCATTTTGAGGATCCTTTTCTCATCTTTTGCCCATCTCTTCACCATCTTTGGAGGTGCTCGTGGCTAGGGTTTAGAGGGGTTATGGCTAGGCTTTTAGAGTGGTTCTATAGCTTTCAACACCGCGTTCCTTCAGAAGAGAGTTATTGGGGTAGCTTTTATTGGCATCGATTCGGCGAGGTGTGCCCTAGGCTTGACACAGTAACCTTTGGAGAAGACGTGGCCACTCCACAAGACCATCGACACGAATACCAAGGATGTTTTACTTATGGATTCCATGCTTTTACTTTTGATTTCTTTATTGATTGTATCTTACTACATGGAGAGCTAAACCCCTATTGGGTACTTGGACTTGTAAACCGTAGGATGATATTGTTTCTTTGACCTTTCTATTATGTTTCTTTAACTGATGTCTTTAATTGAGTTTCAATCTTAATTTCTTGTTGAATGGGTTTTTCCTTAGAGTGACACTAGGGTTGAGAGCCTACATTGGTAATCCTTGTAAGTGATTAACACACCATAACGGTTAGACAAAGAAAGATTGGAGAGGATCGAGAGGGTGAGTCGACAGGTAGTAGAACGTCCCCTTTCTCTTTCAGTGTGATTTATCCTATCTTTGTGTTCCAAGAGTTCTTTGCGGTCACAATAGAACGAAGTGCTAAAAGAGGAACTCCGCTGGGGCTTAGTTGTGCAAGCAACATAGTGAAGCGTTGAAGTAATCTTAGTGCTGGGGCTTAATTGTAACTAGGGGTCTTTCGCCTGGACCAAAGGGTTAGATCTATGTTAGGTAATAGGGTTTATCCCTTGGAGTCCCAAAGCTTTAAGCAACTTTATGTAGTGTGAGGTGTTGAGACTGAGCGATTTCTCCGTCAAGGCATAGTGTAGGGTTAATCATGGTTAACCTTAGGTTTGGGACCGTGTATTCTAGGATTTTCATGACTCATTAAGCATCAGTTAGGAGATATAATAGTTGGTTTTGTACTTGAAGCAATTGTCCTAGGGGGAGAAATGTCCGGGTGCCCCACTTTCTATCAATTGCCTTTCCTCTCATTTTTATAGCGTCTCTCTTCTTTCTTCTTTCTTTATTTCCATTTTCATTGATTTTGTTCACACTACTATCAATTTATCTTCATTCTAGTTAAATAGTAATCTTTGTGTTTCTGATCACTATTCCCAGTGGATATGACTACCCACTCATTAGGGTATTATTACTTTGACAAACCTGTGCGCTTGCGGTTCACACGCAAAAGGGCGCTGTTAGTAGAAAACTTGGTAACTCTCCCTCTACCTTGAAAAGATTATGTTCATCGTGCTTTCAAGTTGTAGGTAAGAGGGCAACCTTCATCCATGAACCCCCATGAGGTAAGGTCAGGTACGTCAAGCTTAGTGATGTTAAACAAACGCTTCTTTGGAGGCAACCCAAGCATTTACTATTTTTTTGGGTTTTAGTTTTATTCATGCATGAATAACAGCTTTATTGTTGGTGTCTTGGTTTTTACATGCCATTGCTGTGTTTTTCTCATGAATTGTTGGTGTTTTAGTGTTCTTAATTGTGATTGGCAAAATTTCTTGGTCGCTTGAGCGTGTTTTATATGTTTCTCTGGTCAGCCTTTCATGATATACATAGGTTGTGTGTGTGTGTAAGTGTGTAGAAATTTTTTGCAAAGTCTATAATTTTTTCTAAATCATCTAGAGAAGACACACGGGCGTGTGTTTCCATTTAGAGCTCATCCTGAGAGGACACAGGGGCTTGTAAATGCCCCTGTGAATGGCCTTGTAACGGTCACACGCCCGTGGGTAATTTCCACACGGGCGTGTGGATCCCTGCAGAGTTTTCAGACTCTATTCTGAGAAGACAGAAGGGCATGTGAATGCCCCTATGGATGACCCTGTGAACAACACACGGGCGTGGGTAATTTCGACACGCCCATGTGAAACTCTGAAGAGACTTCTACTTAATCCTAAGAGTACACAAGGGCATGTGAGTACCCTTGTGAGAATCTACATGCCCGTGTGGAATACTTAGTCGATTTCTTAGGAGGACAAAGAGGCCACAAGGGTGTGTGGGTGCCCCTGTGGGTCGGGCGCACGGGTGTGCGAAATTTCCACTCGCCTGTGTGAACGCGTTTAGAGTCAGTTAGAGGCTATCCCGAGAGCACACAGGGGCGTGTGTATGCCCTTGTGAGTTCTCCTATGGAAACATACGGGCGTGGGTAATTTCCGCACGCTCATGTGGATGTACAGAACTCAAAACTCCACGATTTTTCTTTATAAACTACTAGTGCCTTTTCATTTTCAAACATCTCCACACTCAGAGAACTCCTTCTTTTGCTCTCCTGACCTTGTCGTCATCTATTTGAGGGCATTTTAGGTTGTTTTTTGGCTGTTTTCAAGGTTTTCTTTTCCCATATCGTCACTAAGCCTTATTCCTCTTTTTCTTCTCCAATCTTGATTTATTTTGCTTAAACTGGTGAATATCATTTTGACTTCATGTTTAAATGGTTGATGCATGCTCTTAGAGGGATTTTAGACTTAATTTCTAATGTATTTTTTGGATTTTTAAACTTTGGCCGTACGGCTTCCACATCCTGAAGATCCACACGGGCATGTGGAATTTCCACATGACCGTGTGGATTTCTGCGGAATTAGGATTGAAGTCTATTTGATCAATTTCTCTTCAATTCTTCCAGATATGGCACCCAAGACCAAGAAAGCGACCCGTAAGAATCCCGGGAAGCATTCCACATAGCCGGAGCACATAGAATTTGTAATTCCCCAGCATCAGGCTCATTTTGAAAGATTATTGAAGCTGAAGTTTGGCCAATCTCATCTAATAGATCTGAGCCCTTTGAGAGAGATATAGTTAGGAGATGACATGACGAGCGGGGTGGAGGAGTTTCTTGCGGTGGGTAGTTGGTGGTGTTTGTTGTCGATCAGAGAGCATGCTATCCGTATATTGATACTAGAGGTTCTTGCCTCGTTCGAGTTTGACCGTTCGTACAGCAGCTTCTCGAGGATTGACGCCATACAGTTTAGAGTGTTTGGATAGTAGCACAGTATAAGAGTCACAGAGTTTTTTGTCTGACTTGGTTTATATGATGAGGCATTTACTAACACAGAGGAGTATAATCAGCTCCCGACATATTACCCTGGCTGTTTGACACCCTAGTGTGTATACAGAGCATTATGCGGCCAGGAACAGTATAAGCTAGGAGTCTCAAGGCAACATGCCTCTCCCGGCCAGCTTACTGTTACATCCACACCGTTCTTAGCTGATCCGTGAATGGCAGTGGTGATAGTATAGGGGTATTGAGTCGAAAGGAGCTACTATACTTGTATTCTATGGTACAGAGCGAGCTACTCCATCTTGGCCACATTTTAGTAGAGTACTTGAGACATTAGGGGCAGTATGCCAGGATGGGAGTGATCTTCTCAGGCCCGTACATCACTAAATAAATTATCAGGATGGGTTTGCTAGACGTGATCACGGGGGCCGAGAAGATGATAGTACCATCTTCTCTCGGCCTAGAGATGATGAGGCTCACGGGGATGATTCGCAAATATAGAGACAGAGTCTATGTGATGATCTTACCCCCACTAGAGATAGCCGAGGGGGAGACAGATGTATCAGAGGTGTCTCAGCTTGTGTAGGAGCCACAGCTGGAGCATATGGAGACCGTTTCACCCCTGCAGCACAAGAGCTTCCACCAGTGCAACTCTTTTCTCCTTCTCGAGCCTATGATCGCTTTAAGAGGCTCGAGAGTGTTGTAGGGGTACTACAAAGGGATTTAGCTGAGGTTCGCGTGACATAGGCCTCAACCATACAGAGGTGATGGCACATCTTGACATCCTATAGCAGATCTTAGAGCGAGATGTGACATCTACATTCGTGATGAGACCTCAAACTCCTCCAGCATCCCCAGTACCACTAGCAGCATCTCCATCACTACCAGTACTAGTTGATCCATCAGAAGTAGCAGGAAAGCCGACCGAGCAGTACAATTATGCTTGAGGCATCTTTTCTTTATGTGTTTTTTTGTTCCATATTTCATTTCTGCCTTTATTTTGGACTTATACTACTTAAAAAGGACCTTCCTTCTGAGTTTATCTTTTAATTTTAGTTTCTTCGAATTGTATTTAATTTTTATATCTTTATTAACTCGAGTTTATTTTGTCTTTGTTGAGCTTCACTGAAACCCCTTGTGTATACGTGCAGATGGTCTTGTGAGTCTCAAATTTGAGGATTAGTCATTAGCACGGTCAATGTAATATTCACATGGCCATGTGTGCTTCACAACCCGTTGGAACTCAACTGTCAATGAATATAGCTCCATCAAATGTACCATTAGGAGTTTAGGGGAGTATGATTTCAATTGGCCATCTCCACACATGTTTTGATTGCTTTATACTTCATTATGCTTACATATGTACATTGAGGGCAATGTACATCTTAAGTGTGTGTGTGTCGGGGGGCGAGGGGAGTTCACATTACACATGTTCTATACTTTTGCTTTCATTGTGCAAGCTTATGTAGCCAATGATGGTTTGGCTTAGTTGTAATACTTATATTCTTAAGTTTAGGAGAATTTTTAACATTGAATGTTCTCATGCTCTAGTTTTTACTTGATGTTGTTTAGGAATTTTTGCCCGATTGACACTTGTTGCACTACTCACTTATTAAACCTTGTGGAAACTCAAGTTCAATGTTTAAGTGCCTAAATTAGTTTATTTCTTTTTTACTTTCTTTAAAAAAAAGTTGTTTGTTCTGTGGTGCATTGGGGGTGGAAAGAGCTATCACCTATGAAGTATGAAGCTACTCTCATAAGTCGGTGATAAGTGCTTATGTAATAGTAATACAAAGTATTCCTTTCTTACATTAAGCATTGTTTTTCTTAGGTTTTATCGGTTATACATGAGTATTTGTGTTCTTTAGCGCATATAGGGTTGTGGAGACAAGTATGAAACAAAGAAACCAAAAGTAGATCGTTGATGCAATTTGTTGATGAAATCTTAGAGTGAAAAAACGTGAAGACACAAGTTGTGCTCAAAGACATGTTAGTGTATGCCAACCTCCGTTGTGCTCGAGTGAACATACAAATTGGAGGGGCACAAAGGCAGTCACGCTCATGTGTTCCGACTTGTGCAACACTAGCAAGATCTTCGTCAAATGTGATTTTATTAAAGACACAACACGATCTACCGCATAGATGTGTGCCCATTCATGTGACCTCGGTGAAAAGTGTGGATTTGTCAATCTACCGCATGGATGTGTGCCCATCCATAGTGATGTTCTAGAAGTTATATTGTAGCAAAGTACTATACACAGCGCGCTGAAAATTTGATTCCTGGAGATTCACACGGGCTTGTGGACATTCCACACGCCCGTGTGGATGCCCGATTCTAGCCCTATTTAATCCATGACTTGTAATCTTTTTCCAATTTTTTTCCATCTTTTCCCTAACTTTGGATGCACTCATGCCTAGGGTTTGGAGACGCTTTGACAAGATTTTTGGAGTGGTTCTACGGCCTTCAACACAATGTTCCTTCAAAAGATAGTTATTAGGAGAGCTTTCATTGGCATCGATTCGGTGAGGTGTGCCCTAGGCTTGATGAGGAAACCGTTGGAGAAGATGAGGCTACTCCAGAAGACCATCGACTTGGAATATGAGGGTGTTTTACTTATAGATTGCATGTTTTTACATTCGATTTCATTATTGATTGTATCTTGCTCCATGGAGAGCTAAACCCCTTGTGGGTGCTTGGACTTGTAAAGCCTAGGATGATTTTGTTTCATTGACCTTTCATTATGTTATTCTAATTGATGTTTTTAATTGAGTTATAATCTTGAATTCTTGTTAAATGGGTTTTCCCTTAGAGTGACACTAGGGTTGAGAGCCTACATTAGTAATCCTTGTGAGTGAGTGACACACCATGAGGGTTAGACAAAGCAAGATTGGAGAGGATCGAGAGGGTGAGTCGAGAGGTAGCGGAATGTGATTTATCCTATTTCTGTGTTCCAAGAGTTCTTTGCGGTCACAATAGAGTAAAGTGCTAAGAAAGGAACTCTGTTGGGGCTTAGTTGCGTATGCAACAGAGTGAAGCATTGAAGTAATCCTTAGTGTTGTGGCTTAATTGTGACTAGGGGTCTTTTTCCTGGACTAAAGGATTAGAAGATCTATATTAGGGAATAGGGTTTATCACTTGGAATCCCTAGAGTTCTAAGTAGCCTTACACAGTGTGAGGTGTTGAGATTGAGCGATTTCTCTGCCAGGGCATAGTGTAGGGTTACTCATGTTTGACCTTAGGTTTGGGACCATGTATTTCAGGATTTCCATGACTTATTAAGCATCAGTTAAGAGACATAATGGTTGGTCTTGAACTTGAAACAATAGTCCTAGAAGAAGTAATGTCCGAGTGCCTCACTTTCTATTGATTGCCTCTCCTATCATTTTATTGCATCTCTCTCTTGTTTTCTTTATTTTTTTTTTGAATTGATATTGTTCACACCACTATTGATTCATCTTCACGATAGTTAAATAGCAATTCTTGTGTTTCTGATCACTATTCCTTGTGGATATGACTACGCACTCACTAGGGTACTTTTATTACTTCGATAACCCATGCACTTGCGGTACACATGCAAGGGTGTGTTAGTCAGATACTAGTTATGGCCTAGCGAGAGAAAGATCTATCTCATGGGATGAGTGAAAGCTACTACCCGGGTAGAAAGAGCTACCACCTCGAAAGTGTGAAAGCCACCTTAGCGGCCGTTTAGGAAAGGGCTACCTTAGAGGATGTATGAAACTGCTACCTTCTCTTTTCTTTTTGTACTTAAATAAGTCCCTTTCACTTATTCGGTGTTGAAATTTTTCTATACTTGTAGAATGCATATTTTGCATGCTTATGGTGAACCTAAGGCCAAGCAATTTCAATTTTTCCTTCTTGGATGCTTTAATGTTTTATCTTTGCTTGAGGACAAGCAAAAGCTTAAGTGTGGGAGAGTTTGATAAGTGCTTGTGTATAAGTAATATGAAGTATTTTTTTCTTACATTGAGCATTATTTTTCTCAGACTTTATCGCTTATTCTTGTGTATATGTGTTCTTTTGTGCATCTAGGGTCGTGGAGACAATTGTGGAAGAAATAAACCAAAAGTAGATAGTGGGATGCATTTGTTGATGAAGTCTTGGAGTGAACAAATATACAGACACAATTTGTGCTCAAAGATATGTGAGTGTGTGCCAACCTCCATTGCGCTCGAGCGATTATAAAACTTGGAGGGGCACAAAGGCAGTCACACTCATGTTCCAACTTGTGCGATACTAGCAAGATCTTTGTCAATGTGGTTTAGGTAAAGATGAAACACTATCTACCACATAAATGTGTGCCTGTTCATGTGGTATCAATAAAAAGTGTGGAATCGGCAGTCTTTTGGTAAATTACTGTGGAAGTTTAATGTAGTAAACCGATGTAGCAAAATCACTATAGCAATTACTGTTTCACAGCTTGCAGGAAATCAACTTCTGGAGATTCACACGGGCGTGTGGAAATTCCACACGCTAATATGGATGCCCGATTCTAGCCCTATAAAAGCAGCAATTTCAGAATTTTTGAGAGATATTTTCTCAACTTTTCCCCATCTTCGGAGGCACTCGTGGCTAGGGTTTGGAGAGACTTTGGCTAGGTCTTTAGAGTGGTTTTATGGCCTTCGACACCGCACTCGTTGGAAAGATAGTTATTGGGGAGCTTTCATAAGTATTGATTCAATGAGGTGTGCCCTAGGCTTGATGAGGGAACCCTTGGAGAAGATCAAGTGACTCCACAAGACCATCGATACGGATTACGAAGGGATTTTTCTTATGGATTGCATGCTTTTACATTCAATTTCCTTGTTGATTTTATCTTGCCCATGGAGAGCTAAACCCCTAGTGGGTGCTTCAATTTATAAACCCTAGAATGATTTTGTTTTATTAACTCTTATTTTGCTTTCTTAATTGATGTTTTAATTGAGTTCGAACCTTGAATGCCTGTTGTATTGATTTTTCCTTCGAGTGATACCAGGGTTGAGAATCTACTTGGTAATCCTTGTGGATGAGTGACACACCATGAGTGTTAGACAAAGCTTGGTTGGAGAGGGTCAAGAGGGTGAGTTGAGAGGCAGTAGAATGCCCCCTTTCCCTTCCAATGTGATTTATCCTATCTCCACGTTCCAAGAGTTCTTTGCAGTGATGATATAGTGAAGTGCTAAAAGACAAACTCCACTGGGGCTTAGTTGCGAAGCAACAGAGTGAAGTGTTGAAGTAATCCTCAGTGCTGGAACTTAATTGCGACTAGGGGTCTTTTGCCTAGACCAAAGGGTTAGATCTATATTAGGGAATAGGGTTTATCACTTAAAGTCCCTAAAGCTTCATACAACTCCACACAGTGTGAGGTGTCGAGAGTACTCCTTTCGGCCGGGGCATAGTGTAGGGTTAGTCATGTTGACCTTAGGTTTGGGACCGTGTGTTTTAGGATTTCCATAACTAATTAAACATTAGTTAGGAGGCATAATGATTAGTCTTGCACTTGAAACAATAGTCTTGGGATGAGCAATGTCTGGGTGCTCCATCTTATATCGATTGTCTCTCCTTACTTCTATTGCGTCTCTTTCTTTCTTTTCTTTATTTTTCCTTTGCATTAATATTATTCACACAACTCATCAATCATTTTCACTATAGTTAAAAAGCAATACTTGTGTTTTTTAGCACTATTCCCTATGGATACGTAACAAGGTCCCCTTGCTTATATACCTCAAGTGCACGGGTTTGTCGAAGTAATAATCCCGGATGAGTGGGTATAGTATCCACAGGGAGTAGGGAATAAAAATACTTAATTCGCTTCTTAACTATGTGAAAAGTGAATAGTGAAATATGTGACAATGATTCAATTCTCAAAAGTAAAAACAAGTAAGAGATCACAAGTAAAGGAGAAGGTAAGGCAATCGATAAAGATGGGGTACCCGGATATTGCTCCGCCTTGGACAATTGTTTCAAGTGCAAGAACCCTCTATTATGCTTCCTAATTAATGCAATAGTAAGTCGTGGAAATCCTTAATTACATGGTCCCAAATCTAAGGTCAACCATGCCTAACTCTATACATGTCCTGGAGAAGAGATTGGATAACCTCTCAACAGCGCACTCACATAGAATTGCAATGAGCTCTAGGGATTCCAAGTGATAAATCTCTTCCTAATTATAGACCTAACCCTTTGGTCCAGGTGGAAGGTCCCTAACCACAATTAAGCCCTCGATATGAAGATCACTTCTATGCTTCACTCCATTGCACCCGCAACTAAGCCCCAGCGGAAGGTCATCCCTTAGACCATTCACTCTATTATGGCTACAAAGAACTCAAGGAACAGAGGTAGAATCTAACACATCGGAGGGGAATGGGACGCTCCTGTACCTCTCGACTCACCCTCTCAACCCTCTCCAACCTAGCTTTGTCTAACACTCGTGATGTGTCACTCACTCACAAGGTTACCAACAAGAACTCTAAACCCTAGTGTCACTCTAGGGGAGTATTCAAACAATCAAGCATTCAAGGTTGGAACTCACAATAAACATCAATTAATTGAAAGCATAATAAAGAGATTCAATGAAACAAATACATCCTATGGTTCACAAATACCTAAGTACCCACTACGGGTTTAGCTCTCCATAGAGCTAAGTACAAAGAAAGAAATATAATGTAAAAGCAATGAATCCATAGAAACCCACTCGATAGTCGTGTCGATGGTCTTGTGGAGAGTCCTCTACTCGTAGTCCAAACATCCCCTTGTTCGGTATAGGATAAGCTTAGACGGAAGCTCCCCTACCAGCCTTCTTCCAAAGAGATGACGATGTCAGAGCCGTAGAATCTCTCCAAAACCCTAGACAATACCTCTCAAAACCCTAGTCTGAGCCCTCTCTTAAGTTGGGGAAAAGATGGAGTAAAGAATCCTGAAATCGGGGCTGAATCGGCTTTAAATAGGGTTGGAATCGGGGATCCACACTCCCCTGTAGACGCCCCTATGGATTTTTCACACGGGTGTGTGGAAATTCCACACGCCAATGGGGATTCTCTACTATAGTACTTTGCTACAATGTTGCTACATTTCTCTACTACACTATACTGCCTGAAATATTTCCCGAATCCATACTTTCATCGAGGTAATGCAAATGGCATATGTTCACGTCGTGGATCGCTTTGTTTCTTCAATGATGGAAAAGTTGGTGGAGATCTTGTTCTATATGCATAAGTCGGAATGCTTGAGTATGACTGCCCTTGTGCCCCTCCAAATTGTTGTGCTAACTCAAATACGAGGAGGTTGGCACACACTCTAGCATCTCACACCCGACCTATGTCTTCGCGCTTGAACCTTAGCAAGATTTCCTCCAAAATCGATGCATTATGATCCACATTGGCTTCTTTTCTTCATAATCGGCCTCACAACCCTGCCTGTATAAAAGTAATATAAAAACACACATATTAGTGTAAAAGCCCGAGAAAGGTAATGCTTAACATAAGTAAAGAATACTTCGCATTCATAACTTATCAATACGACTACTCACTCACCAGGGTACTTTATTACTTTGACAACCCGTGCATTTGCGGTACATACACGCAAGGGATGTGTCATTAGGGTTAAGTCTTCATTGGGTATCTCCGTGGGTTTGTGATTATCTTCCATGAGAATCTTGTGTGTGCCAAAGGATGGGCTGATCCCCTTAATATCAGTTTTTCACCGCAATTACCCTTTTATGCTTTTTCAGTACACTTAAAAGTTTGTCCTTCTACTCAGCTGTCAAGTCAAATGCAATAATGACTGGGAGCTTAGATCCATCTTCTAGAAAGGCATACTCAAGGGTTGGGGGTTCTTCCATTGATGACTTTAGTCTCCCATAATTCCCGAGATCAAAATTCTTAATTTCTCCTTCCGCTCTGATGAGCTACTACCATTCGAATCCTCTTCCATGTAGCCATAATTGAGTCACTCTCATGTATATAATCCATATCATCTGAACTACTGGGCCTTGTTTGATCTGTCTCTCCCTCAACCAGGTTCATTAACTTTGAGGGTCTATCAAAACTACTTCTTGGCTCTTCCTTAACAAATTTGGGTTGACCATTAGGCGGGTAGGATTTCATATACTATTTAAAGAAATTGTGGACCTTTTGATTCTCAAGGGTTAGGGTGATGATGCATCGCAATATTGTTTCTTCCACTGTTTATTGTCAAAAGATATGCTATCCAACCTTGACGGTTTGCATGGGCGATGGAGGTCTGGATCCTGTGGATTGTAGTAGTTAGCCCAATCATTAGTCAAAGCCATGATTAAAAGAAAAGAAAGGAAGTATGTACAAAGATAAGAGTCAACACTAAAATAAAAATTTTAAAAGATAGTAAGGAAAGAAGTAAGAAGATGAAAATATATGTACACAAATAATAAGCAAAAACAACATGAGCAAATAAACAAAACAATGGCCAAATCAATAAGCTCTAAGTTTTCTGAGTATTACTCGTGGTTCTCCAGCAACGGCGCCAAAAATTTGATGTGTACAATCCCGCAAGTATAAGGATCATCAAGTAATACCTCTCGTGAGAGCATGAGAGGGTTGTATTCCATGGGGCCCAAGAAGCTACCCTTACTTTCTCTTTGCTTATTGTTCAACCTACAACTACAAGTGGTGCAATGAAATTACTAATTAACAAACGAAAAAACTCAACTAGAGTATCTATAGTGAAGGCAAATTACAGGTGATAATCAAGGAAGGAAAGTGGTCATGGATGAGGATCACTTTGGGGCCTACTAAAGTGTGAAAGATGCTACAACTATCATGCAAATGGTAGTTTGGACCGAGAAAACCCTAAGTTAGGTGACAAGATCCCCTTGCGTATATCCCGCAAGTGCATGGGTTTGTCGAAGTAATAATCCCGGGTGAGCGGGGTCGAATCCACAGGGAGTAAGGAGTAAAGACACTTAATTTGATTCTTAGCTATGTGGAGTATCAACAATGATAAGTGTGATAATAATTCAATTCTCAACAATTAAAAGCAACAAGTAAGAGAGTAAAAGTAAGGAGGAGGCAAGGCAATCGATAAAGATGGGGTACTCGGATGATGCTTCATCTAGGAAAATCATTTCAAGTGCAAGAACTCTCTATTATGCTTCCTAATCAATGCAATAGTGAGTCGTGGAAATCCTTACATACATAGTCCCAAATCTAAGGTCAACTATGCCTAACTCTATTCATGTCCCGGAGGAGAGATTAAATAACCTCTCAACCTCGCACTCGAATAAAGTTGCAATGAGCTCTAGGGATTCCAAGTGATAAATCGCTTTCTAATTATAGACCTAACCCTTTGGTCCAGGCGGAAGGTCCCTAGCCACAATTAAGCCCTAGATACTAAGATCCCCTCAACGCTTCACTCCATTGCACGCGCAACTAGGCCCCAGCGGAGGTTCATCCCTTAGACCATTCATTCCATTATGGCCGCAAAGAACTCAAGGAACGGAGGTAGAATCTATCATGTCGGAGGGGAAAGGGGACGCTCCTGTACCTCTCGACTCACCCTCTCAACCCTCTCCAACCTAGCTTTGTCTAACGCTCGTTGTGTGTCACTCACTCACAAAGTTACCAACAAGAACTCTCAACCCTAGTGTCACTCTAGGGGAAATGTTCATACAATCAAGCATTCAAGGTTGGAACTCACAATAAACATCAATTTATTCAAAGCATAATAAAGAAGTTCAATGAAACGAATACATCCTAGGGTTCACAATCACCCAAGTACCCACTAGGGGTTTAGCTCTCCATGGAGCTAAGTACAATCAAAGAAATCGAATGTAAAAGCAATAAATCCATAAAGAAACCCCCTCGATGGTTGTGTCGATGGTCTTGTGGAAAGCCCTTTACTCGTCGTCCAAGGATTCCTTCGTCCGGTATAAGATACGCCTCAATCGAAGCTCCCCTACCAAAATTCTTCCTAATGGAATCACAATGTCGGAGCCGTAGAACCTCTCCAAAACCTTGGCCAATACCCCTCGAAACCCTAGCCGAAGCCCTCTCGTAAGTTAGGGGAAAAGATGGAGAAAAGAATACTGAAATCGTGGCTGAAATCGGCTTTAAATAGGCCTGGAATCAGGCGACTACACGGGCGTGTATGATGTCACACGCCCGTGTGGATTCTCTGTTTCTCTGATTTCTCGGCCGGCTATGAACAGTGCTATTACAGTACTTGCTACAGTATTTTGCTACAATACTCTGCCGGAAATACTCCCGAATTCCATACTTTTCATTGGGGTAACGCAAACGGGCACACATTTATGTCGTGAATCACTTGCTTCTTCAATGATGTACATGTTGGTGGATCTCTTGTTCTTATATGCATAAGTTAAAATGCTCGAGTGTGACTGCCTTTGTGCCCCTCCAAATGAATGTGCTCACTCGAATACGAGGAGATTGGCACACACTCTAGCATCTCACACCTGACCTATGTCTTCGCGTTTGAACCTTAGCAAGATCTCCTCCAAAATAGGTGCATTATGATCCACATTGGCCTATTTCCTTCATACTCGGCCTCACAACCCTACCTGCATAAAAGTAACATAAAAACACACATATTAATGTAAAAACCTGAGAAAAGTAATGCTCAACATAAGGAATGAACGCTTCGCATTCATATCGCACAAGCACTTATCATTAGGCCAACCCAATGGCCAGGGCAATTGACCCCTAATCCGGTACCAGTATTGATACGGAATTTCTTCAGACCAAATCCTCCTATGATTGTAATGAGGGTAATAGAATTCTCAGTTTAGGGTCAAAACACGAACTAGGAACAACCCTAAAGTTGGAGGGGTACAAAATACCCGATGATCACTGCATATTCGTACATGTATCCCTTCCATGCTCGGTGTGTCTAATACAAGGACGATGATCACGCAACCTAGTAAAGCCTAGAAATTGATACACAGAGTTCTCATGCATATGAAACCATTAAAATGCACCAAGCATAGATCACAAACAAACCAAATGTAATAAAGCAAGCTAAAACATCTAATCTACACAAGTTCATCCCCAAGGTTCACCTATATCCTGTGACCTTGGGGTTTAGTTTCTCATACTAACAATAAATAAAGTAGAATCCATGAAAACAATCATAAATAATAGCATCAACTCCATTAAGAATGAAGAGCCGAATAACGCTTGATAAACCCCATGAAGAGGCTTCTTCGTTGTCTTCAACCTCTTGCAAGTGTGCCCTAGGAGTAGATCTCGTCAAAGCACACTCTCCTCATCAATCTTCCCCTCTGATTTTCACTCTAGAACCTTCTTTGTCTTCGCGATCAGAGGTGGTGGCAATAAGCTTCAAGAACAAGGTTCCTCTCTTTCTCAAAGATGACCTAAAGTCCTCTTTTGAAGATGAACTTGGGATGCTTACAGGCTGGTTGACAGTCAGTATACGGGCCATGAGGATCCTTAGAAAACTTGCTGAATTTCCAGTATGTTGCTATAGTAATTGCTACAATAAATTGCTGTAGTAAACTGTTGTGATATCGATTTGTTCAGTTGGCATGTGGTCATCTTCACTGCCGTGAGGTTTCCCATAAGGAATTCTAGACTTAGCTTCTTTTTCAAATCTTCATGTTTTAGGCTACTGTAGTAATGCTACAGTACCCCTGGGCTCTAAAACTCTATGTTTGGTGTCAATTTCTTATTGAATTGTGTTGTCGAGCTCACCTTAGTTTCTTCTATGCCTGTAACATGAAAGGAACCAATTAGACCATAAAAGGGCATCAATTCATCAAGAAAGGGAATTATCAATTAGTAATTCAACACTCAACACACTAATAAACTTAAAGGGGATACTCACTTTAACTTTTCTTAACCTTGCGTGAACCTCTACCATTTAGGTGCAACAAGGAATGTGCCATACTAGATCAAGGAGTATTTTCCTTTGATTTCAAACTGGGGAAGTAATTTTTAGCAATCCACCTCCCATATTATTGTTATGTTGTCACCTCTTTTATTTTCATATACACACATTGAGGACAATGTATGCTTTTAAATGTGGGGAAGAGGCTTAAGATTATTTGAACTCTTTTACATGCCAAGTTGTTGACTTATGAAGGTACACTTGTATGATTATTGGAAGTTTCTTAGTAAAAGGGTTGACACATGCTAAAATGTTTCTTTTTGGGTTCTACTTGTTTTTTATTTAATTTTGTCTTATTCAATGACTTTTTATAGCAAATTAGACCATCAATGACTTCTTATAGTTTTATTTTTTCATTGAACTTCAAGATGAATAATCGTGAAAAAATTTTCAAGTGTAAAAAGACCTTTATTTGAAAAAGTAAATAATCGGAATGGAAAGAGCTACCCTTAATAGATGTGCGAAGCTACTCTCGACAAGTCAGATACTATGTATGGCCTTAAAAGAAAAAGAGCTACCTTTTTAGGTGAGTGAAAGCTACCATCCTCTAGAATAGATGTGGAATGCGCTACCACTTTTAAGAGCGAAAGCCACTTTACGGGCCCCCTAGAAAAAAGGCTACCTTAGGAATTGTGTGAAGCTACCACCTTGAAGAAAAGAGAAGTTATTTATGAATTTTTGCTATTTAAGTGTTGTAGGTCAAAAGAAGCAAAGTAGAGAGTTCAAACACACACACACTCGATAACCTTGAATAGAGTTTAACTATTTTCCAAACCCGAAATTTTTAGCATTCTTTCATTATACTCTCCTAAATACTTTGGAACTCCCCAATTTTTTATTACCTAAGGTCATACATTTATTCCTCTTGGTTTGTAATGTTTATTTTTCTTTGAGGGCAAGCAAAAGCTTAAGTGTGTGGTAATTTGATAAGTTTACATTTGTAAGATATTTAATATCATTTTGTACACTTATTCCTTGTGTATTAGATTATTCTTTTGGAAGATAATGATAAACATGGTGAAAAATATATTTTGAAGTACCGAGCAGTGCTAAATGATATGAGAGAGACAAAAGAAGCAATCAAGAGCCAAAACAAAGAAGATGGAGCTCTCTTGGCATCAACAAATGAAGAACAGGTAAGACTGAACCATTTACAGGCACCTTATGGGCGTTCTTAAGACCGTAATCCTTGGCAGAGAATCTTGCAGTTATGCTTATTCTTGTAAGAGAGGATATAAGGATCAATGAGGCACTTACGGATAGGGCTTACGTCGGTAGGTCAAACCGTAAGAGCTATCCAATGGAGCTTACGAGGAGCAACAAATGCTCGTAAGGGTGGTCACAAATGCAATCCAAAAAAGATTACAGAACAACACTTATGGTCATAAGCTGAACCGTAATACCAAAACAGAAGACCTTAAGGATGGGACTTACGGTGTAAGTTGTCCCATAAGGCGTGGGACCCATCATGTCCAGCCCCTTACGGGCTCTTAAGTAGCTCATAGGTGGCTAGGTATAAAAGATTCTAATAAGGGTTTCGAATGTTTCTTTTGATTACAAATCTTGGAAAAGAAAGGGGGGTTTTCCTCCAGATCTTAGAGGGCGAATCATCAAGGAGAGAGGGTCTATCTACCTTGGAGGAAGAAGGCTAGAGCTGTCGACCAACACCTTTGGGGCATTCTTGGAAGATCAGGGGGAAGCCCTTCCGTGATCTCAAGAGCCCCAATTGAAAAGGGGGTTTAATGCTTTCAATGATTCTAATTGTCTCTAGTAAATTGTATGATTGTTCTCACTTGATGGAAAACTACTTTTGCTGCTATTTGGGCATAGATGAACTCTAGGGTTGGATTTTATTAACATTGGTTGTGGATCTTTCATTCTTTACTTTGATTTCTAATTGCAATCCTTTATATTTGAATTTAATCATGTGTTCTTATTATCTTGAATGCTATTGAGGCAAAAGCCCTAGTTTCATGTATGATGTTCTTGTGTAAGTAAGCTTATAGATAGGGTATTTGGAGGCAAGAGTTCTCTTCCTACAATCCATCTAAGTGAATTGGCAAGCAAATCCATACTATTTGCAATCATTGGGGTAGATCGAGAGAGATCTCATTTCTACTTTGTATGGGATTAGGGGTAATCACTTCAAGAAAAGGATTGTCAACACTGTGAATTCTTATTAATCCTTGTTACAATTTTATAGAGTGAAATGCGATGGTGAGGTTGTTTGTATCAGTACCAAAGTAGATCAGTTATTATGCATCTTGAGAAAAAGAATATTATACTTTAGGATTTCTCTCAATTCTAAAAGGATTGCTAACTTACAATCTTTTCCCTAGACTTACAAAACCCTAGAGGGAGTCTATGCCTTGAGTACCCCATTTCTTTTGCTTTCATAGCCATATTGATGCAAGCGCAAACCATGTGAATAGTTTAGTGTGTGTAACACCACAAGTATATGGGTTATCAAGTAATACACCGTGGGTGAGGACGAGGGTTGTATTCTCTAGGGAATGGCAAGAGGCTCCTATTACTTCTTTTTGCTTAATTTATATCCTAACATCTATGGTGATTCTTATAGTAAAATAAAACTACTCCTGTAAAATAATTACTAAAATACATTTGAGGATCGTGAGATACAATTGGAAGGAGTGGGTACCTATACCAGGAGTCTCTTAGCACTTACTTTTGATATGAAATGGAATATAACAATGTTATCTAATGATGGACCAGGGAATTCAAAGGCCTACTGGTCCCAACCTCTTGACAACCAATTCTAAAGCACTAGGAACTTAAATTGGAATCTTTTCAACCACAACCTCCTCTGTCCTCCTTAAGATTTAGAACTCAACTAAAAGGATGATCAAATCCTAATACATAAATCTAGCTATACCTTATCTCTTAGCGAATGCATAGATCTAACAAAGCATGGATGATTTAATGAGTGGAAATCTCTTCCTCACAAAATCAACTAATTAATTAAGAAGAAAACATGCAATGAATCACAATCAACTAGAAAGAGAATATATTGCTAATGAAGGTTAATGTTCACAAGCAAAAGCCTAAGTACATCAACATGCAATTCTCCTCGAATTGGGTCTTCTTATAGGTAAAGAATAATGAATAAAGAATAAATAATCTATAAGAGAAGTATTAAGAATCTTAAAATTAACTCCCACAAATATGGCACCAAATCTCTTCGCGCACCCTCCACAATCAACACATGTTAACTCCCTCTTGAGAAATTCGCTAGAATTTACTGAAATTAGGTTAAACCTTGTCTCTAGCCTTGTTCTACTATAGAAATCCAGGATTCTCTAATCAAATTTGGCAAAAGAATCCATCCCAAATAATAAAACCTAAGGTTATTTATAGCTTGTGTCTGCCACAGGGTCACATCCTTTGTTTGGGCTTTTGTGATCTCAAATCTTTTCTTGGGCCATAATTCGCTTCTTGGCATGGTTTGGTTCTGGCCATTGTGTGTATGGACAATAGGCATTATATATATAATAACCATTATAAAGGCTGTTATGGCTTCTGTGAAGTCTTCCTTGGATTTGCACATTGGAGCGATCAAACCACGGTCATGATGAGGCCATGGTGATGTTCTAAAAGTTGTATTTTGGTCTAATCTGCCTCAAATTACCTCCATATTCACTTTTTCTGCCCTAAAATTTAATTAGATCCTATGATGAACAAAAGAATGTAATTCTATACTTGTTTGGTTCTGAACATATGAAATTTCATGCTAGATATAGTGCAAATGATATATAAAATATGCATGTTCTAGCACTTATCACGAATTCATTTCATTGCTTTCTATTTCTGCTTTCTTTTACTTTGTTTTCATATCATATAATTTCAAGTAGGCTAGTTTTTGTATTAAGGACTAGTACTAGTAGACTCTATTTTTCCTGAGGATGGATGCCTTGCTAATTAGAACACTTTATTACAAGATCGACACATACACTTGTGTCCCTATCAATTTGTTATGATTGTTATCCCCTTTCTTTAGAATCGAGCTCACCACCACACTATCTGAAATCGAGTAAATAATTCCTGCATTTATAGGCTTGATTACTTCTACCTTTGCCGCATTTTATGTTATGATTATGTTACCTTGCTGGTTTAAGTAACAGACTTGTAACTGTCCTCCATCAAAATTTTATGCAGCACAAAATATATGATTGATTCCTTTGATACCAGCAATATTCCAAGCAATAGCCCCCTTATGTCTCTTTAATAAGGCTAGTAGTCTTTCTTTTTGTTCTATTGAAAGATCTGATGCTATAATCAGGGGTAATTTCATTACTTTGCTAAGAAGGCATAGGACAAACTCCAGGGCAGTGTCTTCAACTCTAACTTAGGAGGTTCTTCCACTGATGGTAAATGTCTATCTTCCTTCTAAAGATCAATTTCCTTTAATACTTCATTTTTAGTTTCACTTACAATTTCTGAAGTTTTGTCTTCTGCTTGGACCGATTCCATAACATACGGACTCATGTCATTTTTACCTTGATAAATTATATCATCATCCCCCATGGACATAACTATCTTAATTTTTTCTCTAATCTCCTCGGCTTTATTAAGATTTCCTTAAATATCCTACACTGTCATAAAAAATGTGCTACAATAACATAAGCTTGATTATCAATTGGTACTATCACAATTCTATTAAAATGATCCAACATACTATCATATGCTAATCTATGCTCTTGAAACATAGGTTTGCTCTGTATTAATTAACCCTACTAAAACATAACTTATGTTTTTTGATAGGCAACAACTCAAAAAACAGCATGGAGGAGTTGTGAAATAAATTGATCTATCTCTTTTGTACATCCTACAATATATTTGACACCAAACATGTCCTAAAATGCGGGAATAATAGAATGAGATCTATAAAAGAAAATAGGAAAAAACAAGTAAAGTGGAAAAAGAAAAATTGGCTAATTTAATAAAGCTCTAGTGTTCAAAATATCTAGTTCCCCAACAACGGCATCAAAATCTTGATGATCGTCACCACCCGGACCGGTGTTAGTTGATAAGTGCTTGTGGATTAGTAATACGAAGTATTCTTTTCTTACTTTGAGCATTACTTTATCAGGTTTTAGCGCTAATGCATGTGTATTTGTGAACTTTTATGCATGAAGGGTTGTGAAGCCAAATATGAAAGAAAGAAGCCAAAGTGGATTGCGATTGTACTTTGTTGATGAAGTCTTGGAGTGAACAAATGTGAAGACACAAGTTATGATTGAAGATATGTGAATGTGTGCCAACCACCATGCGATCAATCAATTACAATGGTTTGGAGGGGTACAAAGGCAGTCACATTTGCGTTTCCTGACTTGTGCATTGATAGCAAGATCTTCACCAATGAGACCTTTTATTGAAGAAGCGACGCGATTTATGGCATAGACGTGTACCCATTTATGTTGCCTTGATGAAAAGTGTGGATTTAGGAGTATTTTGTCAGAGTAATGTAGTAGGTACTGTAGCAAAACACAGTAACAATTTACTGTAGTGATAAGTGCTTGTGCGATACGAATGCGAGCATTCATACCTTATGTTGAGCATTACTTTTCTCGGGTTTTTACACTAATATGTGTGTTTTTATGTTACTTTTATGCAGGTAGGGTTATGAAACCAATTATGAAGGAAAGAAGCCAATGTGGATCACAATGCACCGATTTTGGAGGAAATCTTGCTAAGGTTCAAACGCGAAGACATAAGTCAGGTGCGAGATGCTAGAGTGTGTGCCAACCTCCCCGTATTTGAGTTTGCACAACCATTTGGAGGGGCACAAGGGCAGTCACACTCAAGCATTCCGACTTATGCACATAGAACATGATCTCCATCAACTTATCCGTCATTGAAGAAGCAAAGCGATCCACGGCATAGACGTGTGCCCATTTATGTTACCTCGATGAAAAGTCGATTCGGGAGTATTTTTGGCATAGTACTGTAGTAGGTCAATGTAGCAAACATTGTAGCAAACACTGTATCAGTTACTGTTCACAGCCGGCCGAAAATGACAGTTTCAGAGAATCCACACAGGCGTGTGGAAATTACCCACGCCCGTGTGGAAATTCCGCACCGGCATGTGAAACATCCACGTCTATGTAGTCGCCCGATTCCAGCCCTATTTAAAGCCGAATCAGCCCCGATTTTTGTATTCTTTTCTCCATCTTTTCCCCAACTTGAGAGAGGGCTTCGGCTAGGGTTTCAAGGGGAATTTGCCAAGGTTTTGGAGAGGTTCTACGGCTCCGACATCGTCATTCCTTAGGAAGAAGGTTGCTAGGGGAGCTTCCTTCGAGGCGTATCCTATACAGGACAAGAGAATCCTTGGACGACGAGTAGAGGACTCTCCACAAGACCATCGACACGACCATCGAGGGGGTTTCTTTATGGATTCATTACTTTTACATTCTATTTCTTTGATTGTACTTAGCTCCATGGAGAGCTAAACCCCTAGTGGGTACTCGGGTATTATGAACCCTAGGATGTATTTGTTTCTTTGAACCTCTTTATTATGCTTTCAATAAATTGATGTTTATTGTGAGTTCCAACCTTGAATGCTTGATTGTATGAACATTTCCCCTAGAGTGACACTAGGGTTGAGAGTTCTTGTTGGTAACCTTGTGAGTGAGTGACACACCACGAGCGTTAGACAAAGCTAGGTTGGAGAGGGTTGAGAGGGTGAGTCGAGAGGTACAGGAGCGTCCCCTTTCTTCTCTGCGTGATAGATTCTATCTCCGTTCCTTGAGTTCTTTGCGGCCAAAATAGAGTGAATGGTCTAAGGGATGAACTTCCGCTAGGGCTTAGTTGTGCGTACAACGGAGTGAAGCATTGAGGTGATCTTAGAATCTAGGGCTCAATTGTTGTTAGGGACCTTCCACCTGGACCAAAGTGTTAGGTCTATAATTAGGAAGAGATTTATCACTTGGAATCCCTAGAGCTCATTGCAACTCTATGCGAGTGCGAGGTGTTGAGATTGTTCGATTTCTCCTCCGGGATATGTATAGAGTTAGGCATAGTTGACCTTAGATTTGGGACTATGTAATTAAGGATTTCCACGACTCACCATTGCATTGATTAGGAAGCATAATAGAGGGTTCTTGCACTTGAAACAATTATCCTAGGTGGAGGATTATCCGGGTAACCAATCTTTATCGATTGCCTTACCCCCTTATTTACTTTTGCTCTCTTACTTGTTGCTTTTACTGTTGAGAATTGAATCATTGTCACACTCATTATCATTGATCTTTTACATAGCTAAGAATCAAATTAAGTATTTTTATTCCCTACTCCCTATGGATTCGATATCCGCTCACCCGGGATTATTACTTTGACAAACCCGTGCACTTGCGGGATATACGCAAGGGGACCTTGTCAAGCTTTTGGCGCCGTTGCCGGGGAGTAGGCGTTTAGAGATACTTTGGACTTTGTTTTCTTAGCTATTTCACCACACATTCTATTTTACATCTTCTTATTCTATCACCGTTATGATTTTCTTTTTCTTTCTTTTTGGTGCAGTTCCAGGTTATAACCAGAGAGAATCCATTAATATTGATTGAAGGAGACCCTGAGCTTGAACGTACACTTAGAAGAAAAGGGAAAGAACCTGTGCAAGAACAGCATAATTCAGCTGCTTTGGAAGGAGAGGAATCTGAAAACATGGCAGAACAGAATGAGCAACAACGAACACTATCCGACTATGCCAGACCTTTAGTGTTGGGGATATAATCGAGTATTGTGCGTCCCCCGATTACAGTTCAGAACTTCGAGCTAAAGCCGGCATTCATCCATATGCTGCAACAGTCCGCACAATTCAACGGTTTGGCCGATGAGGATCCAAACAGTCACATAGAGAGCTTTCTCGAGGTGTGCGATATGCTGAATATAAATGGGGTGACGGATGATGCCATCAAATTGAGAGCCTTCCCATTTTCCTTGAAGGGGAGAGCGAAGCAGTGGCTACACTCATTACCTAGAGAATCAATCACTACATGGGAGGAAATGGTAGAAGCTTTTCTAGCCCGTTATTTTCCTCTCGGAAAATCAGCTAAGCTTAGGAATAAGATCTCGTCCTTTGTTCAGTTGGAATTGGAGTCTCTATTCGAGACATGGGAAAGGTTCAAGGAGCTCCTGAGAAAGTGTCCGCAACATGGATTCCCGGAGTGGACGATTGTTCAAACCTTTTACAATGGTTTGAACCAGAGTACAAGGCAACTCTTGGATGCGGCAGCAGGAGGTACCTTAGGTAGCAAAACTCCCGATGAGGCTCGTCAATTAATTGAGGAAATGGGGTTAAATATCTACCAATGGAATGCTAGGGAGAAGAAAAAGGTGGCCGGTCTACATGAAATTGTTAAGTGTTGGTGTCTTAATCTATTAGATGCTTGTGCTGAGATTTCCTTGTGAACTTTGAATTTTAATCGTGTGATTTCATGTAGAATTGGCGAAGTTTGGTCGTTTGAGCTCTATTTCATATTTTTCACTGGTAAAATTTGCATAATAGGGCAGGCTCTGAGTGTGTAAACATGTTCAGAAATTTTCTGCAGAGCCTGTAGATTTTTCTAAGTTATCTAGAGAAAACACACGGGCGTGTGGGGGTTGCACTGCGAGCTCATCCAGAGAATGCACAGGGGTGTGCGGCTACCCCTGTGAACGACCATGTGACTGTAACACGCCCGTGGGTAATTTCCGCACGGGCGTGTGGATTCCTGCAGAGTTGGGCAGATTTTTCCCGAGAGCACACAGGGGCTTGGACTCGCCCCTGTGGGCAACCTTGTGAAACATGCACGGGCGTGGGTAATTTCCACACGCCCGTGTGAAACTCTGCAGAGGAGTTCTCCCCATCCCGAGAAAACACAGGGGTGTGCAGTTGCCCCTGTGAATTGGGCATGTGACTTGGTATTTTTCTCGGATGCCCACAGAAGCCACAGGGGCGTGTGTCTTCCCCTGTGGGTTTGATGCACGGGCGTGGGTATTTTTCACACGCCCGTGCAAGAGCGGTCAGAGTCAAAGGAGTATTTTCCCGAGATAGCACAGGGACGTGTGCACGCCCCTGTAGTACTTTTGAAGTGAGGCGCACAGGCATGGGGAATTTCCACACGCCCGTGTGGATGCACAGAATGCCAAAAGTCGTGAGCTCTGTTTAAAAGATGATAGTTCCTCTCACTCTTCACGACTTCTATTCGCCTGAAAACACTCTCACAGTATTCTCCGAGTTCAGAGTGCTAATTTGGTGGGATTTTAGTGAAGTTTTCTGACCGGTTCTTCATTTTCTCACTCCATCGCGTCGGTAAGTTTTTTTTTTATCATCTTCCTTGCCAATTCATGGTTTCTATTGATTAACCTGGTTAATAATGCTTCGTTTCTTCAATTGGAAAGACGATTTATGTTTAGAACGAAGTTAGAAGTACTATTAAGTTGTATTTTTGGATTGTTGAAGCGTGGCCGTGCGGTTCTCACGCCCTGTGGATCCACACGGGCGTGTGGAAATTCCACACGACAGTATGGATTTCTGCAGCATTGGTTTATCAACTTGTTTGATCAATTTCATTTAAATCTTACAGATTATGGCACTTAGGTCAAAGAAGCAAGCTGATAAGAGACCACGTGAGTCATCTCCTGAGCCCGAGGACATGCGGTTTGCAATTCCAGAGCATCAGGTTCGCTATGAGCGTCTGTCGAGGCTCTGTTTTGGGCAGACTCGATTCTTAGACACGACTATATTATGAGATCTGCAGCAGGGAGATGAGTTTACTGATCAGATCGAGGATCTCGTTTCCGAAGGTGGTTGGCGGCAGTTGCTGACGATTAGAGAGCCAGCCATCCGAGAGTTTGTACTGGAGGTGCTATCATCATTCGAGTTTGATAGATCGTATGCGATCTTCGACAGTGTGGACACCATTCAGTTTAGAGTATTTGGACACCACCATAGCTTGAGCATTACGCAGTTTTCAGTACTACTTAGCTTGTATGAGTAGGCATTCACAGATACAGAGGAATATGCGTAGTTACCGACTGATTACCCTGGAACCTTGACCCCGCAGAGTGCTTACAGAGTGTTATGTGGTCAAGGTCAGTACGAGCCGGGGTTGTCCAAGGCCACGTGCCTTTCCCGACCTGCATATAGATACTTGCATGCCATTATGAGTAGGTCGGTGAATGGCCGTGGGGATAGCACTGGTATCCTGAGCCGTCAGTAGCTACTGTACTTGTACTCGATGGTACAACGCGTACCGATTCACATAGGGCACATCCTGGCAGAGTACATCAGACATCAGGGATACTATGCTAGACTGGGAGCGATCTTTTCGAGCCCCTACATTACGAGATTAGTGCTGGGCATGGGTCTCTTCAATTCGATTCGTGGGGCCGAGAAGACGAGTGTACCTGCTCCCCTGAGTCCAGAGACGATGCGGTTGATGGGCATAATCCGCAGGGTTCGGACAGGGGTTTTTGCTTTAGTACTACCAGCTCCAGAGATAGCCGAGGATGAGGGTGATGAAGCCGGATCTTATTAGCCCGCTCCCGAGCCTTACCAGCAACGATGGAGACCGAGGCACCTCCAGTGGCAGAGGAGCCACCCCCAGTGCGTATGTTTTCACCATCTCGAGCCAATGATCGCTTTGAGATGCTCGAGAATGCTATAGGGGTGGTCCGAGCTGAGATTGCTGAGATTAGGGCTACGCAAGCTACTCAGTACACAGAGTTCATGGCGCGTTTCGACGTGTTACAGCAGACTTTAGAGCGAGACGTCGCCTCATCATTTGTATTGTGGCTGAGGACTCCTCAGGCCCCCTCAGTTCCTCCAGCACCTCCATCCTCGACCCCAGCACCGGTGGAACCACCATGTGCGTCTCCAGCAGCAGCAGCATAGGAGCCTGAGAGCAGCACCGACACTTGACTTCTCCTTTACTTTCTTGCATTTTATGTTATTTTTCTTGTTTTTAGACTTGTTCACTCAGAAAAGATTCTCCTTCTGAGTTTATTTTCATTTTTCGCATCATCGAGTTGTATTCATTGCTTCATCTTTTATATACACTCGAGTTATTTTATCTTTATTAAGATTCACTGAACCCCTTCGTTTATGCATGCAGATGGTCTTGTCTTCTTGGGAATTGAGACTTAGTCATGGGTACGGCCAAGGTGCTGAGGCACTTGGCCGTGTGAGCCTCTCAACCCGTCGGAACACTACTCCCATGGAATTAGCTTCATCAAACGCAACACTAGGAGTCAGGGGAGTATTGTTTTGATTACTTACCCCAGATCTATTTTTGAATGATATATATATTTTGAGTGAGCTTGCATGTGTACATTGAGGACAATGTACAACTTAAGTGTGGGGGGGGAGTTTCATAATGCGCACATCTTTTCTATTATTTTTGATTGATATATGCTCACATAGCCTATGGCGGTTCACTTTAGTTGCAATGATTGTATTCTTAAGTCTAGGAGAATTGTTAACATTGAATGTTTTCATGCTCTAGTTCTTGCTGGAAGTTTTATGAATTTTTGCCCAATTTACACTTAGTGCACTACTCACTCTTTGAACTCTATTGGAAACTCATATTCGATGTTAAAGGGACTAGTTAGGTTTATTTTCATGTGCTAAATTCTAAAAAAACAATGATGAAAACGAAAAGAAGGAACAAAATAGTTTTATTGTTTATTTGTGTTTGTTGGGTGGAAAGAGCTACCACCTATGAAGTATGAAGCTACTCTCATAAGTCAAATACTAGTTATGCCCTAATGAGAGAAAGAGCTATCTCATAGGATGAGTGAAAGCTACCACTCCGGTAGAAAGAGCTACTACCTCGAAAATGTGAAAGCCACCTTAGCGGCAGCTTTGGAAAGGGCTAGCTTAGAGGATGTGTGAAGCTACTACCATCTTTGAAATTGTTGTTACTTTTGTAGATAAATAAGTCCCTTGTACTTAGAACTTTGAGGAGTATACCTTGGGTTGTTTTTGAGTGAGTTCACACACGTACAAGATTTCGGGTTTTGTTTCCTTTTTGATTCAAGTTTTTAGCTAGAGCATTGATTTTTCGTATTTAGTGTTGAAATTTCCCTCACTTGTAGAATGCTCTCTTTGTATATTTTGGTGAACCTAAGGCCAAGCACTTTCAATATTTTCTTCATTGATGCACATAACATTTTAATTTTTTTTGCTTGAGGACAAGCAAAAGCTTCGGTGTGCGGGAGTTTGATAAGTGCTTGTGAGATACGAATGCGAAGCGTTCATTCCTTATGTTGAGCATTACTTTTCTCGAGTTTTTACACTAATATGTGTGTTTTTATGTTACTTTTATGCAGGTAGGGTTGTGAAACCAATTATGAAAGAAAGAAGCCAATGTGGATCACAATGCACAGATTTTGGAGGAAATCTTGCTGAGCTTCAAACGCGAAGATATAAGTCGGGTGCGAGATGCTAGAGTGTGTGCCAACCTCCCCGTATTTGAGTTTGCACAACCATTTGGAGGGGGACAAGGGCAGTCATACTCAAGCATTCCGACTTATGCACATAGAACATGATCTCCATCAACTTATCTGTCATTGAAGAAGCAAAGCGATCCACGGCATAAACGTGTGCCCGTTTATGTTACCTCGATGAAAAGTGGATTCGGGAGTATTTTTGGTATAGTATTGTAGTAGGTACTATTCAGTTACTGTTCACAGCCGACCGAAAATCACAGTTTCAGAGAATCCACACGGGCGTGTGGAAATTACCCACGCCCATGTGGAAATTACCCACTGGCACGTGAAGCATCCACGCCCGTGTAGTCGCCCGATTCCAACCTTATTTAAAGCCGAATCAGCCCCGATTTTTGTATTCTTTTCTCCATCTTTTCCCCAACTTGAGAGAGGGCTTCGGCTAGGGTTTCGAGGAGTATTGGGCAAGGTTTTGGAGAGGTTCTACGGCTCCGACATCGTCATTCCTTAGGAAGAAGGTTGGTAGGGGAGCTTCCGTCGAGGCGTATCCTATACCGGACGAGGGAATCCTTGGACGCCGAGTAGAGGACCCTCCACAAGACCATCGACACGACCATCGAGGGGGTTTCTTTATGGATTCATTGCTTTTACATTCTATTTCTTTGATTGTACTTAGCTCCATGGAGAGATAAACCCCTAGTGGGTACTCGGGTATTGTGAACCCTAGGATGTATTTGTTTCTTTGAACCTCTTTATTATGCTTTCAATAAATTGATGTTTATTGTGAGTTCCAACCTTGAATACTTGATTGTATGAACATTTACCCTAGAGTGACACTAGGGTTGAGAGTTCTTGTTGGTAACCTTGTGAGTGAGTGACACACCACGAGCGTTAGACAAAGCTAGGTTGGAGAGGGTTAAGAGGGTGAGTCGAGAGGTACAGGAGCGTCCCCTTTCCCCTCCGGCGTGATAGATTCTACCTCCGTTCCTCGAGTTCTTTGCAGCCGTAATAGTGTAAATGGTCTAAGGGATGAACTTCCGCTAGGGCTTAGTTGCGCGTGCAACAGAGTGAAGCGTTGAGGTGATCTTAGAATCTAGGGCTCAATTGTGGTTAGGGACCTTCCACCTGGACCAAAGGGTTAGGTCTATAATTAGGAAGAGATTTATCACTTGGAATCCCTAGAGCTCATTGCAACTCTATGCGAGTGCGAGGTGTTGAGATTGTTCGATATCTCCTCCGGGACATGTATAGAGTTAAGCATAGTTGACCTTAGATTTGGGACTATGTAATTAAGGATTTCCATGACTCACCATTGCATTGATTAGGAAGTATAATAGAGGGTTCTTGCACTTGAAATAATTATCCTAGGTGGAGAATTATCCGGGTACCCCATCTTTATCGATTGCCTTACCCCCTTCTTTACTTTTGCTCTCTTACTTGTTGCTTTTACTGTTGAGAATTGAATCATTGTCACACTCATTATCATTGATCTTTTACATAGCTAAGAATCGAATTAAGTATTTTTATTCCCTACTCCCCGTGGATTCGATACCCGCTCACCGGGGATTATTAGTTTAATAAACCCGTGCACTTGCGGGATATACGCAAGGGGACCTTGTCATGTAGTAGTTACTGTTCACAGCCTGCAGAAAATCAAATTTCCAGAAATCCACATGGGCGTGTGGAAATCCCACACGCCCATGTGGATTCCCGATTCCAGCCTATATAAAGCCGCGAACAACCCCGAATTAAGGATCCATCTTTCATCCTTTCTTCTATCTTTTCTCTAACTTTTTGAGAGGCTTGCGGCTAGGGTTTAGAGAGGCTTTGGCAAGTCTTTTGGAGTGGTTCTACGTCTTTGACACCGCGTTTCTCTTGGAAGATAATTATTGGGGGAGCTTTCGTCGGCACGGATTCGGCGAGGTGTGCCCTAGGATTGACAAGGGGACCTTTGGAGAGGACGAGACTACTCCACAAGACCATCGACATGAATACTGATAACTGTCTAAATGTATGTATTTTAGTATATGTGTTTTGTACTTGTAGCATGTATTTGTAGAAGAATAGACGCCCGTTTTGTGCTTAATTATGTATTAATTGCTTCGTAGGGCATGAAAACCGCCATTGAAGACACGGAGATATGATTTGGGTGGAAAAAGAGAAGAAAACCAGGTCAAAGTACTGTAGCATATTTACTGTAGTAAGATCACTATAGCAACCACTGTAGTACCTGGATGATTTTAGAGTCAAGAATTGATTCAGACTGACAAGGTCCCCTTGCGTATATCCCGCAAGTGCATGGGTTTGTTGAAGTAATAATCCTGAATGAGCGGGTATCGAATCCAAAGGGAGTAGGGAATAAAAACACTTAATCCGCTTCTTAGCTATGTGAAAGATCAGTAGTGATAAGTGTGACAATGATTCAATTCTCAAAAGTAAAAACAACGAGTAAGAAAGCACGAGTAAAGGAGAAGGTAAGGCAATCGATGAAGATGGGGTACTCGGATAATGCTCCGCCTAGGACAATCGTTTTAAGTGCAAGAACCCTCTATTATGCTTCCTAATCGATGCAATGGTGAGTCGTGGAAATCCTTAAATACATAGTCCCAAACCTAAGGTCAACTATGCCTAACTCTATACATGTCCCGGAGAAGAGATTAGATAACCTTTCAACCTCCCACTAGAATAGAGTTGCAATGAGCTCTAGGGATTGCAAGTGATAAATCTCTTCCTAATTATAAACCTAACCCTTTGGTCCAGGTGGAAGGTCCCTAACCACAATTAAGCCCTAGATACTAAGATCACCTCAACGCTTCACTCTGTTGCACGCCTAACTAAGCCCCAGCAGAGGGTCATCCCTTAGACCATTCACTCTATTATGGAGGTAGAATCTATCACGTTGGAGGAAAAAGGGGACGCTCCTGTACCTCTCGACTCACCCTCTCAACCCTCTCCAACATAGCTTTGTCTAACGCTCGTGGTGTGTCACTCACTCACAAGGTTACCAACAAGAACTCTCAACCCTAGTGTCACTCTAGGGGAAATGTTCATACAATCAAGAATTCAAGGTTGGAACTCACAACAAACATCAATTAAATGAAAGCATAATAAAGATATTCAATAAAACAAATACATCCTAGGGTTCACAAATACCCAAGTACCCACTAGGGGTTTAGCTCTCCATGGAGCTAAATATAATCAAAGAAATAGAATGTAAAAGCAATGAATCCATAGAGAAACCGCCTCGATAGTCGTGCCGATGGTCTTGTGGAAAGTCCTCTACTTGTCGTACAAGGATTCCCTCGTCCCGTATAGGATACGCCTCGACGGAAGCTGCCCTACCAACCTTCTTCCTAAGGAATGACGATGTCGGAGCCGTAGAACCTCTCCAAAACCTTAGCCAATACCTCTCAAAACCCTAGCAGAAACCCTCTCTCAAGTTGGAGAAAAGATGGAGAAAAGAATGCTGAAATCGGGGCTGAATCGGCTTTAAATAGGACTGGAATCTGGCGACCACATGGGCCTGTGGATTTTACACACGGCCATGTGGAATTTCCACACGGCGTGTATAATTTCCACACGCTCGTGTGCATTCTCTGAATTTCTGTTTTCTCGGGCGACTATGAACAGTGCTGTTACAGTACTTTCACTATCGTGTTCCGCTACAATACCTGGCCTAAAATACTTCACGAGTCCATACTTTCGTCGAGGTGACGCAAACGGGCACACGTTCACGTCGTGGATCGCTTTGCTTCTTTAATGATGGACAAGTTGGTGGAAATCTTGTTCTATGTGCATAAGTCGGAATGCTTGAGTGTGACTGCCCTTGTGCCCCTCCAAATGGTTGTGCTAACTCAAATACGAGGAGGTTGGCACACACTTTAGCATCTCACACCCGACCTATGTCTTCCCGTTTGAACCTTAGCAAGATTTCCTCCAAAATCGGTGCATTATGATCCACATTGGCTTCTTTCCTTCATACTCGGCCTCACAACCCTACCTGCATAAAAGTAATATAAAACACACATATTATTGTAAAAACCCGAGAAAAGTAATGCTCAACATAAGGAAAGAATGCTTCACATTCATATCACACAAGCACTTATCACAGGCCATATGACCTCAATGATGCCAGAGAAATAAAACAGCTTGTTTGAAGCCATACTGGGTCAATGAGGAGCTCATTGACCTAGTATGGATACTGTTACGAGAGCTGGAATGGATTTTTTTGCCTAGTTCATACTACCTCAATGACCCCCTCATTGAGGCAGTATGGACCTCTTCATTGATTTTTTTTTACATGTTTTACTATCGATTTCATTATTGATTGTATCTTGGTCCATGGAGAGCTAAACCCCCTAGTGGGTACTTGGATTTGTGAACCATAGGCTGTATTTGTTTCATTAACCTTTTATTATGTTTTCCTTAATTGATGATTTTAATTGAGTTCCAATCTTGAATGCTTATTGAATGATTTCTCCCTTAGGGGCCGTTTGGTTTGTGGTAATAACATATTACCACGTAACGAGATTACCATGGTAATATGAGTGGGAATGTTATATGGTTGGGAATATTACGGTAATTTAATATAACCATGTTTGGTTGGGAACTCTTATTACCGGGAATAGTTCATTACCGTGTTTGGTTGTCATGGTAATCAATTTGTTAAAATATAAAAAATTATAAGATTACCATGGTAATCCAAGATAGACACCAAATTTGGTGGTAATAGGATTACCACTTTCTTGGTAATATTTATAAGTTAGTAATGTGATATTACCATCCACATTACCACCGGTGTAATGCCAAACGTGGTAATATTTTCAGATTACCACGTAACACATGGTAATCTTTCCACATTACCGCGAACCAAACGGCCCCTTAGAGTGACACTAGGGTTGGGAGTCCATCTTGGTAATCTTTGTGAGTGAGTGACACACCGTGAGGGTTAGATAAAGCAAGATTGGAAAGGGTTGAGAGGGTGAGTTGAGAGGTAGCAGAGCGTTTCCTTTCCCCTCCGATGTGATTTATCCTACCTCGACATTCCAAGAGTTCTTTGCTGTCATAATAGAGTGAAGGGTTAAGGGATGAACTTCGCTGGGGCTTAGTTGCATGAGCAACAGAGTGAAGCGTTAAAGTGACTTTAACACCTGGGGCTTAATTGTAACTAGGGGTCTTTCGCATTGATCAAAGGGTAAGATCTACATATAGGAATAGGATTTATCACTTGGAATCCCTAGAGCTTCTTGTAACTTTACACAGTGTGAGGTGTTGAGACTTGTTGATTTCTCCACTAGGGCATAGCGTAGAGTTAGTCACAGTATACCTTAGGTTTGGGACCGTGTGTTTAAGGATGTCTACGACTCTTTAAGCATTAGTCAGGAAGCATAATAGTTGGTTTTGCACTTGAAGCAATAATCCTAGGAGAACAATATCCGAGTACCCCACTTTTATTGATTGCCTTTGCTCTCATTTTATTGTGCCTCTCATTCTTATTTTCTTTAGTTCATTTGCATCGATCTTTATCAACACCATAATTATTTCATCTCCACTTAGTTAAGTAGCAATCTTGGTGTTTCTATTTCTTATTCCTTGTGGATACGATACCCCACTCACCTGGGATTTATTACTTCGACAAACTTGTGCACATGCGGGTCACACGTAAGGGGCGTTGTCATTAGTGTACCACAAGTGCATGGGCCGCTAATGATTTAATAGCGAGTGAGGGATTATTATATTCCACGAGGAGTGAGAGTACTAGTAATGGGTACTTCCTTGTTATTAAGCAATCAAATAATAGTGTGAAAAGTAATCAACATGAAATCAAGAAATAAAAAGAAGACACAAGAATAGAGATAGGTTTCAATCAATCAAAAGGAGGTAGCTGAGGGATGTTCCCCTCTAGAACTTTGTTAAGGTATAAGATTTAACTAAAAAATTCTAATTGAGATGATTTGAGTCATGGGTTATCAAAGAACATGTTGATTCTTTTTTAATGGTAACCAACAACTAGTCCCGTACGAGGCTTTGGTAGTAATCTTTCTCTTCACTAAAGCCAACTACGACCACATGACGCTTTGTGAAATCCAAAGTAGAACATCCCAGTTTTCTAGATTAGATCGATCCCTTTCTCAAGGCAATTAATCCTTAATCCCATAGAAGTCTCAGCAGTGATATCCCTCTTCACTAAGGCCCCTATAATTGCATTATGCTTAGTGGAATTTGGTGGTATGGTTGATCAAATTGAAGAGAAAAGCGGACAAATCTTCTTACTCAAAATTCACCCTCTACTTCCTTCAACCTTGATAAATCTAACGATAGTTAGTTTCTCAACTCTTCACTAAAGTGCTTAAATATACAATCAAGCTCTCACTATAATGGATCACATAACAATAAGAACACAAAGTTAAAACTCAAAACCAATCTATAATTAAAAGAAAAGTGTTAAAGCATACAAACAAATAGTTCTAGGGTTTACATGCCTAAGTACCAATGGGAGTTTAGCTCCTCATGAAAGATTGACACACGCCTTGCATATGTGTACCGCAAGTGCAAGGGTTGTCGAAGTAATAAATACCCCGGTGAGTGGGTAGTTGAATCCATAGGGAATAAATGCTCGGAAACAAGAAGGTTAGCTATTTAGCTATAGTGAAAACCAATTTGTGATTTGATTCAAGATATTAATGCAAAGAAAAGTAAAAGAGAAATAAGAACAACCGAGAGTAATCGGAGAGAACAATCAATGGTAAAATGGGGTACCCGGAATATGCTCACCCTCGGACTAATGTTTCAAATGCAAGACTAAAATTATGCCTCCTAATTGAAGTTTAACGAGTCATGGAGATCCAAAGACACATGGTCCCAAACCTAAGGTCAATCGTGACTAGCCCTCTATACACTATGCCCCGACGGAAAAGGATACTCTCAACACCTCACACTGTGTGGGACTGTCTGAAGTTCTAGGGATTCCAAGTGATAAACCCTATTCCCTAACCTAGATCTACCCCTTTAGTCTAGGCAAAAGATCCCTAACCACAATTAATCCCCAACACTAAGGATAACTTAACACTTCACTCTGTCACTCATGCAACTGAGCCCCAGTGGAGAAGATCTCTTAGCACTTCACTCGATTATGATCGCAAAGAACTCTTGGAACATGGAGGTAGGATAAATCACGTCGGAGGGGAAAAGGGATGTTCCCCTACCTCTTGACTCACCCTCTCAACCCTCATCAACCTTGCAATGTCTAACCCTAATGAAGTGTCACTCATTCACAAGGATTACCTAGATAGATTCTCAACACTAGTGTCACTCTAAATTAAAATCAGATCAATAAACACACAAGATTAAAACTCAATTAAAGTATCAATTTGAGAAAACATAATAGAAGTCAATGAAACAAAATCATTCTAGGGTTTACAAGTCCAAGCACCCACTAGGGGTTTAGCTCTCCATGGAGCGATACAAAGTCAAAGATGAAATCCAAAGTAAATGCAAGCAATCCATAGAGATAATCAACTTGTCGTCTATGTCAATGGTCTTCAAGAGCCCCCTCGTCTTCTCCAAAGATTCATTCCTCAAGCCTAGGGCACACCTCACCGAATTCAAGGCAACAGAAGCTCCCCCAATAACTCTCCTTTGAAGGAACTTAATGTCGAATGCCATAGAAACGCTCCAAAATCCCAGCAAAACCCTCTACAAACCCTAGCCAGGCTCTCCCCCAAAAGATAGGCAAAAGATAGGAAGAAGATCCCCAAATCAAACTCTCAAAGTGGTATTTATAGGGCTAAAATCAGGCATCCACACGGGTGTGTGGACATTCTACATGGCCATGTGGATTTCCAGGCTTCAATTTCATGCACATTGTGAACAGTAACTGCTATAATAATTTTACTACAGTGATTTGCTGCATTAAATTGTTACAGTACTTTCGACTATATTGCTCTCGGCTTCAATTTCTTTATTGAGAATGCATGATTGGGCACACATCCATGTTGTAGATCATATCGAATCTTTCTTTAAAACACATTTATGAAGCTCTTGACAATGTTGTGAAAGTTGGAACAAATGAGTGTGACTGCCTTTGTGCCTCTCCACTTTGTGTATTCACTTGAACATTTTGGAGGTTGGAACACACCCAAATGTGTATGAGTACAACTTGTGCCTTGATCCTTATTCGGTCCAAGAGTTTCCTCAAAAATTGCATCGATGATCTTTTTTTGCTTCCTTTCATCCAAACTTGTCTCCACAACCCTAAATACACAAAAGAACACAAATACACATGAATGAGTAATAAAATCTGATAAAAGCGATGCTCAATGTAAGAAAAGTATACTTCATAATACTTATACACAAACACTTATCAAAGATAAATATAATGCCAATCATAAGAATGAAATACAAAATAATCCATAATAATAACTTAATTCTTGTAATAGATGAATTGACAAAGCTCTCTCAAACCCCCAATAAGCTAATCCACTAGAAATTGAATATGTCAACTTGAACGAAGCATGAGCGACTCCCGTGTTGGCTTTATGGATGATGAAATTAATAAAGAATGATGATGGAACCTTTCCTTGGCTACAAGGACCTAGTCTCCAACCCATGGCCCCAACCCTTATTAAAGACTTACCAGATAAGATACTCAAAATAAATTTACAAGAGTATTTATAGGGTGTTTTATAAGTGCTTATTTGTACATATTTTAAGTTGATATTGTACATAGATTAAGCATGTCTTTTATTACTTATATGTGCTTATTTGGTGTTTTTACATTCATTTGCATAGCTAGGGTGCTCGTGGATCCCGCAAAAGCAAAGTGGGTAATGTGATGCAAATTCAGGGTATTTGAGTAAACATATCCTAGTGTGGATAGCAAATGATCACATCACCAATCAGATATTTATTGGAATTCATATGGGTGCAATACATAGCCATATTTGTGAACAATACTGTAGTAGTTCCATTATAGCAGGATTAATGCATTATAACATTGTAGCATAGTACTGTAGCTGAACGAGGTGAAAAGACAGAGAGATGCTTGGCTTTGGGAAAATTTCCAAGGCCATTGGAAAACCTGATATGACTCAATATAAGCCAGTTTCTCTTGAAATGTTATAACTTTTTTTTTGGAGTTTTGGAGCTAGGGCTTTGGAGGATCTTGGTTGCCCCTTGGCGGCCATTTTGGGGGCTAGATCTCCCATCTTTCACCAAGAGGAAGGCAAGCACAAGAGGTTAAAAGCATCAAAGGAGCCATTACCGGGGAGATCTCGGCGGCATCATAGTGAACCATTCGGAGTTACTGTTTACCCAAGTAAGATCTTGAGCTTAGAGGGAGTTTTCAACTTCTTTTTATGTATTTTCATTCCATGATGTGTGCATGTGTTCCTCTCTCATGAGGAACTAACTCTTTTATATATTTGGACTTAGATTAATCCTAGGGATTTATATACTTGTATGATTTACTTTTGCTCTTTCTTAATTTGAGTTGTTTGTTGAGTTTCTTCATTGTGTTTCTAATGCCATGCAATCAATGTTAGAGAGAGCTCATTTGTATGTTTGATTTATTCTAGTGATGAGAGAGATCACTTCTAGGGTTAGATCTACCGAGGTTGAAGAGGGTTAAGAGGGTGAGCCATGAGGTAGCAGCATCACCTTTCCCTTCTGATCGATTTCCGCTACTTTTGTATTCCATGAGCCCTTTGCAATCATTGGTGGTGTGAGGCATCAGGTGAATCCCCCCTGGGACCTCGTATGGGATTAGGGATCTTTTGCCTGCAGATAGGGTTTGATCTAAATTTAGGAATCAAGTTAATCATTCGGGTTCCATAGAGCATTAAGTAGTCATGGGCGGTGTGAGGCGACGAAGAGATCACCGTCAGATCCTCCTATAGGAATAGTCACAACTTTCCTTAAGAAAGGGATCAGTGTGTCTTAGGATACCCACAACCTGAGTCTTGTAATAATTTAAGCATAAGTAGTTTTAAAAGAAATATTGGCATGCTTGTAGAATCTCCACAGCTCAGTCAAACCTTGATTTAATCTAGAGTTAAGGTTTAGTTACATGAGAATTGATAGGGTGAATAGATTCTATGACTCTCTCCATACCTTGATTACCCTCATAACATTTGTTCTCGTATATCTATTGTTTAGTACTTTATTTTTTCTTGATAAGTGTCTAAATGTACATTTTTTATACTTATAATTCTTGTACTATTCATATACATTTTAATGAATTGATGCCCATTTTGTGTTTAAATTGGTTTTATTTGTGTTACAGGCCTAAAAGAAGCTAATGCGAGCTCAAGAACATATTTGGAAATAAATCAACATCAAAAACAGTGTTTGAGGTTCTGGACACTATAGTAGAATCACTATTCATAGCTACATGAGCTTGGCTGAAAGCCTCATGACCTCCATGCACCCGAATGGATGCTCGTGAGGGTCATGCGAGATATTTTGTAGCTGAAAAGGCTGGGAGCCCCACGGGCATCCATAAGCTTGCATGGAGCCCGTAAGGCTCCGACGGATGAGATTAAAAGAGGATCTATTACTTCAAGAAGAGTATCTTTTGCCCACCATTTCTACACCATCATCACCTAGGGCTTCAAGTAGCTGGAGTAGGCAGATCAGAGGAGCAATATCAAAGGAAAGAAGAAGGTTGCTAGCAAAGAGATCATGTAGGAGTTCATCAGAGCTGATCTACAGGATTCCCATCACCACCTTCTAGTCAACACATCTAAAGAAGTTTGTCTATAATTTTGATCATACTTGTTATGTATTCTGAGATTGCTCTCTTATTCATGTTGAACTAGACTTCCAAGGTCACTGGGCATCCGGTGAATCTTGCGATGAACTTTCATGTATAGATGTTGTGATTTACTTTTATTGCATTTAGTTTGATTTATGGTTCAAGTTTTGTGTTTTTTTATATGATGGATTGCATGAGAACTCTGTGGTTTAACTTCTAGGTTGTACTTGGTTGAGTGACCTAAGCCTTTGTACTAGACTCATTTAGCTTGAAAGGGATTCACGTATGAATACACCATGCCCATCGGGTATTTTGTATCCCTCCAACCATTACAGATGAACTTAGATGTTGTGTTTGACACTAATTAGAGATTTCCCTAACCGTAATGCAATCATAAGAGGATTTTGTAAGAAGAGATTTCGAACCAATAATTGTATGGGATTAGGGGTTAATCGCTGAGATTTTTGGGGTTAAGCTACTTTAGGAGTCCCTTGGCCCAAACCACCGTTGCCTTTGTAATTCTAGCATCCTTCCAGTTTTAGTAATCCCGAGGGGATCCTCGCCCGGGGGACTCGATCTTTTATTGTCAATTGCTTCCTTAATGTGCTTATGTGGTGTGCCTTAGTCCATTTGTTTATAAGTTTCTCTTTTGTTATCTTCTTACTTTGCTTTAAACCTATATTTGGTAGGCTAGATAGTGCCGTCTAGTGGGAAGTAATAGTAGCTATTGGTACCTTAGGGAATATGACTCTCTCTTGCTTGTGTGAGAGGTTTATTACTTGATGACCATGTGCTTACGGATTAATCATTTCTCTTAGGTTCCTTAGATTAAAACCAAATTGATCTTTAAAATAGATAATAATAAATTGGGTAGTACTAGTATTCACACTCCTCATGGGATCGACATCTTGGGTTTTACACACACTTTAATTAGTTGAGCGACCAGTGCACTATGATAGATCATACACATTCTTATCTTAAAATTATTGCACGTATACTATACAAATAATATATAAAATGGCTCTTAAATTGAAAGACATGTTTTACAGAAACATTTTTACTCTTGTTATGATGAACATGTAATGCCAAAAAGTATTTAGTGAAAAAATTGGTAACCCCAAAAAGTATTTAGTAAAAAAATTTAGAAAATGATATATTTTAGATTGGTTTATCTTATGTTTTGACCCATAATAGAGGGTCATGGAAGGAAAGGTAGCTCACAACAAATATTTGGGGCTAAAGTATGTTTTGTTGTTTTTGTTGACTTATTTGTCACTCACCGAACCCACCGTGCTAACAAACAACCTAAATGAGGACATGACTAGCAAAACACCTATTCAAGTTCTAATTGGTCTGGTCACTTGTTATCAAAGTAAGCAATTGAAGGAGCCTTTAAATGGGTTGGTTAGAGAAGTTTGGGCCCAAGCTAATCTATTGAGGTGCATTGAAGGTGATGAAGGTGTGCCACATGGCGGGAAATCTATCATTCAAATTCAAACTTTTTGAAGGAAATTTTCAAGGATGCAACATAAGAGGCACAAATCAAAATTAACAATTAGTGGACATTTTTAGTTTTACTAGAGAATTAACTTTAGCAAAATAATTGTTATTTTATTCCTTATTTAGTTTGGCTTAATTTGGAGATTCTAATGCTTGCATGGCAAGAAATTAGTACAAGGTTTGCATTCCAAGAAATTAGTATTTTACATGCTTAGTTTGAATAATTTAGGAATTTTGGCATTAATTTAGAGATTTTGTTAGTTGCCAAAATTCATTGACTCCACTATTTAGGAAGCCTTTTCGGCTGTAATAATCAGATCACCTTTTACCAAAAAATTGTGAGATTCTTTTTGAATTCTTTTTTGGTTCTTTGAAAACTATTCGAGCTAATCAAAGTTTTCATGGTAGTCAACCATTGCCTTATCGAACAACCTTACACAATTGTTTGTGACATCTTCACATACTAAGGTTCTTGCTTGACATAAGAAATGGGTTGAGGTTGCTTCCCCAAGCAAGCACTACTGAAAAATTCGGGCCAATTTTTTTGTTACAGGTTTTGTCACAAGTTGGCGGGATTCATATCAGTTGGTACCAAAGCTGGTTATTCTAAAGCTTGCCTATACTTTTATTTTTCTCCAAACAAAAAAACCAGATTAAAAAAAAAGAGCAAGACAAAAAAAACAAAAAAGAGAAAGAGAGAACTTTTACCTATTTCCTAGTTGGTCTTTATTTTTTGTTTGTTTTTGTAACAACCAAATTTCCTCGCTATCATTTGGTGAGTTGTTGCAGAATTTTGATACTGGATTATTTAGTTTAATAAAAACTAACTGCGAATTGCTTTGAGTGGAGAAAGACAAGAGTGGTGAGTATAATAGAGGGAAAAACCAAATTCATTTAGTGAAACTAGAGTTATATTGAGAGGGCTCAATTTTTTTTTGTGAATACAAGGGAATATGGTGAGATTCTTATTTTACATACTACTTTATTTACCTTGTATTCAAAAAACAGGAAAAAGAGAAAAGAAGAAAAAAAAATGTTAGTTAATAGAGAAAATGGTACTGTTCAGGGTGTGGGTGATTCCTAGATCGTTTATGGAGGCTATAGTGGGGGAAATTAATTAGGTATATGATGCGGCGAGAATTGGACCAGATTCATGAGAGGTTAGACCAGTTGGAGAATGTACGTGTGGAGAAACCCCAACACATTCCACATGCATGTTGGATTGGTAGAATACAGCCTAGAGAGTCTCAGCGAGAAAATGGAGATGGTTAATATGATGGATATGACGATGAGGATGACCGTTGTTTAGCAGTGAGTTTAGAGATGGTTTAGATGATGATAGATATGATGATGAGGATGACGGATATGATGATGGTGGATGGGAGGATGATAGGAGACAAGGAAGATGGTTTAGTGATGATCGGAATCTGGAGGATAGGAGCCTGGGTAGCATTAAGATGAAGATCCCATCATTCCAGGTGGAAAATGATCCAGAGGCATATTTAGAGTCAGAAAAGAAGTTGGAATTGGTCTTTGATTATCATCAGTATTCCAAGACCAGGAAAGTATAGATAGCGGTTGTGGAGTTCTCTGAATATGCTATAGTCTGGTGAGACCATATGGTGACAAGTAGGAGAAGAATTAGGGAGAAACCAATAGAAACATGGGATGAGTTAAAGACCATATTAATGAAGTGTTTTGTCCCTAGCCTCTATTATAGACAGTTGTACTAAAAATTGCAGAAACTTAGGCAAGGTAACTAAAGTGTTGATGATTATTTTAAAGATATGGAGATGGCAATATCCGAGAGAATGTAGAGAATGAACGGGAAGCCACCATGGCAAGGTTCTTGGCATGATTAAATTGAGAGATTGCCAACAAAGCTGAGTTACACCACTATGTAGAGTTAGAGGATATGGTGCATATGGTAATCAAAATAGAGAACCAGCTTAAGGAGAGGGTGGTAGTAACCGTTTCCAACAAGGAGGTTCTAGCTTGAGTTGGAAATCAAATGCATATATGAAGAAGACTGAACAAGTAATGCCATTCATGACAAAGACTAAAGTAAATCAAGCCTCTATTTCACAACAAGGGCAAGGTAAATCCGATTCTTCTATTTCACGGAGTCCTAATCTTAAGTATTTTAAATGATAATGCGGGGGTCACATTGCAAGCCATCGTCCAAATAACTATGTCATGATCTTGCACGAAAATGGTGAGTATGAGACAGAGGTGGAAATTAAGAAAGAAGCAATACCACCATTGGAAGTCACTAGTGACATTGAAGAAGATGAAATAGGAAGGTTTGTGGTAGTTGTGAAGGTAGCCTTGAATATACAAGTGAAAAAGGAGGTAGAGATGCAAAGAGAAAATATCTTTCATACTAGGTGTTATGTCAGTGATAAGGTATGCAGCATGATTATCAATGGAGGTAGTTGTACTAATGTTGTCAAGATGCTTCTTGTGAGAAAGTTAGGGCTTAAGACCAGTAGACATCCCAGACCATATAAGCTATAGTGGTTGAATAATAGTAGTGAAACTTAAGTGTACTATAATGGCTTATCAAATAAGTATTCACTTGCTCACAATTGTAAGAACTTTACTCTAGCACCTCTAACCCCTAGACAAGTGTATGAGGATCAATTTAAACTTTAGAAATAATTTAAAAAACATAGGGAGAGTGAAAAATTTAGAGAAAATAAGAGAGAAAAAGAAAGAGAGAAAGGAAATAAGGAAACAAAAATTAAAAATCTAAAGTAGAGGAAGGCCGGAAAGAGTAAGAGTGACCAAGTCGAAAGGGGTTCGTCTTTGGTGGTGAGTGAAAAGGAGACCGCGGCCTTGCAAAAGGAGAGTTGTTTGGCAAGGGTGAGTATGGTGAGAAGAGCATTAGTTTTGAGACAACCTATATTGTCATTGGTGTATAAGAAGGTATGTTTAAATACTAACAAACTTCATGATTCTTTGCTTGGTTCTATTGACTCTCTTTTGCAGGAATACAATGATGTGTTTTCCAATGAAATTCCAGCAGATGTACCACCTATTCCAGGAATCGAGCATCAGTTTGATTTTGTGCTTGGTTCCATAATTCCTAATAGACTTGGCTATAGAAGTAATCCAAAGGAAACCAAAGAACTTCAAAGGCAAATCCAAGAGTTGATAGACAAGGGGTACATTTGAGAAAGCATGAGCCCATGTGCAGTCATTGTAATTCTAGTACCAGAGAAAGATGAGACATAGAGGATGTGTGTTGATTGTCGAGTGATCAACAAAATCATGGTAAAGTATTGACACCCTATTCCTCATTTAGATGACATGTTAGATGAATTGCATGGAGCTTGTGTATTTTCAAATTTTGATTTAAAAAGTGGATATCATCAAATTATAATGAAAGTTAGAGATAAATGGAAAACTGCTTTCAAAACTAAATATGGGTTATATGAATGGTTAGTTATGCCTTTTCGAGTTACTAATGCACTAAGTACTTTCATGAGATTGATGAATCATGTTTTATGGTCTTATATTGGTAGATTTGTAGTTGTTTATTTTGATGAAATACTTATCTATAGCAAATCTATTGATGAGCATGTTAATTATTTAAAATGTATTTTGGATAAGCTCAGGCAAGAGTATTTGTTTGCTAACCTCATGAAATGTACTTTTTTGCACATATAAGCTTTTATTTCTTGGTTTTGTTGTCAATGCTGAAGGAATACAAGTTGATGAGGAGAAAGTGAGGAAAATCAAAGATTTGCTTAACCTAATGAATGTTGCCCAGGTAAGGAGTTTCCATGGGCTTGCAAGCTTCTATCATCGAGTTGTGAAAGATTTTAACATGATTGTCAGAACATTGACAAAAGTAATAAAGAAAAATGTTGGGTTAAAATGGAAAAAAATTAGGAAGACGCATTTGTCTTGCTGAAGGAAAAATTAACTAATGCCCCTTTACCTGATTTACCTTTCTGATAAAACATTTGAGATTGAATGTGATGCCTTTGGAATATATATTGGGTGCTATTTTCATGCAATATGGAAGGCCAATTGCATACTTTAGTGAAAAGTTGAATGGGGAAGCCCTAAGCTACCCAATGTATGACAAGTAGTTATACGCATTGGTTCATGCATTACAAACATGGCAGCACTAAGTGTGGCCCAAGGAATGCATGATTCATACAGATCATGAATCTCTAAAGCATTTGAAGGGGCAACACAAGCTTAATTGGAGGCATGTTCAATGGAGTGAATTTATTCAGACGTTTACCTACGTCATTGGATATAAACAAGGTAAGGAGAATGTGGTTGCCAATACACTTTCACGAAGGTATGCATTACTTTCTACATTTGATGTGAAAGGTATTCAGTTTTGAGCACATCAAAAGATTTATATGCTAATGATCCTAAATTTTGTAAGGAATACCGAGATAGTGAAAAGCATGCATGTGTAAAGTTTTATAGGCATAATGGGTTTTTATTTTGAGAAAATAGGTTATGCATGACAAATTGTTTTTAAGGGACTTAATAGTGTAGGATTCCCATGAAGGGGGTTTGATGGGCATTTTGGAATTGTGAAAAATTTAGCTGTATTGTAGGAACACTTCTATTGGTCACACATGAAGCGAGATGTTGAGAGGGTTTGTGGTAAATGGTTACTTGTAGGCAAGCTAAATCAAAAGTGCATTCACATGGTTTGTTTACTCCTTTGCCTATCCTAGTGCACCTTGGATTAATATTTCCACGGATTTTGTGTTATATTTGCTTAGGTCTAAATGGGGGAAAGACTCTATTTTTGTAGTTGTGGATAGGTTTTCTAAAATGGCACATTTTATTCCCTGCCACAAAACACATGATGCAACTAATATTGTAGATTTATTCTTTGGAGAGATTGTGCGTTTACATGGCATGACTAGAACAATTGTGTCGGATAGAGATGTTAAGTTCTTAAGTTACTTTTGGAAGACGTTGTGGAGAAAATTAGGCACTAAGTAGTTGTTTTCAACTACATGTCACCCAAAATTAATGGTCAAAACATAGTAGTTAATCAAAATTTATCTACAATATTAAGGGCTATAATTAAAAAGAACATCAAAACAAAGGTAGATTGTTTGCCACACATTGATTTTTCTTATAATCGTGTTATTCATTCTACTACTAAGTTTTCAACATTTGAAATTGTTTATCGTTTTAATTCGTTCTCTCCATTGGATTGAACACTATTACCTATATTTCATTGTCTTAACTTAAATGGACAAAAAAAGGCTAAATTTATTAAGTAGATACATGAGAAGGCATGGCTCAGTAGGGAAAGAAGGACTGAGCAATATGCATAACAAGCCAATAAAGGGAAGCACAAGATGGTTTTTGAACTTGGAGATTGGGTATGACTGCATTTAAGGAAGGAACAATTCCCAGTACAAAGACGCTCTAAGTTGCTTCCAAAAGGTGATGGTCCATTTCAAATTATTGAATGGATTAACGACAATGCATACCTACTAGATTTACTATGTGAGTATAATGTTAGTGCTACTTTTAATGTTTCTAATTTAAATCCTTTTGATGCAGGTACAAATTTGAGGAAAAGTCCTTCTCAAGAGGAGGGGAAAGATCAGGACATAACTATCAAAACATATTCAAGTTCCAATTTATCTGGTCACTAGTTCGCGAAGTAAGCAATTGAAGGAGGCTTTAAATGGGTTGGTTAGAGAAGTTTCCCCAAGCTAATCTATGGAGGCCCATTGAAGGTGTCACATGACGGGAAATCTATCATTCAAATTCCACTTTGTGAAAGAATTCTTCAAGGATGCAGCATAAAAGGCACAAATCAAAATTAAAGATTACTGGTCATTTTTAGCTTTACTAGAAAATCAACTTTAGCAAAATAATTGTTATTCTATTTCTTATTTAGTTTGGCTTAATTTGGAGATGATAATGCTGCTTGCATGCCAAGAAATTAGTATCTTCAATACTTAGTTTGAATAATTTAGGAATTTTGGCATTAATTTAGAAATTTCGTTAGTTGAGAAAATTCATTGACTCCTCTATTTAAGAAGCCCTATAGTCTTAAATAATCAGATCACCTTTCACCAGAGAATTGTGAGATTCCCTATTAATTCTCTTTTGATTATTTGAAAACTATTAGAGTTTATTAGAGTTTCCATGGAACTCAACCATCAACTTATCAAACAGCCTTCCACAACTTTTTGTTGTGTGTTCATATAGTGAGGTTTTTGCTTGACATAAGCAACGGGTCGTGGTTCCTTCCCCAAGCTAGCACTACCAAACAATTGGGGCAATTTTTTTTGTTACAGGTTTTGTCACAAGTTGTCGGGATGCATATCACAATCGCATGCCCACAAGGTTGAAACCCAGCAGACATATAAGGCCTCAGAACCTTTCTCAAAGCAAATTATGCAATCTAGTAAAATAAGAAATTTTAAACATAAAATTACGACTAGGGTTTGAATAACAAAAACTTTTCTACAAACAATATTCACGGTTTATAATGGAAACGAAATAATAATATCTCAAAGAAGCTTGCTCGAAGTATGCTTTTATTTGGTAATCTGTACTAAGCTACCCATTGGTCTAACTTACTCCTGATCTATGAAAAGAAAACGATAACAATTTATGAGCTTGACAACCCAGTAAGTAAACTCTAAAACTGATTAGGATCATACAGAATTCCAAAATTCATATTCAAAATATAGAGTACAACATTATCAAAGATACAATTCTTAGGATGAGTGTTTCAATAAATTAAAATTCAATCCAAAACATAGCAAAATATCAAAAGTACATATCTCCCAAACTATGTTTACAATAGAGTATCTGATAAATACCTAAATGTACACATTTTATACATATTAATCTTGTATTATTTGTGTATATTTCAATGAATTGATGCACGTTTAAGTCTAAATTGGTTATTTAGGTGTTGTAGGTCTTAAAAGATTAGAGCGAAGCTCGAGAACACAACTAAGAAGAATTCAAAACAAAAACGCGTTTTTAGGGTTTTGGCATTGTAGCAAGATACTGTAGCAGTATTATAGCTTAGTCACTATTTGGTGCTGCGGACAATCGGCTGTAAACTTCACCAGTCCAATGCACCACATGAGTGCTAGTGAGGTTTGCTGGAAATCCACAACCTTCAGTACTGTAGCAGAAACACTGTAGCAAATTTATTGTAGTGAAATTTCTGTAGCTGGGTTACTGTAGGACCGACACATTTTCTAGGCAAAAAATACAGTGAACTTCACGGGCATTCATGCGCCCGCATGGAGCCCATATGGACCTGACGGGGTATATATTGGGCTGATTTTCTACGGTAAAGGGAGGAGGCTTTTGCAGACACTTTTTGAAGAAGAGAACTTGGGGAGTTCTTGGAGCCAACTTCCACCAGCTTTGTGGAGGATAGATCACACATTTTGGAGAAGAGAAATAAGAGGGAGAAGCTTTGGTTTGGCTAGATCTTTATCGATCTCTTCTTTGGGAGCTCGTAGACGACAAGGGAAGCCGCCCCCGAACGCAACATCCGTGGAAACTTTCCACCCCATTCTGCTTGTCATCTCATTTCCATTATTTGAGGGAGTTTTCTTATGCCATTTGTAGTTGTTTGCATGAGCTTATTGTTTGTGTTTGTTTGTATGGACAAGTAGACCCCAAGGTAACCGGATGCTGGTGAACCTTGGGATGAACTTGTGTATTTGAATGATTTAATTATGTCTATTGCAATTGTTGTGTTTGTTGATTCATTCTTAGTGCATTTGATGTGTTGTTTACATCAGAACTCTGTAAACCAACTCATAGGTTGTACTTGGTAGCGTGACCATCGCCCTTGTATTAGACACACCAAGTTTGGAAGGGATTCATGTACAAATACATCATGACAATTGGGTATTTTGTAACCCTCCATCATTAGGGTTAGACCTAGTTGCATTCTGGCCCTAGTATGAGATTTCCACGTTATTAATGCTATCATATGAGGATTTGATCGGAAGAAATTCCGTATCAATACTTGTACCGGAATAGGGGTCAATTGCCATAATCATCAGGTTGATCTATTTTAGGAAGTCTCTTGGTCCAAACCTCCAATTGCATGACATTCTTAGCATCCTTTGCACATTAGTAGCCCCTAGGGAATTGGCATCCGTAACCATTTCATTCCCCTTATTTTACACCCTTGTCTTGTTTTAGACTCCACTTGTAGTTCTTTTATTTTAATTAATAGTGTAGAACATCCATTCGAATATGTTGGATAGACAATACGCAAAGAGGAAGTATGGATAGATCCTTGGGCCCAAGGAATATGACCCTCTCATGCTTGCACGGGAGGTATTTTTTGACGACTCTGTGCGCTTGTGGACGAGTTCACACCAAGTTTTTGGCGCCATTGCCAGGGAACCACGGGGAATACTCGGAAAACTTAGAGCGTGTTGATTTGACCATTGTTTTATTTTGTGTTACCAACCTTGTTTATATTTATTTGTTGCATCTCCTTATCTCTCTCTTGTAAATATTTGTATGTTGACTCTTATTTTTTTTGTAAATATCTATTTTGTCTTCTTTAACTATGGCCTTGACTAATAATTTTGGTGATTACTATTGTTCACAGGATTCATACCCTCATCTCTCTGGCGAACTGACTGGATGGGGTAGTTTTTACTTTAATGATGATCAGTGGAAGAAACAATATTGTGGGGATTCGACCAATTTAACCCTTAAGAGGTAGACGGTCCAACAATTTCTTTAGGCATACATGGAGACAGATGGTGCGTACCTTACAGGGAATTCTTGCCCACCTAATTGCCAATTTGACACTATCAGTGATGAATCAAGAGACAGATTAGATGGACCCTCATAGTCAACATGTTTTGTTGAAGAAGAGAAAGATTCAATGGGGTCAGGAGGTTCAAAGAAAATGGAATATCTGCAAGGGAATGACTTACATTCGATTGAGGCTAAGGTTCAGGTGACAGAAAATAGTTCGATCAGTGACAGTTCATCAGAAATAGAGGACGAAAGAGATGAGAAATGTAATCTCGGGGATTATGGGAAACTGAAATCATCAATTGAAGAATCGCCTGAAATAGAGTTGAAACAACTCCCCGAGCATTTAGAATACACCTTCCTAGTGATGGCTCCAAGCTCCCAGTAATCATAGCATCTGACTTGTCAGCCTAGCAGAAGGACAAGCTTCTAAATGTACTAAAAAAGCACAAAAGGGCGATTGCTTGGAAAATTGCTGATATCAAGGGAATCAGTCCAACTTTTTGTATACACAAGATTCTCATGGAGAAAAGTCATAAACCCACAACGATACCCCAATGAAGGCTTAACCCTAACATGAAGGAGGTAGTCAGAAATAAGGTCATTAAGCTACTTGATGCAAGTATAATTTATCCTATCTCTGATAGCGCATGGTAAGCCCAGTGCAAGTGGTGCCAAAGAAAGACGGAATGACAATTATTACCAATGAAAAGAATGAGCTTGTTCCTACCAGAACTGTCACGGGTTGGAGAGTTTGCATAGACTACCGGAAACTCAATGATGCAATGAGAAAAGATCAATTTCCCTTGCCTTTCATTGATTAGATGCTTGAACAACTCGTAGGACACGCTTATTACTACTTCTTAGATGGGCTGTCTGGGTATTTTCATATTCCTATTACCCTAGAAGATCAAGAAAAGACTACCTTCACCTGTCCATATGGCACATTTGCTTATCAACACATGCCTATTGGATTATGCAATGCTCTAGCTAGATTCCAAAGGTGTATGTTGGTGATTTTTGAAGATATGGTGGAAGACATCATGGAGATATTCATGGATGATTTTTCTGTTTTTCGGTGATTCATTCGACCTATTTCTCAAAAATTTGGAGCAAGTTCTGAACATGTGCGAGGAAACAAACTCAGTACTTAGTTGGGAGAAGAGCCATTTCATGGTCAAGGAGGATATAGTTCTCAGGCACAAGATATCTAAAATGGGGATTAAAGTAGACAAGGCGAAAGTGGAGACCATCGAGAAACTACCACCTCCTACTTCAGTGAAGGCTATCACGAGCTTCCTAGAGCATGCAGGGTTTTATAGGAGATTTATCAAGAACCCTTCTCTGATAGCTCGACCCTTGACAAAGCTACTCGAAAAAGATGCTCCATTTGAGTTTAATGATGAATGCATGAATGCTTTTATTTGTCTGAAGAAAAAACTTGTAAAGGCTCCGATTATAGTTTCTCCAGATTGGAATTTATCATTCGAATTAATGTGTGATGCAAGTGATTATGTAGTCAGTGCAGTACTTGGGCAACGAAGGGACAATCATTTTCACCACCTATTATGCAAGTAAAACTTTAAATGCAGCCCAAGAGAACTATACGACCACTAAGAAGGAATTACTCTCACGAGTATTTGCTTTTGACAAATTATGGACGTATTTGGTGTTGTCAAAGGTAATTGTATATACTGATCACTCTACACTCAAGTATCTGCTGAACAAACCAGATGCCAAACCCAGATTAATTTGTTGGGTACTTCTGCTACAAGAGATTGACCTTGAAATAAAGGAAAAAAGGGGCAAAAAACTTAGCCGCAGACCACCTATCATGCCTTGATGGTCCCGATGACAGTGTGCTTGAAAGGAGAGAAATAAATGATATATTTTTTGGAGCAGCTGTGTAGTATTAGGTGATAGCGGAAAATGTGATCCTGTGGTTCGCTAACATTGCAAATTACTTAGCGATGAAAGTTTTTCCAAAATGGGTCACATATCAACAAAGAAAGAAGTTCTTCATTGACCTCAAACATTACATCTGGGAAGACACATATCTCTTCAGAGTTTGTGCGGACCACGTTGTTAGGAGATGTGTCTCATGAGAAGAAGGGCATGAAATTTTAATACATTGTCACTCAAGACCAACTGGGGGTCATTACAGTAAAAACATAACAGCAAAAAAGGTCTTAGATACAGGTTTATATTGGCCAACTATATTCCAAGACGCGCAGACATTTGTGCAACACTGTGATAAATGTAAGAAGACAGGGAATATTTCAAAGAGGGATGAGATGCCACAAAATTAGAACAAAGTGTGCGAAGTTTTTGATGTATTGGGGCTTGATTTTATGGGCCCTTTCCCTAGCTCACATAGTAACAGGTTTATTCTGGTGGCAGTCGATTATGTTTCAAAGTGGGAAGAAGCTCAAGCACATTCGTCCTGTGATGCAAGAGTGGTAGTAAAATTTTTGAAGAAATTGTTCTCCCAATTTGGCATACCAAGGCTAATCATAAGCGACCGAGGGACTCATTTTTACAACTCTCAATTCGATAAGGTCTTGAAATGGTATGGGGTGTATCATCAAACCTCGAAGCCATATCACCCACAAACGAGCGGTCAAGTTCGAGTTTCAAAATCGAGAATTGAAGCGAATCTTAGAGAAAATGGTAAGTCGTCATCGAGAGGATTGGGCATATCGGCTTGATGATGCACTCTAGGCTTATAAGACAGCTTACAAAACTCCCATTAGAACAACACCATACTGGTTAATCTATGGGAAGGCATGCCACTTACCCATTGAGTTGGAGCACGGAGCATATTGGGCCATAAAGCAGTTAAATTTTGATCCTTACTTGATAGGCCGCTAGAGGAAACTCCAACTGAATGACCTAGATGAATGGCAAATGATGGCATATGAAAGCTCATTGCGTTACAAGGAGAGAATGAAGGAAATCCATGACAGACACATCAAACAAGCCAAGTGCTTCCATGAAGAGATCAAGTACTACTCTTCAATTCTCGACTAAAGCTCTTCCTCGAGAAATTAAAATCACGATGGCACGGGCCGTATACAGTCACATAAGTATTCCCTCATGACGCCGTTGAGGTATCTCATCCATAAAAGTGGACTTTCAAAGTCAACGGTCACCAATTAAAACATTATTTTCAAGGTAACAATGCCTCACCCAAGAATGGAGGTAACTTTCCACCATTTGATCCACCATGAGGCAAGAACGAAGGTACGTTGAGCTAATGACGTTAAACAAGCTCTTCTTGGGAGAGAACCCAAGTCTTTAAATTCGTCGTCTTGCAACTTTCGTGTTTTTTTTAGTTGTTTAGTTTCTTTGTTGTAGTTGAATGTTTGTGTTCGCGAGTCTTTCATATTTCTGTTGTTGTGCTCAATTCATGTTAATGCTTGCTTCCTTGTTTTCAGCCTTGAATTTAGTGTTGTTTAGATGAGCTTTTTTTCTATCTCAGTGATTACGTAATTGTAATTCATATTTTGTTGAGTGTGCAAGAGGAACCATGCCAATTTTTCGATTTTCCAGGTCCATACGGGCTGTATACAGCCCGTATAGACGCTTGGGGCATGTTCCAGGGCCTTATGGACGTCAATGCACCCACAAGAGACCCCCACGAGGACCACAGCCCAGTGGGATGTGGGCCTCACGGGCGCCATGCGCTCATGAGGCTGCCCTTAAGGCTCCCGGTCTCACCGGCCGGGTGCGGCCAGAAGTGTTCACGGGCGCCATGCGCCCACATGGCGGCCGTGAGACTTGTAGGATGGGTTTTCCAGCCCATGCGGACAACATGCGCCCAAATGCCAGTTGCATGGACTGGGCAGCCCATTAAAGGGGCATTCTTCCCCTTTCTCTCTCTTCACTTTTCTCCATCTTCTCTACCTTGTTTTCTCTCATTTCTCTTTCACTCTCCCTCACTTCTTCACCATTTTTCTTTGTTTTTTCTTCTCTAATCTCCTCTCCTCCATCTTGCAACCTCAACCTTGGGATTTACTAAGAATTTTACCATTGTTTTTCCCAGATCTCTTCACTCCTAGCTTTCAAGTCCTAATTCAAGGTTTTGCTAGAAACTTGGGTTTTGTTGTGTTTTTCTTTTACCCTTCAAGTGTGAATGGCATAAATGGTTGTTGTGATGTGGTGTATGCTTAATTATTAGAGTTTTTACTTCATTTCTAAATTTTGGAAAGCTCCATGTCTAGGAGAAACTTTTGCAAAAAGTTTTCACGAGGTACTGTAGTAAATGCTGAATTTTTCATCTTCCACATTGAAAATTTTGTGCATTCAATTTTTTCTTAGTTTTATGATGTTATGGATGTCCCCTATGAATGTATTCATGAAAATCATGGTTTGATCTTGTGTTTTTGTGGTATAGAAATGTCGGTCAAACGAGTTCTATCAAAGCGATCAAGACGCGATGCGACACCTATTGGAGAACCATCCCTCTCCTTACCACAACACAGGTCATGCTACAATCTCTTGAAGACCAAACCTTTTGGTATTATCCGAACAATTGAACGCAATGACCTCGAAAAGCTACGGTTGGCCGAGACCATGTTAGAATTGATCAATCACGATGGTTGGGATAGAATATTCTCAATTAATGATCCAGCTTACCGTGAGCTCACCTTGGAGGTCCTAAGCACAACCGAATTAGTAAAACCGCCTGGGATAAGTTTGCAAGTCTTTGAAACAATGCACACTATTAGTGACACACAATTGGGTTGTTACTTGGGCTTGGATGATGAGGGATTTGTGAACACACCAGCATTTCACCGTCTTCCAACAGATTTCCCGCCCACCATGGCACACACGCGGTATTGGAACATCATCTCAGGCCGCCACACAAATGAGTCAAGGAAAGCATCTTGATTTAACAATCACGTGCATTGATATATTCATGCACTCTTAAGTAGAGGTATTGGTGGGCGAGGTGATAGCACTGGGTAATCACATGCTCTGACCTACTCATGTTATACAGTATCATTGAGCGTTACCCGATCCACCTTGATCACCTCTTCACCAAGTTGTTTGTTCATCATGGTACCTACACACGCCTTTGATCTATTTTTGCTGGGCCGTATATCACATGTATGATTCGGGGTATAGGTTTGATCGAGCACACCCGGGACATGCACATTGTTGGTGGATTTTCACCCTTGGGGATGCCTACTATGTTTTCTATAGGGATGGTTGAGAAACGTGGTGACACATATGCTGTTATCCGATACTCAGTCAAAGGTGAGCGCATCGCTGCTTCTCCACCACAGTCTGATTCTGAGTCAGATGACACACCACCTCCAATTGAGCTTTGCCTACAGGGGATTCAGATTGAGATTCGTTCCCTTTATTAGGGACATCAAGAGACTACTGAGACACTTAGACTGTTGGCAAGGGATATGCGTGAGGTTCTTTCTTTTGTACATAGGTCTTCCTCCTCCTTAGGCACCACCTTAGGAGCTACCACATCCCTAGTACCTACCGTGCCTTCTGATGCACATCACCCAGCCTAGGAGCAAGACTTTTATGTATTTGAGTTTATGATTTTGTTTTTTTCATCTTGTTTTGTGACTTGCTAGTTTGAACTCTTTTGTTAGCAAGGGTTCATTCCCTGCTAAACTTGTACTCTTTCTATTTTGTTAGTATGCATGTTTTCTCCCTCTTGATTTAATTGAGTGTTGTGATTGCCTTGCCTATTTTTGTATTTACTTCAACAACTGAGCCCCACCTCCTTTACCCATCACTGGCTTTGTAGCCCATTGACTGCGCTTGCACTACAACTCTTCATCAACCAAATGGGGCATTCTCTCTTTACCTTTCCCTTTCAAGCTTCATTTAATTATTATGAATTCTACACCATGTTCTGCTAATTAGTGAACATTGAGGGAAATGTACGACTCTAGGTATGGGGATGGGTTATTTGCATGGTTAATTCACCTGTGATAGCTATGATTTATTATTAAGAACCTCCTGGCTTGAATGAATGATAGTAATGAGTTGTAGTATTATTTTTACTATAAGGAAGCCATGTTTTCTCTCTAGTGCTTTCTTCACAACTTTGTCATAGAACTTCTACCTTGTTTTCCCTAGATAACCCACTGCTTTGATTTCTATGTTAGATTGTTAAATTCATCCCTCAATGGTCTTTTAAGAGCTTTTGGTTCTTTTGTTCATTTTCCTTTAGCCCTAAGTGAAATCTTGCATGAAGGAGCTCAGGAGACATGTATATATTTGTCATCTTAAAAAAATGAAAAAAATGAATGAAAAATGAAAAAAAATTGAAAAATTAGAAAATGAGTCTATGTCAGTATTCCTTTGCTAATTTAGTATGAATGCGTCTATGTAGACTGTAATCAAATAAGTTGGGTGGCTCTTGTGCCAAATCAGCAAGTGCATCCTTCTGAAAGATTATAAGATATTTTGTGAAGTCTACATTAGGCGGACTCGAAAAAAAAAGTGTTTATTCTCCCTGGACCCTATCATGCATTCACTTAGAAACTAAAGTGTTGACTATGAACCGAAGGACTCTTGAGTTACTATTGAGGATGTCTTTAACATTTATAACACCGGTAGTGATTGAATGTGATGTGAATAGGGAGAGCGAGGGAAAAAGCATACACACACTCACGAGGAAAGCACTCTAGAGGAGTCATGACTATCTCTCCTAAGTTGGTTATTGTACAACTCATTTTCTTGATTTAATTTCATCTGTGCATGTAGGGTTCTTCACTTTTTGAGCTTGAGGTCACACATTTAGTCATTTATCTTCTTGCCCCTGTTTTCCATGTGTTTGCTTAGGGACAAGCAAATGCTTAGGTGTGGGGATGTTTAATAAACGCCTAAATGAACATATTTTATATGTATTAATCTTGTATTATTTGTGTATATTTTAATGAATTGATGCTCGTTTAAGTCTAAATTGGTCTTAAAAGAGCAGACCGAAGCTCGAGAACGCAATTAAGAGGAATTCAACACCAAAAACGCGTTTTCAGGGTTTCGGCATTGTAGCAGGTACTGTAGCAGTACTGTAGTTGAGTCACTATTTGGTGCTGTGGGCAATTGGTTGTAAACTTCACCAGTCCAATGCGCCTGCATGAGTGCCCGTGAGGTTTGCAGGAAATCCACAACCTTCAATACTGTAACAAAAACACTATAGCAAATTTACTGCAGTGAAATTACTGTAATCGGGTTACTGTAGCACTGACACGTTTTTCTGGGCAAAAAAGACAGTGAGCTTCACGGGCATTCATGCACCCGCATGGATGCCTGTATGGACCTAATGAGGTATATATTGGGTTAAGTTTTCTAGGGCAAAGGGAGGAGGTTTTTGGAGACATTTTTTGAAGAAGAAAACTTGGGGAGTTCTTGGAGTTGACTTCCACCAGCTTTGAGGAGACAAGATCACACATTTTGGAGAAGGGGAATTAAAGGGAGAAGCTTGGTTTGGCTAGATCATCATTGATCTCTTCTTTGGGAGCTCATAGATGACGGGGGAAGCCGTCCTCAAACGCGGCATCCGTGGAAGCTTTCGACCCCATTCGGCTTGACATCTCACTTCCACTGTTTGAGGGAGTTTTCTTATGCCATTTGTAGTTGTTTTCATGAGCTTATTGTTTGTGTTTGTTTGTATGGATGAGTAAACCCCAAGGTTACTGAATGTCGGTTAACCTTGGAGTGAACTTGTGTATTTGGATGATTTAATTATGTCTATTTCAATTGTTACATTTGTTGATTCATTCTTGGTGCATTTGATGTGTTGCTTATATGAGAACTCTGTAAACCAACTCCTAGGTTGTACTTGGTAGCATGACCATCGCCCTTGTACTTGACACACCAAGTTTGGAAGGGATTCATGTACAAATACGCCATTATCATCGGGTATTTTGTACCCCTGCATCATTAGGGTTAGACCTAGTTGTGTCTTGGCCCTAATTTCAGATTTCCCCATTATTAATGCAATCGTATGAGGATTTGATCGGAAGAAATTCTGTATCAATATTTGTACCGGATTAGGGTCAATTGCCGTGACCATCGGGTTTGATCTATTTTAGGATGTCTCTTGTTCCATACCTCCAATTGCATGACATTCTTAGCATCCTTTGCATATTAGTAGCCCCTAGGGAATTTGCATCGGAGACCATTTCATTCCCCAGATTTTATACCTTTGCCTTATTTTAGACTCCACTTGTAGTTCTTTCATTTTAATTAATAGTCTAGAGCATCCCTTAGAAACTGGTGGCTAGACAATACGCAAAGAGGAAGGGTAGATCCTTGGGCCCGGGGAATATGACCCTCTCGTGCTTGCAAAGGAGGTATTACTTGATGACTCCGTGCGCTTGCGGACGAGTTCACACCAGTATCAGAAGTCATTTATTAATACTCAATGATCCGGGATATAATTTTACATGCCGTTATTGTTTGACCAATGGAATGGTGTAAAACTATAGTCCCTTTTCTAAAATCGACATGGTTAGTGTTGGACACCTATTGGTTGCATTATTATATATTTCATATGGAGACTATAAAACAATCATATACAAAATTGTTTAAATGCTGAAGTTCAAAATGTCAATATGTTCAAAACTAAATCTTAGCAATCAAGGAAATCGCAAAGGTATACATTACCTATGCACTATAATGAGGAAGTACAAGCAATTCAGCAACAACCTATGGTTACAATAAGGCTAAAGTGATGCACACAAACAGTGTGATAATTGTCCCTATTTGAATAATCAATCATTCTATGCATCTTGGTTGAAATCTCATTAGAATACAAATATCTAAGGAGTTTAATGTATGTATGATTCAAGTGGGACTCATTAAGCTCATGACCCTTGAGGACTAAATCTAGCGTAACTTTTCCTATCCTTTCCAGAATAAGAAAATTCTTGCTTCCAAGAAAACTAGGCGCCTAGGACTATAACATAACCAAATTTCACAATGTTTAGAGTACCATTCCATCTACAACATTCATTTGAATCTCCAGCTATTTTTACTGACTTGAAATTCAAGCATATCCCTTTTAAAATGAATATCTCTTACCTTACATCTCTAAAGTGATGTTTGATTGGGGGTACTATTAGTTTATCCCAAAATCTAGACATGGTAATGTAAAATTATCTTGTTTGGTTACTTAGGGTGGGAATATTACATTCTCAAAATCCGATAACTTAAACAATATTACAATTAATGTGATTATCAACTCGATAGGTGGCATTGTAACATTCTGGGCCGAATGTGATGTTCTTCGCCTCTCCTTTCCTTTAAATCCAATAAAATCACAAAAATGTTAATTTTTTATTGAAAATTCAAAAAGATGAAAAATTTTTCCCACACATATCTTTTTACATGAAAATATATCTATCAAAATATTTGGTTGGAGATAAGATGAACATTTGAGATTATTTTTTTTTTCAAATATGAAGTTGGAGAGAAAAATTATATTTATTTAAAATAACTAAGTTTGACTTAATTAATATTAAATATTAAATATTTTAAAATTTAAAACTTACTTTTTTAATAATATTATATTTATTTATTATCAAAGAATTTTGGTAATTGATATGCACATCAAAATCTTATGAATTTTGATATATTTGGCATCAATTATATAAGGATATTTTAGTAAAAAGTTAATTGATAATATAAAATTCACATCGAACCAAATATAACATTATTACATTAATTCTAAACACATTATTGAGCTGTAAACCAAACAGAAATTACATATATTTCCATAATATGACTTAAAAATCAAATTCCTGTAATTCTATTCCGGAAACTAGTATAAGATTTTTTGAACTAGATAGCCCCTAAAAAGTAATGATATTCTATTGATAGTTAGATAATTCAGGAAGAAACAACTTTCTTATTTTACATTATACCCATTTAAATTTCCAAAGTCATGAAAATTTTAAATCATTCTTTAAATTTTTCATAGGAATCTCACACGAGATAGGTATATCAATAATGCTATATTTCATTAACTACATGACATGCATAGAAAATACAATTTTATAATTATTTACTTAAGACTAAATTTTACAACTTTCATATTTTGCTGCTCTCCAAATTCTGTCTCTAAAATCCTTGAACTTGAAGAAATACATCACCTATTTCATTCACAAAATCTTGAGATTTTTCATCCTTACAATTGCTTGAATAAAACATGCAATAATTCATACATTAAACACCCTTTCAACTACCACATCAGTTTGTTCAAGAACCCTTTATTCTATTTCTTAAGTAGGCATGGCATGAAGACTTAACAACATTAACAATGGTAACAACTCATTTCCATTGTAATTGTCTCTATGGAGCATTTCTACCAATAGTTCAAGTGCATTACAAAGAGATAGAGCCATGCAGCTAGTTTGCCATTCAAAACCTAAGTCTTTACATGTATTAACACAAACCAAGGAATGCATTTAAGATTCTACAGTCTTTACATGATTAAACATGTAATTCAGAAAACTATTGAATCAATGCTACACATAACTCAATGCCTTATAGAAACAAACATGGATGAACATATAGAATGAAATATTTCAGATATTTTAGAACTGTTATGATCAATTTGATTTAAATCAACAACCAATAAATCCCTACAAACATCCAAATATAAAGGAAGTAAACATATTTAGAAAGAGATATTCACTATATTATATTGATCAATGGGCAAATCCAATCTTAAATACAAAAGAAACTCATGGTTTACAAGCATAAGAATCATCTAATGATAAAGAACAAATACTAGTCAAACATTAAACTTTGGAACAAGAATCATACCTAACATCAACAACAAGGAAACAACCCATCTCAACCACCCATAGATGAGCATCTGATAGAGAAAAACTTCTCGTTCTCACAGTCGCCACCATTGTGCTATGATCTAGAAGTGGGTTGATCTCTGAGCTTTCTTTTTTTTCTTCGTCTTAATTTTGAATCCAAGCTCAAATGAAACTGAGAGGGATTTGAGTTGAGAAAAATCTGAGGATAAGGTCAAGGTTTGGAGAAGATTTTGTAATTGTTTTATTTATTTTTATTTAAATAACAAACTTAATTAGATTGGATAAGGAGCTAATTACATGATAAGATTATTTTGCAGGGAATTTAATTATATTTTAAATTTATGGTGCCCACATTATCTTTCTATTCCCTTGGACTTTGTGAGAATAAGTTGGAATATATTTCATATCGATATATATTTAGTCAAATTTATTGTTAGTAATTCTATTATTTAATATATTTTGCACTGGTAATATTAGTTTTAGGAAATATACATGATTAGAAACATGGCAGTGGATGTAAGAATTAGCCATTGTGTTATATGAGTGTGGAAGTACCATTATAATTTAGTATAATTATTTATATATATATATATATATATATATTGCCAATTCTTCATATTTCTGTTCATTGATTCATACCTTTTTCTCAAAAGGATTATGATAATATTTTATTTTTAATATATAGTACCAAAATTAGAATGTTGTTGTTAGAGTTATGTTATAGTTTAAATTAGTTAATGGGTCATATTTGGCCCATACCATAAAATCCTAATATTTCTTCATATACACTATTGTATTTTTTTTAATGATATATACAAACTATTTTTCCTATCTTCACATGGTACTAGAGCACTGGGTTAACCCTAGCCGCCATGCAAAACCTTAGCAGCCACTCGAAAACCCTAGGCTTCACCAGTGATGCCCTTGTCTCATTGCTGAAGGATTTGACTTCGTCTCATGGTTTTTAGTTAAGAATCTCCCTATTCCTGTTGGTCTATGAGTACCTAGTGATCTTCCTCAGCATTCACCAGTGATGCCCTTGCCTCATTGCTGAAGGATTTGTCTTTTCGTCATCATGTCTTCGTCTCATAATTCTTTAATTAAGAATGTCCTCGTTCCCATTGGTCTATGAGCACCTGGTGATGTTCCTTAGCCTTCACTAGTAATGCCCTTGTCTCGTTGCTGAAGGGTTTGTCTCCTCATTGACATGTCTTCGTCTCATGATTCTTCGGTTAAGAATCTCCTCGTTCTTGTTGGTTTATGAACACCTGGTGATGTTCCTTAACCTTCACCATTGATGCTCTTGTTTCGTTGTTGAAGGATTTGTCTTTTTGTTGTCATGTCTTTGTCTCATGATTTTTTAATTAAAAATCTCCTCATTTCCGTTGGTCTACGAGCACCTGGTGATGTTCCTAAGCATTCATTAAGGATTTATCTCTTCGTCATCATGCTTCGTCTCATGATTCTTTAGTTAAGAATCTCCCTGTTCCTGTTGGTCTATGAGCACCTAGTGATGTTCCTCAGCCTTCACCAGTGATGTCATTGTTTCATTGCTGAAGGATTTGTCTCTTCGTCGTCATGTCTTCGTCTCATGATTCTTTAGTTAAGGATCTCCATTGTACCTCACAAAAGTCAGATGGGAGAAACTAAGTTTTTTTGGGCACAGAATTTTAAGTAGTTCCTTATGGTAGATATCTTCACCAATGTTTAAATGTTGAAGTCTTTAGTAATCTATGTAACAAGCTGGCCATGCTCGATATATATGCTCCAGCTTTAGGGAAAATGTTAGGGTCATGTTATAGTTTAGATTAGTTAATGGGCCATATTGGGTCCATATCACAAAACCCTAATATTTCTCTATATATACCCTTGTACTCTTTTCTTATAATGATATATACAAACTATTTTTTCTACCTTCACAATTGTGGTTGAGCTTTAAATGAGTCAAGAGCTTAAGCTCTACTTGTCACCCACTTATCAACTTGGGTGACAAATGAATAGTGAGTTTGCAAATGTGGGAGATAGTATACAATTTTAAATTACAAACCTATTTGTAAAAGGTTATTACTAAAAATTATTTGTCTATTATGAAAACTCAGAAGACCTATGAATGTACATATAATATATTTAATGAATTTTATTGTGCATGGTTCACTTGACTTTGCCTCAGTCATTTATTATGTTTGAAATATTTGATTTATTTATTCAGTTGAACATGCGCAAACCAAAATTATGAATGAGACCAGTAATAGTCCCTATCATTTTAGAACATTTTCAATTCACTCCACCAGAATGGAGTCTATGAAGACTTTTGAAACTTCTTCCCCGTATTCAATTTTTCTATATGTATATCATCCAACCTCAATTTGTCCAAGAAGAAACTTCTCTAATTAGTTTAACTAATACATAAAATTGCACTACCGTCCAATTCGTGGGCACCCCAAGAAAAAGCATCATGTTGAAGACACAAGCACATTTATGACACATTGGGAGCTTCACTTGTAAAATATATTTTAGTGAAACTCATTGGATTCAGCATCGTCAATTTATAATGGAATTCCAAATCATACCATTTTCCACTCTTCCCAAAATATCAATAACAAGCATGAAGGTGCATGCCATCAACACAGAGCGAAAAAAAATAGATCTCTTTGATATAAAGCATGGGATCTTCAACTTCGCAGATTGGCAATCTTTCAACATATGATTGGAAAAATTAATATGAAGGAAAGCGACCAACTTACTACTAGCTTGAGTCATCTATCTGTTATGGAGAGGATTTGCGCCGGTTGGAACCGTCCTCTTATCTTCTTCGAACACATTATCAGCATCACCTCCGAGCATACCGTACCGAATGCTTTCACTTGTTGGAGGCATTGGGAAAGGAGCAAGCTCCATCACGACGACATTGTTCAGGGAACTCTCCACCACAGTTGAACTTGACATCATGAGAACTGCAAGGATGATCCACCACCACCACAGAATTCCTTCTTTTCTTCCAACCATGACGAGCACTAAAATTCTACAACCCCTTCAAACAAATAAATGATCCATTGTACAACTCAAATGTGGTGCTTGTCAACCTGAGCAAATATGATCCGGCTGGCTAGAACAGCATGCAGGGATGAATACCAACTCAATATCAGCGGTGCCAACAAGTCTAAAGCTTGAAGAAGAAGAGGTGGACGATTCGTAGGGCTTTGACCTGGGTTATGTGAAAACAAGTGGGCTTGGTCTTAATGCAATTCTCTTATGGATGGAGAGAGAAGCTTCGGTGAGCAGCGGATCTCATGGGTGTGTCACGTGACTCTATCAGCCTGATTCTCGGAACCTTCCGGCAATTTTTCTTTCACTATGTGCGAGTGCCTTCAAGTTTAAGTATGTTCAAATATTTATATACTAACATGGGGTTAATGTTTATTTTATCCCTATCAATATATAAAAGCACATGCATTTTTTTGGGAAAGAGGAGCGGGGCGAACCCACTAGAGACCCAGGGACGTGCACAAGCCTTGGTGGAACCACTATTCACAATTCCCAGAAATGTGCCTTCAGCCGAGAATCGAACTCTCACCACTCGGTGAGAGCTCTATCGGTGACCCGTGTACCAATAGACCCTAAGGTCGTTGGCACATGCATTTTAGTGCAATGCATATTGTGTCACTCTCATCATTGGCCGGCTCGGGTTAACCAGGCCCAGAAAATTGAGGTTTTGAGTCAAAATTTCTGTTTCAACCATTCCCTCATCCCCATCTATTGATTCATATTCAGCTAGTTTTTCATTTGCCTTTTCCTACATTTATATAAAAGGCTTTTAACAAATGTTATTTGTGAAGAAAGTAATAAAAAGAAGAATAATGGCCGACAACATAATACCATAATAAAAGGCTTTCACAAAGACTCTTTCATGAGTCGTTTTCACTAAGATTCCTTCTTTAGACTATCTCTAATTTGAAGCTTAAATGAGTGATTTGTATTCATTTGTGCTTATCCTAAGATTTTATAATTCTATACATATATAGAATTATAAAATCTACTTTAAGTCCCACGAGTATTGTATATGTTATAACAAAATCTAAGTCCTCTTTCTAAGTCCTTTTCACTAAATTATTATTAGCTAATAATTATGATGTACACTAGTCCTTGATCTTAAGTATGTATGCTCTAACAAGTACCATATGCTATTCATTTTTCATATATAACAAATTGTTTTATCTAAAATTGAATGATACCAATCTAGAAAAGATAGATCAACAGTGATTCTTTTTCTTTCTTTTTAAATGTGTATAGATTACCAATTTCAAATATAATTTTACTTATATTAGAAGAAGAAGATAAACAAGATCACAAGTAACTTCATCTTAACAAAAACCTGGACTAAATCCACCAAATAACCTTGGATAGGCAATTAATTTTTAAGGAGCTTCAATAGAAGTGATGGGCAAAGTTTCTTTGTATTATTGTCAGTCAAAGATAATCAAAAGATTTTCGCAAGCATAGACCTTGTCAATCTTAAGATTAAATATTTATACGCAATTTCATTCCTAAATGATGGCTGAAACTATCGGGATCTTTTTTTTTTTAATTTTCTTGCATATTTGATGTTGTTAAGTATTGAAGACTCAAATATTTTGTGAACATATACGATGAGATATTTGTTTGCAGCTTCAATACCTTCTTCATTTTCATAGGGCATTTGATAAATATTTCTTTACATCTTTAATAACCTTCAAATTTTCTCTTACATCCTACAGTGAGACATTCATACATACCTTCATGTTGCAACTAGCTGTACTATCCAATCATCTAAACGGGAGAGATACCCACATTCGATAGATCAAAGTCTATGGCCCTCGGCCGTACATGGAAATCCTCATTTTTTCTTTGATTTCAATTCAAAAAATTTCTCCTTAACTCTTCCTAATCGTGTTTGTTTTACAAGAACCAAAAATTTAATACATCATAATGGGAAAAGAAAGAAACTTGATATTGTTCTCATAAACATGTCAATCAATCTTGCTTATCATATACTAAGACTTCTTATTTTCGCCAATTGCTTTCAGGCACTAGGAATTCTTATTATCTGTATAGCAATCTAAATGAAAAAACTAAAAATAACACTTATCCTTTTCATAAATAAAAGAAAACCTTCATGCTCCTTTCCATCATCTCTCTGACATTTAACCCATAGCATATCTATCTCCATATTTAAAAAATCATAAATTTAGCTCAGAATGAAACCAAACTTCCAAATTCACACAGAAATATAAGCTAAAAACCCTAATCTCTTGTTATACCTCAAAATACAGAGATATACAAAAACAAAAAGCAACATCAACATTATCAACAACAACCACAACCACATCTTCTACATGATCAGAAATAGTATTCATTCCCTAAACTCCAAGATCAAAACAAAATAATCAAGGAGATAAACAATCGAAGAAAAATATAAGGAAATTAATACTTGAAAGGCAAAACACCTGCAATTCGAGAGCAATCCGAGCGTTCCGACAATCCGAGATCAATTGCACAGAAATTCCTATAAAAGTTCAGATCCACAGGCAAAAACATTAATACATAGAGCTTGATAGAGATCGAAAGATGAAGAAAAGAAGAGTGATACCTTTAATTTGGACTATAGAGAGACGGCGGGATTAAGCAGCAAGCACCGGCGAACTAACAAGAGGATGCGCATCCGATGGGGATTTGGAAGCGCCGACGTAGATTTGGCCGCACAGAGATCGAGAACCCAATGGAGAAGACGACCTATCGACAAGGCAATTATGGGAAGCAAAATAATAAACTTGTAGGCGTTTAATACAAAAAACACCACCAAATCAAGGGTTGTGTTTTAAGTAAAAATTATTAAAATCGAATATTCTCGACCTTTTACAAAAAGCCCCACTAAAACCGAGAAACTCCCGGCGTTTGTAAATTAAAACGCCACTAAAACAATACATTTCTCGGCATTTCTCCTGCATTTTAGAGAAAACCCCGTTGATGTTCTCAAATTCTTCACGACATCCTTTTCCAGATAGCGTGTGTGTGCACATTCCCAGTGTTTAAATGATAAACGCACTAATGGCAAAATCAATACCGCCTTTTTTTGCATCAAACGCCGCAAAGGTCGAATTCTTCCATACTAGAAAGACCTTTAATGGCATTTTACAATGAAAACGGAGTATAGTTAGCTGCGTTTATGTTAAAATGCCGCCAATAAACTGCAGCTAAAACCCTATGACGTTGTATTGCCACTATAGTATAAGTACATCCTAACTAGATTAGCACCAACTCATTTGTCAATCATATGCATTTTTTCCATTCTACATAAATCAGACTTCTTTGTACTTGATTAATTAATGAAAATACAAGCATCTTCCAAGAGTAATCATGGAGTGAGGTTTGGATAGTAATTAGTTGGTATGAAAATCAGTCATGGATCGGCTTGTTGGACAATTAGCCACTTATATGATGGGCTTATCTCAATCAATCAATCATTTGTAATATTTTTTTAATTTATATTATTAATATTTAATAATAAATCCAATGGGCCAGATCATGGATCGGCTTGTTGGATTAGCTAAGAAAAGTTCAAAAAGGATAGTCCGCGTGATAATCCATCACTTAAAAATGATATACATATCCAATTCAAGGTTTGTTTGCATCGGGCTTGAATTGACCAGTTAAACATTGACTTTGGATGAGGTTTGGATAGGGTTTGGATAGGGTTTGGACCGGTTCGTGGGTTTTGTGCCAAATGAATGAGAGTAAATACTGCATAAGGAAGTGGAATTAGAATTCAATGGAGTAAGTTATGCTAGAAAAGTCCACTATTCTAGCAACTTTTACAAGATTAATTATTTTAATAAATATATTTATTAATTTTTATTAATCTATTGATATTAATAGAGAGCAAGATTATAATGGCAAGTATTATAATGGTGAAACATATAAATAACAAAATTGGGAAAAAATGGAGCAAAAGGCCCATGATAGTTTTGTTATTTTAGGAGTGGTTTGCTTATAATATGAGACCTTTGTATTGATAAGTATACATGTACAAAAATAAAAATATCTAAGTTTTGTTAAGTTTCATATTTTACATGCTATAGTATTTTAGTTTAACTTCCATATTTTACATGTTTTAGGGGTAGATCTTGTTGGATTTTACCCATTTGTGGGCTAAAAAATAAGTTGGGCTTTGGCCCAACACTTAAATAAAAAAAACTATGTCGACAGTGGAAGCTTTGAAGAGCAAAATGGGAAACTCACTCTTGTGAAGTGAAGCAAAAGAAGTGTTAAAATGGGCATACTACTGTAGCTTGAATGAAGGGTGAAAGTGTGAGAGTGACTCGAAAGAAAAGAACTCAAGAAGGAGGAGAAAGTGGGTGCGAGATGATCGGTTATTGAAGTCAAGCTGGATCTAGCTCCAATTTGTGGAAGAGAATCCTTGCAAGTTGTCCAACAAACCTATCAGTTTGGACCCCTCCTTCATCTCTTCTTTGGTGTTTGTTGTGAAGCTCATTGTTGTGAGATCTAGATCCTTGTTTGATGCTCACCTTCTTGTAAACCTCTAGCTTGTGTCTAGAGTGGTATAAATTGTTATCCCATTATTGATATAGTGAAAATGGTTCAGAGGCTTTAAGAAGACACGTGGTTTTTCCCTTAATTTGAAGAGTTTTCCACGCTAAAATCGGTTCATTGCTTTGATTATTTGTATTTGTTGTCATTAGAGATCATTATCCCATTCTAGATTACAATGAGGAGTTAGATTTGCATTTTCAAGAGTTATACTCGACCTAAGGGGGGCATACAACCGCATAGAGGCCGCATAACATCTCCAGAAAAGTTTGTTGGTTCCTTGCAGCGGGCATAAAGGTCGCATAAGATTGACAGAAAGGCTTGTGGGTTTCTTGGGCCCACATAAAGCTCACAGAGAGTCAGCTGAAAAGGCTTGCAGGCAACTTGCGCCGTCATTCTAACCGCATGCGTGAACAATGAAAATGCTACTGCTGAGATTTTCAATTATTACAGTGCCGAGAACCCAGACAGATCTAACAATCATGATAGTTTAATTGGCATTGACACAAACAATATAGGTATTAATAAAAGGTACCATGGCTATATTGTGCAAGAAAAATTGAGATTGTGCCCTTGAAGATACACCCCTCGGTAATCTTAATTTTTAATTTTAAAAATTAATTATTTTAATAATACAACAAAAAAATACATATATATTAACATCATACATAAAAAATATACAATTTGTTTTTTAAAAATGGCTAAACGAAAAGAAATACATCACAACTCAAACAGAAATGAAAAATATATTGAAACCACAGAGAAAGAACACCAAAGGAGATAACATAAAAGTGGGAACAAATACAAAGAGAAATAATCAGCAGATATAAAGAAAAAACCACCCGCTTGTGAGAGGAGATGAGAAGACTCTTATCCGATTCCAAAGAGATGTAAAAATCACATAATAAACTCTACGTAATTGTAAAATTGATTTTAATTTTTAAAATTAATTTTTTTTTAAGATGCTATTTGTCCCTAAGCTAGGTTTCCATTTTTTTTTTTTTGAAAAGGACGACAAGCGCCTAATCAAGGGGTGGACACGTGGTGGAAATACACTCTAGGCCACAATGCGCTCATCTTGCGTTGGGCGAGGATCAAACTCCGGGAGCCACACTCTACCCAAGACGAAAACCTTATGCAAAGGGCCCGGTGTCAATTGACCCAAGGGACCGTTGGTCTAGGCTTCCATTTTGACACTTCGATTGAATGATGGCATTTAGTCCCTGCATAATCGTTATGGTGAATCTACATCAGCATAAAATATCCTGTTATTTGTTGGAAGACACTAGTTATGGAAATGTATGAAGTGAGTTAAACGCACAAAGTTTTAAATTTTACTTATTGCCATCCCAGTGGACTCACAATAAATAAATATATTTCATTTTTTATTTCATTAGTGCCTTGGTCTTTAATATGTTTGGTGATAGATCGTTACACAAAAAAATTTCACGACTTGAGATGGGGTCCTCTACCTTTCTGATAGGTATCAACATGCCTTTTCATCAAAGGGAATGCACTTTCATAACTAATTGCCATCCCAGTGGACTCACAATAAATTAGTTATTCTAATTTAATTAATTATTTTCATGGGTTAGGCATCTTAATAGTTTCTTCAGGCCGGTCTTTAATGTATATATATAGATATATATATATATATATATATATATGGGCCACACTTACCTTATAAATAGAATAAATCCAACATTCTTCATTTTGCCCATAATAAAATTCCCTTCATTGGTAAATCAACAAATTATTATAGCATGAATTATGGTGGTAAATACTTTTATAAGAAATACGATCTTCCATGTATTACAACACTAAAAATAACTAATGGTTGGCAATGTCCTTGGTTTGTATTTTATGCTCGTGTTAGTTTCCAAATCTTAACATGGGCAGTTTGACAATAAAATACAGGCTCGAATATGAAAAAACTATAATTTGGAATCATATACCAAAACAATAAGATATCGTAATGGGATATGCCAATTAAGTAATGCTATTTCAAAGTACAAGTATGCTCATGTTGGACCCATGATTGGTAAACACTTTAGGGCAATCCCTTAATCATAGGATCTACGATAATAAATTTTGTAACTACATATTAAATTCACACTAAATGATATCTAATCTTATATATATATATATATATATATCTAATTACCAATTACATAATATCAATATGTGTAGTATACTAGGATGATTGTACTTATTATTATTAGATAAGAATAAAACAAAATAATGGTCATAATAAATCTTCAAAGGCCTAGAGATGGAATTTACTACTCTAAAAGTTATAAAATTTAGTAACTAAAACACCTGTGTATTAGTGTGAGCCCCACCCCTTAATCAAATCCTAGCCATTGCTTTTATTTTTAATTCTAGCCGTTGGTTTTACTTTTAATCCTAGCCATTGCTTTTATTTTTAATCCTAGCCGTTGGTTTTACTTTTAATCCTAGCAGTTGCTTTTATTTTTAATCCTAACCGTTGATTTTTGTTTTTTTAGTTTCAAAACCCTAGCCGTCTGTTCACCTTCTTCGGTTTTAGATCATCATTTATGGGGAAAAAAGAGAGAGACTTGCCTCACTCTTCATCTCCCTATTTGCGAGTGGTGTCAGCGACGAGGATGGAAGAAGTGTCTCGTCGTCACGGATTTCATTTCACTCTTATTTTTGAGGTAAGGTTCTGATTTTTTTTTAATGCTCTTTCTTGATTATTATGATATGATTCTAGTTATAGGGTTATGGTTTGGTGAGGATGTTGATTTGATTTAAATTAAGGATAAGATTCAGAAATTACTGTTAGCATAGCAGAAATCCCTCTTCAATTTTAAAGGCCTTAGAGGTTGAATTTGGAGGAGAGTATAACAATAAACTTGTAGAGTTTGACGTTGGCTAAGTACTTGCAAACTTTTAGAATTTTTGGAGTAGTATTCTATAAATTATAAATTTTTAGACGTAGGTGACGTGGACAGGATTTCTGTGCAGCCGTGAACAGTTTTTGATTAATTTCATTATTGTAAGTTCTGATTTTAGATTTATATTTATGTAATAAATATATAGTGGAAGAATTTTTCTTTGTCTTTGCAAAATTTCAGAATTTTTGGCCATTTAAATTGTGAGATATGATCTGATTTCTATAGTTGTGCTCAATAATATTTCTGCAGAAAAACAAATAGATTACTTTAACAATTTGATGGTCTTGTACATGGAATTTAGAGAAGAGTAATATAACAAAGTTATAGATTTTGATGTTTTCTAGATGCATATAAAAATTTAGATTCTTTAGATGAGTAGTTTAAAATTTATAGCATTATTAGTTTAGTTGTGCCCAATGATATTACTGTGCAGAATCTGAAGTTTGTTTGGTGTTTCTCATGGTCTTAGATGTTTTATCTGGTATAGCATAATACAAAAGTGATGCATTACTGAGTTATCTGATTGCACATAAAATATTGTTTCTTTTGAAATTTTATATTGAGAGATATTCATATTTGAAAGGGATAAGTCTGAATTACAAGACTGCATAAATAGTTGGACATTCAATTGAATGTTATAAATTTTGTAGTACTTTAAGTTGTGTGAATTTTGGATATGTCATAGTGTTAGGTGCCTATTTTTTCCATAATTTTGAAATTTGTGATTTGGAAAAGTGTATGCGAAGTTATGAAGGTTTTAGTACTCATTCATCATGTTGGAATTATTGATATGGTTTTTAGAGTGGGTAATTGCTATTGTACACTCGCAATAATCAATATTTGGGAGTGTAGAATAATAGTTGAAATTTTTGCATTTGTACCTTTCTAAAAATGTTTTTGTTTAATACTATCGCTTGTTAGCCTCGATTTGTTATTTGAAAGCTAATAGGATCTCTTTCCAACTATAGGACATGTCAAAGGTGTAAGGTTTGGGAGTATTTTTTGGGCGTTAATAGGTAAGTATCCCGCATATAAATTCTATTATATGTATATACTTGAAAGTTCTAGTTTTGTAAAATTTTGGGATTTTTGAGGAAAAAATACTGATTATTTTGATTTATATTTTGAATTATTTATTTATTATTATTTTCGTAATTACTTTAAATTATTTGCAATTTCGAGTTAGTGATATTTTATATTATAGAATTATCTGAAAGGTTTACATATCTATTTAAATTCAGATTATTTAAGTTCTAAAGTTTAGACAGCTTACCTAGATATGTATTACTTCAATTCTGAATTTCAGATATCTTTTACTTAATTTCTGATTAATTATTATTAAAATATTTTAAATTATTTCATGTTTTGATTAAAATAACTGATTTATTTTTTATATGATAAAAATGGGATCACGCGACTGCAAATAACTTGCATTTTGCCCAATATGAATTCTAATAATTTATTATTTTGTGAATATGAAATATTTTGATACAATACTCATAGTCCCCAAACTAACTTTGCAATAACACTGTCACTAGGGTTAAACACTGACTGTGTCGACATGTACTCTGATATAAAAACTATAGTTTCCCGCCGCTGTCCGTTGTTGAAGAATAACAGCCTCTAATAAATCTAGCTCGGGTCACCGAGGGTAAACTTATGAGCTTTGACATTCTGGCTTGGGTCACCGAGGGTAAATATATGAGTTTTGTTATTTTGTTTTGGTAATAGTTGTTTATGGGACCTATATGCTTGGTTTAGACATATGTGTTTATTTGAAATAAATTTGATTTCTGATTTTGATTTTTATAATTTATAATTTTTATAAATGATCCCTATAATTTTAGTGGGTGCTTACTGGGCTGTCAAGCTCATAATTTGTTATTTAATATCTTTTTAGATCAAGAGTAGGGTTGAGTGGTGGATAGCTTAACGGGGATCGTTAAGCAATCGTCGAGTATTAGCATGTAATAAGTCTCGTTTATTGTGGGCCTATCTTTTACTTGAATAAGTTCGTATTGTTTTTTTGCAATCCACTGAGTTTGATTCTTTGTTTTGTTTTAGATCAGATTTTGAGGCCTTGTATGTCTACTTTGTTTCGGACTTGTAGGTGTATGGCCGTTTGTCGGCTTCCCGGGTCTATAGTGCTAGGTTCGGGGTGTGATGATTAGCTTTGTGACAAGCAGTAAACTCAGTCTCTATGGTTCATGAAGTGACAATGCTTTACTTCATACTTCAACAAATAGCTCCTTAAGGAAGTAGAAAAATAAATGTAATTAAAAGTTGATTCTCTGTCATCCTTCTAGTATTGTTAGAATTTCAATATCCAATTGCTTCTATGTAATCAGATCATTTACATTTGAGCTAGCATAATATATTTTGTACCTTATAGATATCGCATGACCTCTATCTAGTACTTAATGGTTTATACCAAGGTTACATTGATATCTGCCCAAATCCCGACAATAAACCATATATGTACTCTTGCATGTGCATGTTTAAGCACACATTAAGCTACTAACAACAGATGAATATATGTGGAATATTTTTCATTTGCTCATGCTCAAAATGATTTTGTGTGCATTTGGATTTATAAATGATATCACCTTTTGTAAAAAGCACAATAGAAGAGGAGCAATTCTTCATACAAAATATCTTTAAAATTCTTTCAATATAGCCTTTTGAGAAAGTCCATATGTACTTTTAGCTCTCTCTAGAAAGATATATTTGCTCCATTTAGTTTTACTGTATATAAATTTATCAATGGTATTTTCCACAAAATCTAAAGATGTAATAATATCATTTCCATTGTCGGGATACTTGTTTTAGTCTATATATAAACTTTTTTAACTTGCCAAATTGTTTCTTTTACTCCAAGTGAGAGAAGAGGAGCAACTATCTTCACACCGGATCTCTTTAAAATTATTTCAACATAGCCTTTTGATTCTTTTAATCCATGTGAAAGAAGAGTTGCAACTCTTCACACCAAATCTCTTTAAAATTATTTCAACACAGCATTTTGAGATAGTCCATATGTACTTTTAGCTCTCTCTCTCTCTCTCTCTCTCTCTCTCTCTCTCTCTCACACACACACACACACAATGAATTTCTATAGCAATCACATAAAAGTCTTAACCCACATCTTTCATATCAATTGTTTAGTTTCATATAATAATTTCAAATAATTAATAGCTAGCAAAATATCATCTACATTTATAACTAGAAAAATATATTTGCTCCATTTATTTTTGTTAGTGCAATTGCACTATTATTGGCATGATTTGACACATAGTCAAGATGACGTGGCAACCTTTGTGACATGGCATAAATGATGACATGGCAAGGAGCCTTGACTTGGAGGAAAATATCTTGAAGATCTTGCTAGAGCTATGTTTGGTAATATGTTACAACTTGAAGACAATATCATATCAAGACCATATTTAGGTGATTTAATTGAAAACTAAATATGGATGGAGCTTAATTGAAGAAATATCTATCAATGGTATGATTGAAGACTACTGATGGTATGATTTGAAGAAACCTTAATGAGTATGATGGAAGACTATTAAGGGCAAAGTTTGAAGACATGCCTATTGTTGCCATGATTGAGATAATTGATTGAAGATCTTTCTTGGGAAGATTTAAAGACTAAACTTGGATGAATTGAAGATCAAGTTTGGAGAGTTTCGTGAAGATGCACAAGGACATGTGGTCTTTGTGAGGAGACTGCGTGGCGAGGAATTGATGAGGTAGGCTAGTTGCCGGTAGTTAAGATCAGAAGATCGTGCTCCACCGACTCGGACTAAGCATGACTGAGAGGTTAATGGGTCTTGAGGTTGTTTACAATGTAACCAGAACTCACTCAAGTCAGCAGTCAGGGCAATGTTGCAATTCATGTTATAGTAGGAGTTGCAATAGCTAATTTTGTAAAGTTTTCAAATTAGTAGCCACGGAGATTCTAAATATGCTACCTTGCTATGAGATTGTGTGTGTCACTTGTGGAGGATAGTGTGTGAGCACTAAACAATCTAGAGAGGGTATTGATCTTTATTGTTGGGAGAGTGAGTAATATGTGTTTGTACTCATTTATTTTCACCTCTTTTAGTGGATTGTTTATCTCGGGCTTGGCCCCCAGATGTAGGAGAGTGGATGCCGAAATGGGTTACCAATCTTGTGTGTCTCATTCTTGTTTGGTTTGTGTGAGCTTTCTATGAGTGTTTGAGTGTCCTCTAAATCACAAACCACATCGGCGGAACTAACAAGTAATATCAGATCCTTGGTTGCCATGTTCTCTTTGGTTACAAAATTGGCGAGGTCCTAACAAGTTCCACTGATGGCCAGAAAATAAGGAGCTTTTGTCACATGACCACCGTTGCTAAATGCATCCAATTACACATATTGGAAAGCACGCATGAAGACTTTTATCAAATCCATTGATGAGAGTACATGGATTGCTGTAGAAGAAGGATGGTCTTCAACTACTCTAGTTAATGAAGATAAGAACAAGATCATAAAAAAAAAGTAACTGGAGTATCAAAGACATGCGTAAAGCTAATGCCAATGGGAAGGCGCTCAATGCAATCTTTGGAGGAGTTGATGAGAACCAGTTTAAATATGTTGCAACATGCAAGTGTACCAAAGAAGCTTGGGAGATTCTTTAAACTATCCATGAAGGTACAAACTTGGTAAGAACGTCTAAACTTCAAATGCTAACAACTATGTTTGAAAATCTTAGGATGGGAGAAGATGATGGACATTGCAAATCAAGCTTACCAACTCGGTGAGAAATAATCAGATAAAAAGCTAGTTTGAAAGACTCTGAGATCTTTACCAAGAAGATTTGATGGTAAAGTCTTAGTAATAGAAGAAGCCAGAGACATCACGACTATAAGACTTAACGAGTTGATGGGGAAGCATATGAGATGAATCTCAAAACAGAAAGGAAAGTAGAAGATATAGCCCTAAAGGTAAAAACAACAAAGTAGAAGGAACTATAACAGGCTATTGAAATAGATGATGAAGATGAAAGAGATAGAGAAATTGTCCTTATGTCCAAAAAACTACACAACATGATCAGGAAATACAAAACAGAAGGCAAAAGATTTCAGAAAAAAGATCTCCTTGGTGAAGAAAAGAAAGAAGTTGAAGATCATCAAAAGAAAGTCAAGTGCAGAGAATGTGGAGGATTCGGACATTACCAAGCCTAGTGTGTTAACACTCTCAAGAAGAAAGGAAAGTCACTCAATGCTAGATGGAGTGATGATTCAGATGATAGCATGGAAGAAGATGATGAAAGAATTCTGAGCAACAATCATACATCCATTCTTGTTGTGATGAATGGATCCAAGCTTATAGTAGAATATGTTGCAACAACAGTTACAACATCCACTTAAACTGATAGCGAGTACAATGAGGTAGCAGAAAATGATCTTCTCATAGGTTATAAACTTATGATGAACAAATTCAATGAGATGATGTTGCAAAACCAACATTTGGAGGAAGAGTTGAGTGTATGCAAACAAAAGTTGTCCCATGCTGAGAAAACTTTCAACTCAATGAACAAGGGTAAAGCTAAGCTTGACGAGATTCTATCAGTTGGAAGACTGAGCAAAGCCCAACATGGTATTCGGTATATTGGGGAAACTTCAAAAGTCAAGAAAGAAAGTTCAGGAGTTGTATTTGTTAAATCAACTACTCAACAAAACAATAATAATAAGCAAGTCAAAGTAACAGAAAAATCTAAAAGTGAAGTACGTACATTCTTTCATTGTGGAGAGATTGGCCACATAAGACCCAAGTGCATCAAATTGAAAGAAGACTTGAAAAGTGGAAGAGTATTTGGACATGAGCAGATAATCATCAAAAGGAAAGTCAGAGGAAAGACTATTATAATTAAGAAATTATGGATTTGAAAAGGTGAAGTACTAAGAAAAGATGTGGAGTCCTCTAATTCAGATCTGAATATGGTGATAAATCAGATAGGTACAACATCAAGTTATAACCAGCAATTTGTTGGCCGAGGACCTATGAAGTCAACAAACAAAACACTCCAATGAGTGAAAGTCTCTTTATGTCTCTCAAAGATTTAAATAAAAAAAATTCAAAAACAAAAAAAAGGCAATAAAAAAAGGGAAATTTTAAAAAAAAATTAAATAAAAGGGGGAGGATTTTTTAAAAGGAGATATTTTTTTTTTGAAAATATGAAAGGGTGCCTTGGAAGTTATAACTAATTAAAGGGGCATAAAAACCCTAAATCCCAATTTATTTCCAAATTGTTTTTGAAATCAAGAGAAGAAGAAGAAGAAGAAGAAGAAGAAGAAGAAAAAACAGTGTTTGTTTGAGAAAAGATGAAGATGAAGAGGATGGCCCTCCGTGCTCCTGCAATCCCATAAGAAATTGGTGCCCAAATTGAAGAAGTAAGGCTGAGAGGGACCTAGTCTGGAGGAAGTCCATCAAGAGGAGAAGAACCAGAAGATTTGACAAAAACGATTGTCCCCTATATTTCTTCTCAGTATGCTGAAGTAGTGGAAACAAGAACATCATCACATGATGTGCCCACATGTGTCAAAGACAGAGATGATCTCTTTAGATGGGTGTGTGAGTCATTTCCAGGAGCATACATCCAGAGAATCAAGGAAGATGAATAGGAGGAATCAACTACAAGTTTCAGTTAAAGAAGGTTCAGAAGAACAATAGGCTGATGTAGAAGATGATGCAGAAGAAGAAGCAATCCTAGCACAAGCAGAAAAGGCTATCGGAGAAAGAAGTTCAGATGCTTCCACTGTTGTTGAAGAAAAGGCTGCTATTATTCTAAGTGAAGTCCTGAGTAACATTCACCCAACATACTGATGTACCTGCAGATACTGAGCATGTCGCAGCACAAGTTACAACATCTCCTACAACATCAGACAGTTCACATAGTTCTGAAAATATTCCTCTCAAAGATCATGTTTCCATGATTGTTTATAAAAAGAAGGCATTGTCAGTAAAGAAGTCCCAGAAGATAGAGGATGCAAAGAAGTCCAAAAGAAAGTCTTTCTTAGACCCAAAAGAACAAGTCACCCTGAGGCCCAAGAAAAAGTGTACTGAAGTTGCAAAATAAGGGGAGAAACCATCATCAAGTTCTAAAAAGGAAAAGAAGAAGAAGGCAACCCAGCATCCTAAAGACAGTGATAAAGATAAGTTTTTGGATAAAGCTTCGAAGAAGAAATTTAAGATAATAACTGAGAGGAAGTTGTTGCTGAGAGGTGATCGATGAAGTAGCCTATGAAAAGTATGGCCTACCTAAGCTACTCAAAGAAAGGTGTCTTTATAAGTCTGCAACATTTGCTGAGAGCTACAGCTTGTCTTTAGTACAAGAATTCTACAACAATCTGCTGTCATCTGACAAGGGAATCTCTAGGGTCTTCATTCGAGGAAAATGGATTCCATTTACTCCAACTAGTCTAAACAGATTTCTGGAATTCAAATTTGAAGTGAAAGGAAACTATGAAGAGGGGCTTGAGCTGAATGAGGATATTCAAAAAGATATTAGTGGAGGAAGGACCGAGTCATGGGGAAAAGAGTCAAGACTTTCAGCCTCCACCCTCACAGCTAAGTACAACATTTTGTTTAGATTTGGCATTTTGAATTGGCTACCTGGCCCATACAATTCTAGCATAGTAAAGGAGCTCGTACTCTTATTATTTGCTGTTGGAACTGGGAAGAAGTTAAATCTGGGTAGCCTGATCTTCCTGAATATTATAAAAGAAGCAGATTGTACAAGCTTCTCTACATCTCTTGGGTCAGTGTTGTAACTGAAAGTTGTAACATGAGTCAATCTGGGTACAGAAGTAGTCGTGTCAAATTATACCAAACGGGGACATTGTTAGTGCAACTGCACTATTATTGGCATGATTTGACACATAGTCAAGATGATGTGGCAACCTTTGTGACGTGGCATAAATGATGACATGGCAAAGGTATGGCAATGAGCCTTGACTTGGAGGCAAATATCTTGAAGATCTTGTTGGAGATATTTTTGGTAATATATTACAACTTGAAGACAAGATCATATCAAGACCATATTTTGGTGATTTGATTGAAAACGAAATATGGATGGAGTTAAATTGAAGAAATATCTTTCAATGGTATGATTAAAGACTATTGATGGTATGATTTGAAGAAACCTTAATGAGTATGATGGAAGACTATTAAGGGTAAGATTTGAAGACATGCCTATTGTTGGCATTCTTGAGATAATTAATTGAAGATCTTTTTTGGGAAGAGTTGAAGACTAAATTTGGATGAATTGAAGATCAAGTTTGAAAAGTTTCTTGAAGACGGACAACAATGTGAACCCCCTGCGAGAGGACTGTGTGGCGAGGAACTGAGGAGGTAGGCTAGTTGCATGTAGTCAGGATCGGGAGATCGGACTACTCCAATTTGGACTAAGCATGACCGGGAGATTGATGGGTCTTAAGGTCGTTTGCAACGTAATTAGAACACAGTCAAGTTAGCAGTCAGGGCCATGTTACAATAGGAGTTGCAAAAGCTAATTTTGGAAGATTTTTAAATTAGTAGCCATGAAGATTCTAAAAGAGGTATGTTCTATATTTGGGATGTTGAGGCATCTATATAAGCTACCTTGCTCTCAGATTGTGTATGTCACTTGTGGAGGAGAGTGTGTGAGGACTAGACAATCTAGAGAGGGTAGCGATCTTTATTGTTGGGAGAGTGAGTAACAAGTGTTTGTACTCATCTTATTTCATCTATTTTACTGGATTGTTTATCCCTAGGTAGTCAGAACCGGACCGGACCGGCCGGTCAACTCGAGTTGAACCCGGACCCGGCACTAGGGCCGGTCCCGTTCACTTTCAAAAACCGGGCAATGGAAAAACCGACCATGAACTGGAGAACCGCCTCGGTCAACTGGAACCGGATGAACCGGGCAGTTCTCCCGGTTTTAAAACTTAATTAAAATTAAAAAAACTTAAATAAACTAGCCTAATATGATATTAGTAATATGAATATCTTATATTTATATCTAATTATCTATAGTATTATGAATTAATGATAATCTAATTAATAATTATCTTATGATTTAATGATTATTGATTAATGATTCTTATCAACTTATTGATTATTAATCAAGCCTTCAAGCCTTGATGAGATTAATATTATTTAGTGTTTCATATCAATTTCGTTTAACTAAATGTTGTTAAATGTCGTGTTTTGAATATGGAATCAATACTTGTTTGTTTCATAGGTTGTGTATTTGATTTGAAAATTAATATAGGATGTGTATTTGATTTAAAAATTAATACAATATTTAATGTATTTTATTTTATATTTTTATTTATTAAATCCGGTTCGACCCGGTTCAACCCCGGTTGGACCTTTTGACCCTTGAACCTTGACCTCCTCCGGTTCGAAAGTCCGGTCCGGTTCTGACTACCTAGGTTTATCTCCGAGCTTAGCCCTAGATGTATGCGAATGGACACTAAACTGGGTTACCAGTCTTGTGTGTTTCCTTCTTGTTTGGTTTGTGTGAGCTTTCTATGAGTGTTTCAGTGTCCTCTATATTACAAACCACATCGGCGGAACTAACAATTTTTTTTATATAAATTTATCAATGGTATTTTCTACAAAATCCAAAGATGTAATAACATCTTTACATTTTATATACCATTGTTAGAATACTATTTTAGTCTACTTATAAACTTTTTTAACTTGCCAAATTGTTTCTTGTACTCCAAGTGAAACATTCAACTGTTTCATATAAACTTACACACATGAATCTCTTAATAGAAAAGCTATTTTCATGTCCATTTAATACAATTCTTAGTCGAAAGCAATAGGAGCCATAATTATTCTTAATGAGCCTTTTCTTAAAACTAGAGAAGGTCACATGGTAGTCAATGGCTTCCTTTTGAGTAAACCCTTTGGCTACAAGTCTTTATTAGGTATTTTAGGTTGTCAAAACTAGGTTGGACCGGACCCGGGCACTAGACCGGTACAGTTCAGTTCACAAAACCAGATAAAGAAAAATCCGGCTTTGAATCGGATGAACCGGGCCGGTTCACCCGGTTTTAATGATCACAAAAAAAAATAATTTAATCCTAACCGTCTATATTCTCAGATATAATCAAAATAATCATAGATCCTCCAAAGAAGACGACAAATCCCAGTCGTCAACCTAACCTGCTAAATCCCAATAAATCCAAATCCAATTTTCCGGTGTGATCACTCAGTGGAATCTTTCCCACTTCTCCTTTTCCTTTGATCACAAAAATCATCGCCATCATCCAATCCAACGGCTCCCATGTCTCCATCACCTCCTTTGGTGCCAATAGCGACGGCCACCACTATGACACCATTGTAATTCAGCACGCCATCAACTCTTGCACCATCTCTCATGGTGGCTTCGTCTGATTCCCTGCCAGTGGAAAGTATCTAATGGAGACGATCTTCTTGCGATCCAGCGTTATCCTCAAGATCGAGAAAGGAGCCCAAATCCTCGATTGGGAAAGACAAGAGGATTACCAAAAACTAAGAGTCACTTAACCATTATGTTGTTCAGATCTAGTCTCACTAATGGTTAATAGACTCTTAGTTTTGAAACTAATGGTTAAATGATATATTTTATTGATTTAAAAATTTAATATAAGATGTGCATTTGATTTAAAAATTCATATAATATTTAATGTATTTTATTATATATATTTATTTATTAAATCTAGTTCAACCTGGTTCAACTGCGGTCGGACCTTTTGATCCTTGAATCTTGGCCTTCTCAAGTTCAAAGGTCCAGTCCAATTTTGATATTGGCCTTCTCCAGCTAACTTTATCCTTCTCAAAGAATCTGATATTTCTAGCATCCATGATATTGGGGGTTTGATTTGTGTAATAATGCTTAAATCCCTTGGACATATCTTTAAAATTAATGAAATAGCCACTAGCAATTTTCATGTTCAATTTCTTTTTTCTTTCGATTGAAAATTTTGATTTTTATGACAACCTCAATATGTACATGTTTAAAAATTGGCATCCACCTCTTCCATCTTTCAAAATATGTAGATGAATAACCTCACTTGGTATGCATTCGGTTTAAATCTACATTGTAGTTTTCAAAGCCTTGGAACGAACATATAATAGGAGACTGGAGGCACTAATACTCTTTACAATATCTATAAATGTTTGACTTTGTCTTTTTTAGCAATGTTATTTTTATTTGGCTCACCTAGAATTAAAGACACTATGGCAATGCCTTGCTTATTAAGAAATTGAGCAAATTGACCAAGTTATTATGCAATTTAATATACCTTCGATAAAATTCACAACCACCTTTATCAGTTCTCACAAATTTTATTTTCTTCAATATATATCTCTATAGTTTCTTGATAGTCCTTGAAAGCACTTGGTGCATTAGACTTTTCATGCAATGTCATGCCTCGAACTCAGCGCCCCAGACTCGATGCATTGACAAATGGCTGCACACCTATAGTGGATAAGATAGTAGGCATATAAGGCTTCAAAACTGGTCTTACAAATGAAAATATAAACTTCAAAAGTACAACTTCAGATACAAGCTAAATATAATGATAGCCCATTTAAACAGGGAACACAAGCTCTTGATAGCCCACTTAAATGATCCTTAAAGTATTTACTCTTGATTTGAAAAACAAATCAACAACTAGATTATGATCTAGACAACCCAGTAAGTAACCCACTAAAAATAACTGGCATCATGTGAAATTCAAAAATTCACAAACAAAAACAATATCAGATATTATAGATATTACAGATATTTATAAAAAATATAGTTCATAAAATCAAATTGGTTCAACAAAATACAATTTAATAATAGACATAAATATATGTCTCCAAATCACTATGGCAAAAACAAAATATCATAGATAATTTGCTTACCCTCGGTGACCCGAACCAGAATATCATAGCTCATTTGTTTACCCTCGGTGACATGAGTCAGAATATCAGAGACCGTTATTATCTACAAACAGAACAGTGTGAAACTATAGTTTCTAATCAGAGTCAGAGGTTCATGTCGACATGGTTAGTATTTAACCCACAGTGACAAGGCTAGTGCCTAGTTAAATGGAGACTAAACGTATTTATATTAAAATAACATTGTTATGCGAAAACAAAACATAATTTCAGAATTTTGGACATAATTTCAAATATATCGGGATTTGCAAGATAATTTGTCAAGCAAAGATAGCAACCTATGCATGATCGCATTTATTGATAGCAAAATAATCAAATTATTTCAAAATTATGTATTTAACAAACAATTTATAAAATAACAAATAGTTGAATAATCAAATATATATCTATGTATATATAATAACCAAAATTTTAAAGAATAATTTAAATAATAATTAAATGATCAATATCTGATACATAAATGATAAAAATAAATAAAATAAGACTAGGTAGATGGGTAAATTCAAAAATGCAGAAAACTAATATTTTATAAGCGTATACATATACTAGGATTTATATGTGGTTACTTACCTAATTAACGCCCAAAAACTCCAAATTCCAAATTGAACAAGTTTCCTCATAATATTGAGAATAAATTCGAAGGGCATTTAAACTCCCTCAAAACAAGCATTACTTAATTCTATCTATTTTATACATTCAATGGTATAAAAAAAAGGATTCTAAGAGACCGGTGATGCTACAAAGGTTAAGAGGCTAATAAGCAATAGTATTATGAGATTTCAGAAATGTACAAATGCAAAAAGATAAATCTATTATTCTACACTCCCAAATAATGATTCTTGCAAGGGTACAATAGTAGTTATTCACTCTAAAGGGCATATGAACAATTCCTTCATGACCATTGAGCACTAAACCCCTCATAACTTTACAAATACTCTTCCAAATCACAAATTTCAAGGTCACGAGAAATGTATACACCTAAGACTAGAATATATCCAAAATTCACATTATTTGGAGTACTACTCAAATTATAACATTCAATTAATTCTCCAGCTATTTCTGCAAACTTGTAATTCTGACATATACCATTCAAACATGCAAATCTCTCCACCTACAACTCCAAAAGCAATGATATTTTACTAACAATCAGATAACTCAAAAAAAAAAAAACTTTCCTATATTTCACCTTACCCAATACAATCTCTATGATCATAAAAAATACCCACCAAAATTCATATTCTGCATAGAAATCTGATCCAAGACAATTTACTAATAGGGTTATAACTCACAAACTAAAGATATATGAAATCTAAAATTTTATAGGTACATAGCTAATGGGAAAATCTACAATTTTCTTATTTTACTATTCTCCAAATTATGCCTCTAAGACACTAAAATTGAAGATGAATTTCTAGTATTTCAAAGGCAAAAATACGAAACTTATCTAATGAAATCAACTAAAAATTTCTCCCTCTCTTAGGCAATTTTAGAACCACCTATAAGGCACATTAACATAATCATAGTTTTGGTGATAAAGACAGAGACAAGAGGTTGGGGATTACAATATCAAGGCTTAGATTAAACATAAACAAACATACTAACAAGATGAACTAGAAAAAGAACATGATTCAAAGCTACAACAAGGCCCACCAATATCAAAATGCCACCATTCAGAGATTTGAAATTAAAAATTAGAACTTACCTAAACACTCCTCACAAACATAACACAAGATGGGAATCTCTCGATCTCATTTCTCACTCTATGAAGGTGGAACATGAATAGGGAAGAGGAGCACTTGGTCTTTGGCCGCCTATAAGGTGAAGATTTGGTAGTGTGAAGGGAAGTTATCGGCGATCATGGTTTAGGGTTCATGGTCTAAAAGGTGAGATACGGCAAAACCGACATGATTTGGGTGTTAGGATAAATATATTCTAGGTTAAACAAATAATTTAAATTAAAAACAAAGATGTAATTAGGTGCACCTACTTAAAAAATTTTGCATATTTGAATTTATAACCGACGGCCAGGATCTTATTAGGGAATGTGGTCCATATGCAAAAACTAAAGATATGTGTATCATGAGAAATCATTAATAAATGTAATTAATTCTCATAGGGTAGCAATGGAGCATAATATCTACGTGCTAAATTCAAGTAGTACATTTATTATATTTGTTTGTTTGCTTGCCTTTAATACAATCTATACAATTCACAGCCAGTAGTAGCAAGAATGCTAATAATTCCTTCATTTGCTAAATTTTTATTTTTCTTATGGAGATATACCTCAATCTTCTATTTATAACATTGATGACATTTCATTTTTTCCCTCTTATGTTTCATGTTAATATTTTCATTTTAATTTGCTACATGGAGTTTGTTTAAAATATGAATCCAAATGTAATTTGTACAGACCATCAAGTTACTTTTTCAAATTGGATAAACTTGAAATTTTGGAATAACTTAAAATAATTTTTATTAAGAATAACGTGAAATCTAGTATCGATATGTTTGGTGCGACTATGCAAGGTTGGCTTTTTAGTAATAGCTATGGCAGACTTGTTATCATAGAAGATCACAGTGGGCTCTATTTGCTTTTCATTCATGTCTTTGAGAAGTCACCTCATCCATACCGCTTGGCAAGCGGCTGAAGTAAAAGAGATATACTCGGCTTCAGTGCTCCATAATGCCTTGATATCTTTTTTTAACACCATGCAATAGTGGCGGAACTGAGCTCAAATACCCAACCGGTCATGCTCTTCTTGTCATTAATTGAGCCGCCCCAATCATTGTCTATGTGACCATTGAGGTTCAAGTGATCTTTGCACTCATAAAGCAGCCCAAGGTCAATAGTGCTCGCTATATGGTGCATAATTCGTTTCACTGCACCTATGTGATACTTCGAGGGATGATGAATGTAATGGGATACCATCGAGACTGCATACATAACATCCAGCCTGGTGTGAGTAAGATATAGCAAGCTGTCAATAAGTTTCCTATATCTCCCAACGTCTGCATGTCCCGAACCATCATCCAAACAAAGTTTCTCATTGGTTTTCATTGGACTTGACTCTACCTTACACTTAAGCATGCCAAGATTTACACAAGAAATTTTCAGCATAGTTTCTCTGTTATATAAAGATAGATTCTTTACCTTGTTTTACTTCTAAACCCAAGAATTACTTAAGCAACCCAAGATCAGATATTTTGAATGCCTTCATCATAGTTTCTTTAAAGTCCAGTAATAATTCTTTAGAGGATCCCATGTAGATGATATCATCTACATATATTCACAAGAGTAGTATATGAGTTTTTCGTTGATGCTTTTTATATAGACTTGGTTCATTGGAGCTCCGTTTAAACCCCAAGTCAATGAAGTACTGATGAATTTGGCTATACCAAGGGCGGGGAGATTGGCACAGCCCGTACAATGCCTTCTGAAGTTTGTAGACTTTTAGCTCTTTGCATGTGTGTACTACAAGTACAAGGATATCGAAGTAATAAAGTACCCGAAGGTCGAGTAGTCAAATCTATAAGGACTAAAGAGTACTAGTACTAGATATTCTTATACTATCTAACCAGATAAAAAGTAGTGATTGAAAGAAGCAAAACTAACACAAATGAGGATTGGGCTAAAATCGCACGCAATTAGCACACAAGGTAGTGACACACAAGAAGAGAAATCATTTGGACAAGGAATCCCCCTAGGACTTCACTAAGGCATGGGACTTAACTAATGCTTCCTAATTACGACAAGTTGGGTCACGAGTATCCTCAGACACACCATTCCCTTTCTCAAGGCAATCGGTGATTAGTCCCATACGAGGTTCTGGCGGTGATCTCTCACATTTCCTCACACCACCTATGACTACTTAAAGCTCCAAGGAACCTGAATGACCAACTAAACTCCCAAAATTAGGTTAAAAACTCTCTCAAGACAATTAGCCCCTAACCTTATACAAACCCCAACCGTGATATCTTTCTTCACTAGGGTTTATATGATTGCCTAATGCCCATGGGAGTACGAAGGTAGTTGTGATTGATACGAAAAGGAAAGGGGCACTCCTCTAAATAATGTTCACCTTCTCAGCCCTCTCCAACCTTGGTAGATCTAACTCTAGTGGTAATCTCTCTCATCACTAGAGTGAATCAAACATACAATCGAGATCTTTCTAACATGGATTGCATGGCATTCAAACACAAGGTTGAAACACAACAACTATCTCTAATTAAGGAAAAACAAAAGTAAATCATACAAATTTACAAATCCTAGGGTTCATTCAAGCCCATATACACAAATGAGGTAGTTTCTCATGAGAAAGTAACACACACACACACACACACACACACCAAGGAATGAAAATGCATAAAAATAAGAAGAAAACTCCATCTAGACAAGAAATCTCCTCGGGTGAATAGTAACTTTGAATGGTTGATGATGATACTAGTGAGATCTCTCCACGTTGACTTTGTTGATGCCTTCTGAGCTCTTGTTCTTACCTCCCTCTTGGCGAAGACACGAGATCTGCCCCCAAAATGGCTGCCAAGGGGCTGCCAAAATCCTCCCAAGCCCTAGTTCTCTCAAGCCAAGAAACACGCAAGGAAAAAGATTTTTTTTCTCCCCTATAAAAAATGGCTTAAAAAGAGTAAAATCGGGCTACCCCACAACCGTGGGTTTTAACCTGCAAATTCCCATAGCCATGCAATTCTCTGTCATTTTCCTAGTTCAGCTACATTATCGTGCTACAGTGTTGTGCTACAGTGCCCTGATCTAGTAGATCCACTACAGCACTATATGTAAATACGGCTATGTATCTCACTCGTATGAACTCCAATAAATGTGTGGTTGGTGATGTGATTATCTTTTGTTCGTACTGGGCTTATTTTCTACTCAGACGCCTAGAATTTTCTTCATATTGCCAACTTTGCTCTCACGTGGAACACACGCACCCTAGCTGCTCAAATGAACGTAAAAATACCAAATGAGCACATACAACTAATAAAAGATTGACTCAATATATATACATTATCAACTTAAAATATGTACAAACAAGCACTTATCAGATAATAAACCCCTGAGGTTGAGAGACGTATGCTTACTCTTCTAACTCACCGTTTAAGAATGCAAACTTGAAGTCGAGGGTGGTATACAGGCCAGCTCCTATGTGCACCTATGGTGAGAAAGATTCTAATAGTTTCCATTCATGCTAATGGTGGAAATACTTCATCAAAGTCGATACCTTTCCATTGAGAGTAGTGATTAGCTACTAGTCAGGTATTTTTTCTGTACAACACTCCTTCAACATTGTACATGGATTTAAAGATCCATTTTAACCCAATAGCTTGCTTCCCTTCTGACAATTTAGTCAGTTCTCACGTTTGGTTGTACTGAATGGACTTCATTTCTTCTCTCATGGGTGATTGCCACTCATAGCCTTTAATAGCTTTTTCATATGAGGAGGGATTTGAAACAGTAAGAGAAAAAGAGCACGTGTTGTAGATATCAATGAATGAGCAATACCTTGTGGGAGACTCACTAGATAACTCTTCAGTTGAAGTTACAGGTAATGGTATATTGTTCAGGTGTGAGCTTTTAGGTTGTTGTATTGAAGGTGTTGAGGATTTGTTAACTTTTCTTTTAGCTAATCAACCATCACAAATTCAGGTGATGAGTTTATGTCTTAATAATGCCGAATCAACATGCATTTCTTTGTTTTTGAATCAAGTTTCCTGCAATGGTGCCAATCATTCAATACATGACCCACACAAACATTCACAAGTGCCCGACTGATGGTTTTTTACTTTTAAGGGCCTCATATGGTGTTTGACCTTTAACAGAAATGGTGGGAGATTGATTCAAAATGGCCATCGCCATAGAGGTCGCTTTTGCCCACAGAGATGGCAGAAGATTTATCTCCTTTAGCATTGATCGTGCCATTATGACAACTATGCGGTTCTTTCTTTCCACCACGCCATTATGCATGGGTGTATACAATGCTGTAAGTTGGTGATGAATGCCGCGTAACTCATTATGCACTTTAAATTCACTAAAGGTAAATTCCCCTCCTCTATCAGCGTGAAAAACCTTCAAACATCGGCCTAACTACTTCTCTTGCATCTGCTTGAAAGCCTTGAAATGATCTAAGGCTTTAGACTTTCACTATAGAAAATATGCCCAGCTATATCGAGAATGGTCATCAGTTATGAGAAATATATATATCTATTACCTTCCAAGGATTGTGTTTGCATAGGCCATTCTAAGTCTCCATGCACGAATTTCAGTGGTGTAGTTGCCGCCTAGCTTGTCCCTTCCGGAATGGTTGTCTTGCTTGTTTTCTATAGGCACGAATTTCATAGGAACTCATGAGATCTAGTGCTGTAATGTTGGGCAGATCCCTTACGAGTTGTGACTGAGCCAGTAGTTGTAAACTCCTTATGTTCAAGTGTCCAAACCTCTTATGCCAAAGCTTGGCCACTTCACTTGTATTGAGAGTAGCATGAGTAGAGTCTATGTTCATTGCATCTAGAGGAAATAGTTGGTGTGTCATCATGTGTACACACGCCAACAAGGTGTCAGCATTCTCGTCTTTGATATTGCACTTGCCATTAGAAAAGGAGAAGAAGTAGGCGGAAGCCATTAACTCGGCCATGCTGAGAAGGTTATGTGCTAGTTGAGGTACATATTGGACTTTGGTGAGCTTACTGACCATCCCAGTCTTGGAGCATAAGAATCTAGTGCCAACACCAGCTACTCTCAACTCATTACCATCACTGAGTCTCACCATCTGCTGTGAGGTGTTCTCTAGTGTTTTGAACAGCTCCTTATCTCTAGTTATGTGGTTTGAACAACCACTATCAATGATCCATGTTCCACTTATTGCTTCTCTATCATCTTGGGCAGCCATAAACAACATCCCTTCTTTATTTGCTTTACTCTCCTTGACTTCTTCTTTAGTGTAGTTAGCTTCATTATACCAGCACTGAGATTGTTGATAGCCTAATTTTTTTGCAAACATAACACTGGATGATTGGCCTTTGTGGCCTTTCTTTGAAGTCCACTTGACCAAGCCTTAGCTGCTACTATTTGTAGTCTTTTTGTCTGGTCATGGGCTATGCTGCTCTTTCTCTACCATGGCCTTGGAAGCGACCTCAAAAAGGGCCATGTCTGCAGGCTTTTCCTCCAAGAATGCTTGTTTCTCCAAACTTACTGATCATGACTTGCAATGCCACGTCTTCCTCTCTAGTGGATAGCATCAGTATAGTTTCATGGCTTTTGAGAGGTGTTCTTAGCTCTTCTATTGATTGGGTACCAAGATCCTTTACCTGCTCTATGGAAGAAACAACATGTTTGAATCATGGTGCGAGACTCCTTATAACTTTATAACAACTGCCTTCTCTGGCATGGATTCTCCCAGCATTCATAGTTGATAGAAACCATCCAGGACTCTTGTTATATAGTCTTGAACCTTTTCTCCACCTTTTATTTTCACTATCTCTAGCTTTTGTCTAAGGGATTAGAGTTTTACTGCTTCATGTAACGTACATGATAGCCAACCACCAAACATTTCAACTTAGCTGCCTAATTTCACTTTTGAGTAACTCTCAACAAGATTAGCCAGATGTAATTGCTTCCACATGTGAACACATCTAATTTATTATACAAATGAAATATTCACTTTCTTTCATTTTCCTTTCTTCTTAGAAATCCCTTCATGGTATTGACAACAAGAATTGTAGCCTTGGAATCAATCCACGAATTATTGGTCAGTATATCAATAAAATTCGATTCAAAACATACAAAAACATGGAGACTACCTTCATTTTCTAGCCATTGCTTCATTTTAGGACACTTCTTAATGTGTCAAGGTTTCTTACAAAAGAAATGTTCCTTTCTTGAATGTTTTTCATTCTTAATCTTTTTCAAATTTCCTCCTTTGCTAAATGTTTTACCTTCGTCGTGAGTGACAATTTGAGTACTTTCTAATTTTCTTAGTAAGTCTAATTTCTTTTTGCACACACATGGAAACAATTTATTCGATGTCCATTTATCTTTATGCATGTTGCAAGAAATTTAAATGACCTAGACCCATAAGGTAAAGAGTTAAGGATGAAATGGACAAGAAATTACTCTAAAGTGTCAAATTTTAGAAACTTTTTTTTAGCAATAACATTGCTTATCTCTATATTGTGTTCATTTATCCCAGTGTATGTATTATATTTAATCAAAGATAATTTTAACATAAGAGTACTTGCCAATGCTTTATCAGGTTTCAAATTGTTTCTCAACAACTTTACAAAATTCTTTAACAACCAGAACATCAAAATAGGTCTATAGTAGTGTCCTTTTGTAGTATTTAGCTATGTTTTAAAGCACCCTTAAATAATGAAGTGACATTATAAAAATTGACTAGTGAAAATGGCAGTGAAGATGGTATCGGTAGTGTACCAGCAGTTAGCAACATTTTTACAATCGCCATTAATTTAGCAGTGCTTTTCATAGCAAACACCGGAAACTTCGTGGCATTATTCAATAAAAAATGCAAGTAAATAGCGGTGATTTTCAGAAAACGCCGCTAATTTAGCTTGATTTTTTTGTAAGAAAAACTAAATTAGCGGTGCATCTGAGCTCCGCTAATTCACTTTCCCTTTTATTCCTTTTTTATGTCTTTTTTTTATTTTTCTTTTCTTTTTTTCTTTCTTATTTTTTTAAATTTTTTCTAATTTGTATTCTCTTTTCTTGGCGTTTTTAAAAATATTATATTTTTTAAAATTAATTACCATTATGCACACTTTTGTTTTTATTTACCAAAGTGCCCACAATGCTTTGAAATCGGTAAACATTATATCGGTTTCAGTGGCTATTTGAAAAATGGTAAAAGTTTACACAAAATATGGGGAAGTTTTTATTTTGTTTAATTTTATAAACACTGTTTATTTTATTTTATTTTTGTTTTATATTAAATTTTTACACTTTTGTCCTTCAAACTTTTCTAATTCAAACTATTTTTAAAAACTCTATTTAAATATCACTACTTATCACACTTACCATTACGATATCTTCCTCTCTTCTTCTATTCTTTTTTTCTTCTCTTCCTCCTATTTTATTCTTTGTTTTAAATGGCATTACTATGGAATCAAAATGAGGGCATCTCTTCAATTTTATCAGAGAAGGTATTTGCTTTTGTAAAAGTTTTATATAATTTTTTAGATAAATTTATATTACATATAATGTTATTATGTTAGATTGATGAGGTGGTATATAGCTGTGCTTGTTTCTGAAAATGTCATAACATATTAACATTGCATGTAATATAAATTTCTCTAAAAAAAGTTCATAAAATCTTTACTAAACCAAATACATTGGCCTCTAAATTTGAAGAGATGTGCTCAGTTTGATTCTATAATAATGTCATTTTAAAAAACAAGATAAAATAGAAGGAAAAGAAGAAAAGCGGAAGAAAACAAGAATGGAAGATATGGCTATGTTAACAAGGATAAGTGGTGATATTTAAATAGAGTTTGATAAAGAGTTTAAATTAAAAACGTTTTGAGAACTACAGTGTAAAAAATGATATACTTAAAAAAATAAAAAATAAAATAAAATAAACTGTGTTTATAAAATTAAAAAAAATGAAAATGTTAAAAACTATTCGTTTTTCAGAAAAAGAAGTTTTTACAAAAAATGAAAAGCATTGTGCATACTATGGTAAATAAAAACCAAAGTGGACATACTGTTAAGTAATTTAAAAAAATATAATATTTTAAAAACAAACCTCTCTTCCTGTTGCTCTTCTTCTTTTTTTTTTTACCCTTTTTATTATTCTTCACTTCTCCTAGCTTCATAATCATCATTTCAACTTCTCCTCTAAACTTCTACTTCTTTCTTCTCCTTCACGTCCTTTCTTCTCCTAGTTTCATCTTCATTCTTGCCTCTTCCTCTTCTTTCCTTCTCTAGCTTCCTCTTCTTTCTTAGCTCTTTTCTTCCTTTTCTCAATAGAGGGGGTATTTATTTTAAATAAAAAATTCAGGGGAATTTAGCTGTGTTTATTTTTAAAAATGATGCTAAATTTAATTTTTTTAGGAAATGGTGCCAGATTTAAATTTAAATTTAAAAATTCATTTTGGCGTTGTTTTATAATTATTTAATTAATAAAGCAATTAAAAAAATTATAATTTAATTATGTTTGTTCTAAAAAGCCCCAAAATGACTAAATCAATTAAAAAATATTTGTAATTTAGTTGCATTTATTTAAAAAACATCGTGAAATCGTAAAGATTTTGTAAATGATTTATTAATTTAGCCGCATTTATTAGAAAGAAATGCCGTTAAAATGTAAAATTTGCAAATAATTTTAGCAGCCTTTTTAAGAGGCATTCTAATAAAAATTGGCACTAAAGTAATAAATTTATTTAAAAATATTTATAATTAAGTGGTATCCCAACCTCTCATATAGATTTTTTTCGACATGATTATTTTCGGCAATAGGTTTGTCGGTTCGCCCTCATGGAATACATAATCTAAGTCATACAACATCACGGTTATCAAGTCTTTTGACAGTGCTCCCCGCAAGTGCACAGAGTTGTCGAAGTAATAAGTCCCAGGTGAGTGGGGTATCGTATCCACAGGGAAAAAGGGAATAAAAATACTTAAATTGCTTTCTAACTATATGAAAGTTGCATAGTGATATGTGTGACAAGATTCAATTCTCAAAAAGTAAAACAACCCGAAAGAGAACAAAAGTAAAGGAGAAGGTAAGGCAATCGATAAAGATGGGGTACCCGGGTATTGATCCGCCTAGGAAAATCGTTTCAAGTGAAAGAACTCTCTATTATACTTTCTAACTAATGCAATGGTGAGTCAGGGATATCCTTTAATGCATGGCCCTGAATCTAGGCTTAACCAAGCCTAATAATCTACATGTCTCGGAGGAGAGGTTGAACAACCTCTCAACCTCGCACTCGTAAGAAGGATTGCATTAAGCTCTGGGGATTCCAAGTGATAAATCTCTTCCTAATTGTAGACCTAAGCCATTGGTCTAGAAGAAAAATCCCTAACCACAATTAAGCCCTAGATGCTAAAATCACCTCAACGCTTCACTCCATTGCACTCGCAACTAAGCCCCAGCGGAGAGTCATCCCTTAGCTCATTCGCTCTATTATAACCGCAAAGAACTCGAGGAACGGAGGTAGAATCTATCACACCGGAGGGGAAAGGGGACGCTCCTGTACCTCTCGACTCACCCTCTCAACCCTCTCCAATCAAGCTTTGTCTAACTCTCGTGGTGTGTCACTCACTCACAAGGGTTACCACATGAACTCTCAACCTTAGTGTCACTCTAAGGGAGTACTCAAACAATCAAACATTCAAGATTGGAACTCATAATAACATCAATTAATTGAAAGCATAATAAAGAGATTCAATGAAACTAATACATCCTAGGGTTCACAAATACCCAAGTACACACTAGGGGTTTAGCTCTCCATAGAGCACAATACAAACGATAATGAAATCAAATATAAAAGAGAATAATCCATAGGAAAAACATCCTCGATAGTCATGGTGATGGTCTTGTGGAGAGTCCTCTACTCGTCGCAAGATCCCCTTGTCCGGTATAAGATACGCCTCGCCGAATCAATCCAACGGAGGCTCCCTTACCAACCTTCTTCCAAAGAGATGACGATGTTGGAGCCGTAGAACCTCTCCAAATCCCTAGCCAATACCTCTCAAAACCCTAGCCGCATCCCTCTCTCAAGTTGGGGAAAAGATGGAGAAAAGAATGTCAAAATCGGGGCTAAAATCGGCCTAAAATAGGGTTGGAATCGGGATTCCACACACCCCTGTGGATATTCCACACGGGCCTGTGGAATTATCACATGGGCGTGAGGAATTTCCACACACCCGTGTGGCTCCTCTGTTTTGCTCTTTCTTCGGCCGGCTGTGAACAGTACCTGCTACAGTGATTTGTTACGGTACCCTGCTGCAGTACGGCCAGAAAATACTCCCGAATCCATGCTTTCATCGAGGTAACATAAACGGACACACGTTCACGTCGTAGATCATCTTAGTTCTTCAATAAACGGTCATGTTGGTGGAGATCTTGCTAAATATGCACAAGCCGGAATACTAGGATGTAACTGCCTTCGTGCCCCTCTGAATAATAGGCTCAAACGCAAGTGCACGGTTATCAAGGAGGTTGGCACACATTCTAGCATTCTAAACCCGACTCATGTCTCTGCGTTTGAGCCTTCTCAAGATCTCCTCCAAATAATCCGTAAAACAATCTACAATGGCTTCTTTCATAATTAATCGGTCTCACAACCCAACCTGCATAAAAGTACATAAATACACACTTATTAGGGCTAAAACCTGACAAAAGTAATGCTCATCATAAGGAAAGAACGCTTCGCATTCTTATCACGCAAGCACTTATCATCTTTCTACTCCAAAAAATTATTTCCGTTGAGTGTTGCAACTGAATTCAATAACTTAGATTGGGCAGACATAAAAACAAGTAAAATTTACAAATATCCTATTAAGTTCACGTGAGACAACTACAAAAGCAAAACACTCTAAGCACAATAATTTGTTCAAAATTATGACGCATGTTAAGAATTTTACTAAATGAATAAGTGAATTATTATAAACCTTGCTAAGGCTTCAACACATTTGAATTCATTTATGATTAACCTAATAAATTTAGAGATATTTATTAGATATTCTATACTTGAACGCAAGTGGAAAACCAATAAATATTTATTATTTCAATCCATTATTACGTAATGAAGCAAGTTAATGAATATGAAATGAGCTCGCGCAACTTAATATAATTAACAACATTAAAATAACATCCCTAAGATCCTGTGGTTACTCTAAGGAATATAAAATTAATTTGCTAAGTTTAACTATAATCTTGATTATTATGGGTGTGAGGGATATATTTTGAATTGCTGCGGCAAATTGAACTTGATTTTTTCAAAATAAATAAATAAATAAATAAAGCAATTGTTTAGATGTGGTATTAAAAGGGAGTTAATTTTATTAATCATTTGAAAAAAATTTACCTAAAAATTTATTAAAATGTCAACCATTGAATAACTTAATGGTATGATGGTATGACACAAGAGTGTAAGCGGGAGGACAAGGGTTTGAATCCTTCCTTTGGCAGTACTATATATATACTGTTCATGGCTTGTGTGTGAGTCCCCTTTAAGAGAAACAGTGGCTTCACATCTCTAGGGTTGTAGTGCAAGGGGATTTTGTTATGAGGTCTATAAGCCACCAGAACTGGTGTACCTCTGTACTTGTCTATCCTTTTTACAATCCCTTTAATTGTGTGTGTGGGGGGGAGTGGGGGGGGTGCTTGTCATATATGAGTCAAAAAAAAAATTATTGAATATAATCATGAATAACTTAAGTACCTGCCATACATAATCTTGAATACATGTAGTCACTAATTGATAAAAATGTATGATTGCCAAACGGCTAATCTTCGAAGTATTAGCTAGTTCAAAGATATTTATTGAATGATACTTTGTTAACATGAAATAAAAATAAGCTATACTCGATCTGATAGATAGTGAAAGAACTAAATTAAATTTACCATCATAGCATAAACAAAATGAATGAACGCCTTTTTGGTTCTTGATTGATGTTTATAGAAGATTATTCTTCTATGCATGCTCAGTGCCTTGTTCCTTGGTATATTGGTAACCGATCATTCCATGCACACTCAGTGTTGGATCCTTAAATTTAGCATCATAGCAGAAACAAAAAATTTTTAATTGTTTAAGATGGAGACCACCTTTTAGAAGTATGGATGTGTTTTTCATCAAAGGACGCACGCGCAACCTTTCATAGGAATAACTGGTAATTAGTTATTCTAATTGAATTAATTATTTTCATATATTGGATTAGGTATCTGATAAGTGCTAATTAGATCATATTTTTTATATCATTCATACTACATTTAGCATGGAATTTGACATGTTTAGCATCCCATTAGTACGAAATTTCAATCTTTTGTTCACAACGACCTTTATTTCGATTTAGGGGAAAAGAAGCGAATAAAGGGGCATTTTGAAGTAAAACAGTTGCTGAATTAGAATTTCACAACAGTTCACAACGCCCGTGGTGACAAGTTGTAACACCCTTGTCTAAATTTACCACTTCCGTTTTGAAGCCGTGGCAACATAGAGTCATTGGAAGCAACATTGAAGTCACAATGGCCTCACAAAGGCCTTTGTGAAAGCCCACAACAGCCTCACAATAGTGATTGTGAAAGCCCATAACGTGCCTATGATATAGTCACACAACGCTTAGAGGGCATGCAAGGATGCGACTTGGAGCCCAAGCAACAACTTACTCACCACGGGCATCATAATTGTTGTGGTGGGGCCGTAGTGGATCCGATCACTATAAATACCCTAGTTTTTCCTAAATTGGGGGAGATTCTTTTGCCGAATAAGGTAGGGCGGATAGAGTTTTGAAGATCTGAGCAACTGGAAATAGGTTATCTTCAATATTCTATCAGATTCTGGTGGATTTCTCAAGACCACTTCAACGATCATCATCCTAGAAGAGCGCAAATAACAATAGGTCTTCATCGATCATCATCAAAAGAGGACGTGTATGACAGGCGTTGACTGAACAATCTTGGGATCCTCTCACCTTCAATCTTCAGAGACCTATTAGAGAGAGTTAGTTTAGGAATATCTTGAATGCATATTTATTCTTTATTTGGTCTTGGGCTCTCTTGTGCTTTAATGCTTTCTTGTTATAAGCCAAAAGAACCTAATTTAAAGAGAATTGTATGTCTAGATTCCTTGATTATTATTTATGAATCTTGATTGTTTAATCGAATGAATCTTTCTAGTTTTTTGTGAATCATTGCATGCGTGCTTGAATGATATGCTTGTTAATGTGGATGAGGAAGATATACCCCCAAATTAGGAGACCCATGCTATGTTATATCTATGCATGCTCTAAGTGAGTAGGTATTGCTAGATCACTGGATTAGGGATTGATTGCCTCTTAGGCTTAAAGTTTGATTTATCATTTCTCATGGATTTCTCACACTTAAGGGCACATATAGGAGGCTAGGATGGAAGAGATTCTATCTTAAGTTTCTAGTGATTTAGACCTAGTTGCTAAAGGATTTGGGACTAGTAGGCCTTTGAATTCCCCTAGTCCAATTCTAGATCACAATTATCCACTAAACACCTACCGTAAGTAATAAGCAAGATAACTATCCTACAACCTCTAAACTCCTTCCAATTGTGCTTAATGATTCTCCAATTGTATTGTGTATTATATTGTAGAAGTAGATTAAAGAAAGAACGTAAATGTTTAGGCTATTGATGAAGTGAAAAAGAAGTAATAAAACCCTCTCACTATTCCTAGGAAAATACGACTCTCGTGCTCACCCACGATGTATTGCAATTGCTCACCCAATTGCAATACTAATTACATAGTTGCATGTTTTATATATTTGCATATTTGACATCACACATAAAGCATCCATAAGTATCCCGATGGGTGCTTAAGGTAGCCCTTCAACATATATGGATTATACCAACAGTATAAATAGATTAAATTCAATAACAAAAACATATATTCATTAATTTAGGGCCAATACAAATAATAGCCTAGTTTAGCGACTTATATTGGATTTAAAGCATTTCAAAATTCATATAGTGGATTCCAATGTAAGGTGCTACCAAATAAGCCCCTTTTATGAACATCTTTCAAAATTATTATAAGATCAAATAAGGGTTTAATCTCATAAGAGGCTTTAAGATAATTACTCAACTTACTTTATTAGAATTACTTTTTTACAAAGTGCCTTTAGTTTTACTTTATAGAAGTGTTGCTACAAAATGAGACAATTTTCTATTTTAGGTGAGAAAGAAATCAGTTTTTTTTTAATTTTTTTTAGCCAAATATATTTCTAAATGAACAACAAAATGTCAATTTTAGAAAATAAAAGTAAAAATGGTTCTTACTTTATAAAATAAACATGCACCAAAGGATGAACTTATTTTGCTTATTTATGGTGAAGAAAATAGAACTAAATGGACTTGTTTAAGGGATTGTTGAATCATACAGAGATTAAAGAAGTTAATGCTTTTGGTATAACAACTTATAATCAAATTAATTAAACTTTAGATAAATATTAGGAATTTTACCATCACTAATATACCAAATAGATTCTATCCATTGCAACTCAAGGATATGTTGCCTTTCTAGCTCAAATTTGAGGGTCCTTGGCCTCTCCACAAAATGATGCTCTTGATGTCACCACACATTTAACTTGTATTTGAAAGCAATTGAATACCGATGTTTGGATACAATTTTACTATCCTTTTATGTATAACTAATAAGTGCTTGTTTATATATGTATTCATATCATTATTTAGAGTACTTTACTTATGCTCAAGTTTAATTTGGGTAAATACGGTACTTAATTCTCTTCTTTTCAAATGTTTAGGTTGATGATGATCCACTTGGAGCAAAAGGAATTAATTTGGAGAAAACAGAGTCAATTTAGGTTAAAAATAAAAATTATTGGTGGCTACATGATCACTAACATACCCCTTGCGTGTGTGTAGCGCAAGTGCATGGGTTGTCGAAGCAATAAAGTACCTTCGTGAGTGGGTGGTCGTATTCATAGTGAATAGTGCTCAGAAACACAAGTATCGCTATTTAATTATAGTGAGAATGATTGATGAGTTGTGAGAACAATATTAATGCTAAGTAAAATAAAGAAAAGAAAGGAAGAGACGCAATGGAAGTAAGGAGAGGAAATCGATATAAGATGGGGCACCAATACATTGCTCACCCTGGGACTATTGTTTCAAGTGCAAGACTTCTCATTATGCCTCCTAACTGATGTCTAATGGGTCGTAGAGATCCTAAGACACACGAACCCAAACCTAAGGTCAATCGTGATTAACCCTCACACTATACCCTGGTGGAAAGGGATACTCTCGACGCCTTACACTATGTGGGATTGCATGAAGATTTGGGGATTCCAAGTGATAAACCTGATAAGTGCTTGTGCGATAAGAATGCAAAGTGTTCTTTCCTTATGATGAGCATTACTTTTATCAGGTTTAAGCGCTAATACATGTGTTTTTGTGTTCTTTTGCGCATGTAGGGTTGGGAAGCTAAATATTGAGAAAAGAAGCCATTATAGATCGTGAATGCTCTATTTGATGAAATCTTGGGAAGGAACAAATGCGAAAACACAAGTCGGGCTCAAGATACTAGAATGTGTGCCAATCTCCAGGTATTTAAGCGAGTACAATGATGTGGAGGGGCACAGAGGCAGTCACATTCGAGTATCCCGATTTGTACATTGATAGCAAGATCTTCACCAATGAGGCCGTTTATTGAAGAAGCGACGCGATCTACGGCTCAAACGTGTGCCCATTTATGTTACCTCGATGAAAAACATGGATTCGGGAGTGTTTCTGTCCTGTACTTTAGCAGGTTTCTGTAGCAAAACACTGTAATAATTTATTGTAGCAATACTGTTTACAGCCGGCTGAAAATGAGATTTCCAGAGAATCCACACGGGCGTGTGGAAATTCCCCACACCCATGTGAATGCTCGATTCCAGCCCTTTTAAAGCCGCGATTCAGCCCGATTTCAACATCTTCTTTTCCATCTTTTGTCCAACTTTTGAGAGGCTTGCGGCTAGGGTTTAGAGAGGTATTGGCAAGGCTTTTGGGGAGGTTCTACGGCTTCAACACGGCACTCCACTTGGAAGAAGGTTATTGGGGGAGCTTTCATTGGCATCGATCCGGCGAGGTGTGCCCTAGGCCTGACAAGGGGACCTTTGGAGAAGATGAGGCTATCCCACAAGACCATCGACACGACTACCGAAGGGGTTTTCTTATAGAACACTTGTTTTTACTTTTAATTTCATTGTTGATTGTATTGTGCTCCATGGAGAGCTAAACCCCCTAGTGGGTACTTGGATTTTGTAAACCCTAGGATGTTATTGTTTCATTGATCTTTTATTATGCTTTCCTTAATTGATGTTTCAATTGAGTTCCAATCTTGAATGCTTGTTGAATGATTTCTCTCTTAGAGTGACACTAAGGTTGAGAGTCCATCGTGGTAACCGTTGTAGATGAGTGACACACTATGAGGGTTAGACATTGCTTGATTAGAAAGGGTTAAGAAGGTGAGTCGAGAGGTAGCGGAGCAGATCACCTCAACGCTTCACTCCGTTGAACTCGCAACTAAGCCCCAGTGGAGGGTCATCCCTTAGACCATTCACTCTATTATAGCCGCAAAGAACTCAAGGAATGGAGGTAGAATCTATCATGTCGGAGGGGAAAGGGGATGCTCCTGTACCTCTCGACTCACCCTCTCAACCCTCTCCAACCTAGCTTTGTCTAACGCTAGTGGTGTGTCACTCACTCACAAGGTTACCAATGAGAGCTCTCAACCCTAGTGTCACTCTAGGGGAAATGTTCATACAATCAAGCATTCAAGGTTGGAACTCACAATAAACATCAATCAATTGAAAGCATAATAAAGAGATTCAATGAAACAAATACATCTTAAGTTTCACAAATACCCAAGTACCCACTAGGGGTTTAGCTCTCCAAGGAGCTAAATACAATAAAAAAAATAGAATATAAAAGCAATGAATCCATAGAAAAACCCCCTCGATGGTCGTATCGATGGTCTTGTGGAGAGTCCTCTACTCGTCGCAAGGGATCCTTTGTCCGGCCTAGGATACACCTCGCCGGATCGGTGCCGATGAAAGCTCTCCCAATAACATTCTTCCAAACGACACGCGATGTCAGAGCCGTAGAACCTCTCCAAAACCCTAGCCAATACACCTCAAAACCCTAGCTGAAGCACTCTCTCAAGTTGGGGAAAAGATGGAGAAAAGAATACTGAAATCAGGGCTGAATCGGCTTTAAATAGGGCTGGAGTCGGGCGACTACACGGGCCTGTGGATTTTTCACACGCCCATGTGGAATTGCCACACGGGCGTGGATAATTTTCACACGTCTGTGTGGATTCTCTGAATTCCTGTTTTATCGGCCGGCTGTGAACAGTGCTGCTACAGTATCTGGCCTGAATAGCTTCCCGAATCCATACTTTCATTGGGGTAACGCAAACGGGCACACGTTCACGTCGTGGATCACTTGCTTCTTGAATAATAGACAAGTTGGTGGAGCTCTTGTTTTATGTGCATAAGTCAGAATGCTTGAGTGTGACTGCCCTTGTGGCCCTCCAAATGGATGTGCCAACTAGAATACGAGGAGGTTGGCACACACTCTAGCATCTCACACCCGACCTATGTCTTCGCGCTTGAACCTTAGCAAGATTTCCTCCAAAATCGGTGCATTACAATCCATATTGGCTTCTTTCCTTCTTACTCGGTCTCACAACCCTACCTGCACAAAAGTAACATAAAAACACACATATTAGTGTAAAAACTCGAGAAAAGTAATGCTCAACATAAGGAATGAATGCTTCGTATTCATATCGCACAAGCACTTATCAGTAGTCACGTCCAACTACATACGGAGAGGAGCTCCTCTACCTCATCGGCCATATCATCCCCTAATTGAATCTCCCTAAGTGCGCTTAAGTACTAGAACCGCGTCTGACAGAACTTGAGTTTTGAGAGTTGCTCAAAAAGGACCTGATATTCGGGGATGGCAAAATCCATGTGCTAAAGTGAGGGCTCTCGAGGACGCTTGTCGGTCACTTTCTTAGCCCTGGAAGCCGTACTTGCAAGAATAAAAAGAAAAATGATCAAATTAGACTTTAAAAACTCAATCTGCAGGAATCCACACGGTTGTGTGGAAATTCCACACACCTGTGTGGATCTTTGGGGCATGAAAGCCACATAGACCTAATATGAAAATCCTCCAAATACATCATAAATTCTTTCTAAAACAGTTCTAAAAGCATTCACCAACCACTTATACATGAAATCAATTGAAAATTAACAAAATAAACAAACGAAATCAAGATTGGGTAAAGAAAAGAGAAAATGGAAGCTGCCTAATGAAATGAGAATAAAAACTATGAATGCGGCCAGAAAGTAACCCAAGAACTCTATAAATAAATGGCTAAAGGGTCTGGGAGGCGAATATAGGTGTTCTCTAGGTGTGGAGACATTTAGAATTGAATAGGCACAAATGAATTTTAAAGAAAAGTCGCGCCTCTTTGCATTCTATAAATCCACACGGGTGTGTGGAAATCACCGACGACCGTGTGATCCCAAATGGTTGCCTACAGGGACAGACATACACCCTTGTGTGCTCTCAGGGTAGCTCTAACTTCCTCTGAATGCATCCACACGGGCTTGTGGATATTACCCACGCCCGTGTGCTCGACCCACAGGGGCACCCACATGCCCCTGTGGCCTCTTTGTCCTCCCTAGAAATGACTAAGTGTTCTACATGCCCCTATGGAAATTCCACACGGGCATGTGGATGCTCACAGGGGCACTTACAAGGGCACTCACATGCACCTGTGTGCTCTCGGGATAGAGAAGAAGTCTATGTAGGGATCCACACGGGCGTGTAGAAATTTCTTATGCCCATGTGCCATTCATAGGGTCATCCATTGTAGCAGACACACGCTCCTGTGTCTTCTTAGGATGGAAACATGGCACTTTGTAGAGATCCACACTCTCGTGTGGAAATTAACCATGGGCATGTGACCGCCACAAGGTCGCTCACAGGGGCATTCACACGCCCATGTATCCTCTCAGGATGAGCTCTGAATTAAAACACACACTCGTTTGGAAATTCCACAAGGACGTGTGTCTTCTCTAGATGATTCCAAAAAATTACAGACTTTGTAGAAAAATTTTTGCAACACTTATACTCATACAGAGACCACCTATACGTTGAAAAACAATCCTGAGAATCATGGAAGCATGCTCAAACAACCTAGAAACTTCACCAATCACAATAAAGCACACTAAAACACCAACAATCCACGAGCTAAAAGCAATAATAGCATACAAAAATCAAGACACCAACACTCAAGTTCTTATTCATGCAAGTACTAAGCTAAAACCTAGAAAAATAGTAGAGACTTGGTATACCTCCCACGAAGCATTTTTTTAACGTCACTAAGCTTGACATACCTATCCTTACCTTATGAGGGTTTATAAATAAAGGTTATCCTATTACCTACAACCTGAAAGCATGATAAACATAATTATTTCAAGGTAGAGGGAGAGTTATCGAGGTTGTCACCACGCACGGGTTCGTCACCCTTACTCCATGAATACACATCCCCATTAGCCTTGGGGCGCTTCATGTGATGTCTCCTTGCTCGTTTCATCTTTTGGATCATCCTCTTCATGATCCCTAGGGTAGGTTGTAACTTGTCCTCTTGACAAACTAATAAGACTTCTTCATTCTCCACTTCTTGATCTGGCAACCCCTCAAATGGGTCCAGACACATCATTTCCTACACATATTCATCAATTAACTCATCAGTGGTGCTAAGAAAATACAAAGTGTCATCAAAATCAAGAGAATGTCGTATTGCTTCGGTAAGGCAATATGTCAACTTATCATCATCAACTCGCAGTGTTAACTCCCCACTATCCATGTCAATGAGAGTGATACACCCCTTGTGAGTGCGTACAGCAAGTACACGAGTTGTCGAAGTAATAAAGTACCCTAGTGAGTAGGTAGCCGTATTAACAAGGAATATTGCTCAGAAACACAAGTAATGCTATTTAGCTATAGTGAATATGATTTAAGAGTGATATGAACAATATCAATACAAATAGAAATAAAGAAAAGGAAAAAGAGATGTAATAGAATAATAACAGAGGCAATCGATAGAAAATGGGTCACGCTGACATTGCTCACACTAGGACTATCATTTCAAGTGCAAGACTAATTATTATGTCTCCTAACTAATGTCTAATGAGTCGTGAAAATCCTAATACACATGGTCCCAAACCTAAGGTCAACCGTGACTAACCCTCACACTATGTCCCGGCGAAAAAGTATACTATCAAAGCCTCACAGTGTGTGGAGTGGCATGAAGATTTGGGGATTTGACACGTCGGTATATGCGTGTAAACCGCAAGTGCACGGGTGTCGAAGTAATAAACCTAGATGAGTGGGTATCGTATCTACAGAAAGTAGGGAATAAAGACACTTAAGTTGTTTTTTAACTAATGTGGAAGATGAATAGTGATATGTGTGACAAGATTCAATTCTCAAAAATAAAATTCACAATAAAGAAAGCAGAAGGAGAAAGTAAGGCAATCGATAAAGATGGGGTACCTGGATATTGTTCCGCTAAGGACAATCATTTCAAGTGTAAGAAACCTCTATTATGCTTTCTAATTAATGCAATAGTGAGTCATGGAAATTCTTAATTACATAATCCCAAATCTAAGGTCAACCATGCCTAACTCTATACATGTCCCGCAAGAGAAATCGAACAATCTCAACACCTCGTACTCGTATAGAATTACAATGAGCTCTAAGGATTCCAAATGACAAACCCTATTCCTATGTACAGACCTAACCCTTTGGTCCAGGTGAAGGATCCCTATCCATAATTAAGCCCTAGATGCTAAAATCACTTCAACGCTTCACTCTGTTGCACTCGCATTTAAGCCCCAGCAAAAGGTCATCCCTTAGCTCATTCACTCTACTATATCCACAAAGAACTCTTGGAAGGTGGAGGTAGGATAGATCACACCGGAGGGGAAGGGTGATGCTCCGCTACCTCTCGACTCACCCTCTCAACCCTCTCCAATCTAGCTTTATCTAACTCTCATGGCATGTCACTCACTCACAAGAGTTACCAAGAAGAACTCTCAACCCTAGTGTCACTCTAGGGGAGTATTCATACAATCAATCATACAAGATTGGAACTCACAATAAACATCAATTAATTGAAAGCATAATAAAGAGATTCAATGAAACAAATACATCCTAGGTTCACAAATACCCAAGTACCCACTAGGGGTTTAGCTATCCATGGAGCTAGATACAATCGATGAAATTGAATGTAAAACCAAAGCATCAATAGAAAACCCCCTCATTAGTCGTGGCGATGGTCTTGTGGAGAGTCTTCTACACATCGCAAAGGTCTTTTTGTCCAGCCTAGGATACACCTCGCCGGATCGGTGCCAACGAAAGCTCTTCCACTAACCCTTTTCCAAATAGCGCGCGATGTCAAAGCCGTAGAACCTCTCCAAAGCCCTAGCCAATACCTCTCAAAACCCTAGCCACCGTCCTATCTCAAGTTAGGGAAAAGATGGATAAAAGAATGCTAAAATCGGCTTTTAAAGGGCAAGAATCGGGAATCCACACGCCCGTGTGAGCGCCCCTATTGATTTTTCACACGGGCGTGTGGAATTTCCACATGCTCGTGTGGATTCTCTGTTTTTCTGTTTTCTCGGCAGGCTATGAACAAAGTCACTACAGTATTCTTGCTACAGTTTTTGCTACACCACCAGCCTGAAATACTCCCAAATCCATGCTTTCATCGAGGTAACGCAAATGGGCACACGTTTACGTCGTGGATCGCTTTGCTTTTTCAATAACGGACATGTTGGTGGAGATCTTGTTCTATATGCACAAGTTTGAATGCTTGAATGTGACTGCCCTTGTTCCCCTTCAAATAGTGGTGCTAACTTGAATATGAGGAGGTTGGCACACATTCCCGCATCTCGAACCCGACCTATGTCTTCGCGTTTGAACCTTAGCAAGATTTCGTCCAAATTGGTGCATTACGACCCATATTGGCTTCTTTCTCTCATAATCGGTCTCACAACCCTACTTGTATGAAAGTAACATAAATACACGCATATTAGCGTTAAAACCCGAAAAAAGTAATGCTCAACACAAGGAAAGAATACTTCGTATTCTTGTCGCACAAGCACTTATCAAACTCCCCCACACTTATGCTTTTGCTTGTCCTCAAGCAAAAATTAAAACATTAAATGCATAGATGAAGGAGACATTAGAAGTGCTTGGCCTTAGGTTTACCAAAGAATATAAAGAGGGCATTCTACAAGTACGGGAAATTTCAACACTAAATACGAAAAACCAATGCTCTAGCTAAAAACTTAAATAAAAAAAGGACGGCAAACTCGAAATCGTGTAAGTGTGTGCACTCACTCAAGTCAACCCAAAGTATACTACTCAAAGTTCTACATACGAGGGACTTATTTATCTACAAAAGGTGACAAAAATTCAAAAAGGGTAGTAGCTTCACACATCCTCTAAGGTAGTCATTTCCAAAGCGGCCGCTAAGGTGGCTTTCACACTTTCGAGGTGGTAGCTCTTTCTACCGGGGTGGTAGCTTTCACACATCCCATGAGATAGCTTTTTGTCTCATTAGGGCATAACTAGTATCCGACTTATGAGAGTAGCTTCATTCATCATAGATGGTAGCTCTTTCCACCCAACAAGCACAACTAAACAACAAAACTATTTTGTTCTTTCTTTTCATTTTTTTCATTATTTTTTCAGAATTAACACAAGAAACAACTATAACTAGTCTATTATACATCAAACATGAGTTTCCAAAAGAGTTCAAAGAGTGAGTAGTGCAATAAATATCAATCGGGCAAAAATTCCTAGAAATTCAAGCAAAAACTAGAGCATGAAAACATTCAATGTTAAAAATTCTCCTAAACTCAAGAATACAATCAATGCAACTAAAATGAACCGCCATTGGCTATGTGAGCATGTATATCAATCAAAACTAGTATAAAATAGATGCGTGCACTATTAAATTTAGATGTGGGAGACGCAATCAAAACAATACTCCCTTGACTCCTAGTGTTGCATTTGATGGAGCTCAGACCTTGGGAGTTTTGTTCCAACGGGTTGTGAAGCTCACACGGCCAAGTGCCGAAACACCTTGGTCGTGCCCATGACAAAGTCTCAATTCCAATGATGACATTACTATCTAGATGCATACACAAGGGGGTTCAGCAAAGCTCAATAAAAACAAACACAACTCGAGTATATAAAAGATAAGATAATGAATACAACTCGAGATACAAAATAAACTCAGAAGGAAAGTCCTTTCTAAGTAAACAAGTCCAAAATAAAATGCGAAAATAAAAGACAAGGAAAATAAAATCAAGTGTCGATGTCGTCCTCTGGCTCTGCTGTTGCTACTTGTAATGAAGTACATCGTGGGTCATCTGGTGCCGGAATAGGGGATAGAGGTGCCCGATAAACCTAGGGGGCCTGAGGAGTCCTCGGCCGCAGGACAAATGACGAGCCAACATCTCGCTCTAAGATCTACTGTAATGTGTCAAAACGTGCCATGAACTCTGTATACTGTGCGGCCAGCGCAGCCCTAATATCTACAATCTCTGCTCGGGCCTCTGCTACCTCTGTCCGTATCACCCCCACAGCTCTCTCGAGCCTCTCAAAGCGATCCTTGGCTCGAGGAGGTGAAAACATATGCACGGGGGATGGGTCCTCTGTCATCGGAGGTGCCTCGGTCTCCATAGGTGCTGACTGAGGCTCAGAGACAGGCTGGGAAGCTTCGGTATCATCTCCCTCCTCCTCGTCTATCTCTGGGACCGGTATAACCAAAGCATAAACCCCCATTTGAACCTTACGGACCATGCCCATTAATCTCATCGTCTCCAGCCTCAGGGGCGCAGGTATACTCATCTTCTCGGACCCACGAATCGCGCCCAAGAGACCCATACCCAGAGCTAATCTCGTAATGTATGAACCCGAGAAGATCGTTCCCAATCTGGCATACTGGCCCTGATATCGAATGTACTCAGCGATGATGTGCCCTAGATGGATCTGTGTGCGCTACATCATCGAATACAAGTACAGAAGCTCCTGCCGGCTCAGAACGGCAGTGCTATCACCACAGCCATTCACCGACCTGCTCATGATGGCATGTAGATATCGATACGCAGGTTGTGAAAGGTATGTGGCCTTGGACACCCCCGGCTCATACTAGCCCTGGCCATATAATACTCTATAAGCTCTATGTGGGGTCAGAGCTCCAGGATAATCTGTCGGTAACTGAGAGTATTCCTCATTGTCTGTAAATGCCTCCTCGTACAAGCTGAGCCGAACTAAAAACTGAGTGATACTCAGACTATATTGATGTCCAAGTACTCTGAACTGAACTACATCAAGGTCATCAAATATCGCATAGGATCTGTCAAACTCGAATGAGCTCCCGGATGGCTGGCTCTCTAATCGATAATAACTGCCTCCAACCACCCACTAAAACGAGAGCCTCGACCTCATCAGCAAACTCATCTCCCTGCTGCAAATCTCTCAATATACTCATATCCATGAACCGAGTTTGTCCGAACCAAAGTCTCGACAGACGGTCAAAATGTGCCTGATGCTTGGGGATAGTGAATCTCATGCTCTCGGATTTAGGGATGGCTCTCGCGGTCGCTTATTAGCTTGCTTCTTTGACCTGGGTGCCATAGTCTGTAAAAATGGAAAGAGAATTGATCAAACAAGTTAATTAAACATAGCTACAGAAATCCACATGGTCGTGTGGGATTTTCGCACGCCCATGTGGATCCACGGGCCGTGAACAAATGCACGACCATGCTTCAAACTGCACAAATGCACCATTACAATACTTTTACTTCGTTCTAAATATAAATAATCATTCTAATTGAAGAAATGAAGCATTATTGATTAGTTTCATCGATGCAAATCATGAATTTACGAAGGAAATCAAAGATAGGGCTTACCGTCGAGTTGAGATAAGAAATCTTTGAAAATGGCCGGAAAACCAAGCAAAATCCTTCCAAATTGGCGATATGAGGTCGGGAAACAATGTAGAACTGCTCTTAGACAACTGGAGGATATTAGGGTGAAGAGAAATGATAATCCTTTTAAAAGGACTCGCGCCTTTTGGAGTTCTGTACATCCACACAGGTGTATGGAAATTACACACGCCCGTGTACCTCCATAGGAAACCTTCACAGGGGCAGGTGCATGACACTGTGTGCTCTCGGGAAAACACTAACTATCTCTGAACGCAAATACACGGGCATGTGAAAAATATCCACGCTCATGCGCCCGACCCATAGGGGCAGTTGCACGCCCCTGTGGCTGCTCTGGACATCCGAGAAAAATTGCTAAGTGCTCCGCACGCCCGTGTGGAAATTCCGCATGGGCGTGGGCATTCATAAGCCCAACTCATAGGGGCAAGCGCACGTCCCTGTGACTTTTCAGGATGAAGAGAGTTCCTCTGCAGAGATTCGCATGGGCGTGTGGAAATTACCCATGCTCGTGTGATTTTCACAAGGTCGCCCACAGAGGTGAATCCACGCCCCTGTGTGCTTTCGGGATAATCTGCCAATCTTTGCAGTAATTTACACGCCCGTGAGGAAATTACCCACGGGTGTGCGAGAATTACATGGTCATTCACAGGGGCAAGTCCACACCCCAGTGCCTTCTCTAGATGAGCTCGTAATACAAAACCACGGGCGTGTGTGAATTCCACACACCCGTGTGCTTTCTCTGGATGCCTTAGAATATTCTCCAGGCTCTGCAGAAAATTTCTGAACATGTTTACACACTCAAAGCCTACCCCAATATGTAATTTATACCAGTGAAAATCATGAGAAATAGCTCAAATGACCAAAACTTCGCCAAATTCACATGAAAACACACGATGAACTTGAAAACCCACGATAAAATCACATCAGAAATATAAAACATCAAGACACCAACACTCAACAATTTATTCAAGCAACTCTAAACTACCAAATTAAGAAAACATTAAACACTTAGGTTGCCTCCCAAAAAGTGCTTGTTTAATGTCACTTAGCTTGATGTACCTTGTCTTACCTCATGGGGGCTCATAGATGAAAGTTGCCTTGTTACCAATGGCTTGGAAACATGATGAGCAAAATCTCTTGAGGGTAGAGGGTGAATTGTTGGGCTTGGGACTGCCTAGCAATGATTCACCCAGTTTGTTCGGTTCACGCATGTCTCCAACAGCTTGGAGTGTTTCCGGTGGCGTCTTCTAGCCCTCTTCAATTTCTGGAGCACCTTTCTTCAAGATCCCCGGTGTAGATGGTACTTTTTTCGTTGAACCAAGTATCATTACTTCTTCATTGTCCTCCTCTTGGTCGAACAAGCCTTCGTATGGATCCGGATTGACCATTTCCTGCAAGTATTCATCAACAATCTCATCAGTAGCGTCTAGAAAATACAAAGTATTATCGAAATAAAGAGAATTCCGCATGGCTTCAGCAAGGCAGTATGTGAGCTTGTCATCTCCAACTCTCAAAGTTAGCTCTCCAGCGTCCATATCAATCAAGGCTTTGGAAGTCCGTAAAAAAGGCTTCCCAAGTATCAAGGATACATTCGCATCCTCATCGACGTCTAGCACTATGAAGTCAACCAAAAATGTACTTATCCACCTTGACAAGCACGTCTTCGATGATACCCCTCGGATGTCTCACCGTTCGATCCGCCAATTACAAAGTCATCCGAGTAGGCCTAGGCTCGCCTAAGCCTAGCTTTTGAAAGAAGGTGTATGGCATGACGTTGATACTGGCCCCTGAGTCTGCCAATGTGATTTCTTCATCTAGATTGCCAATATTACATGGAATTATGAAGCTTCCTGGGTCTTTCTTCTTGTTCGGCATGTTCTTTTGCAAAACCGCCGAACAAGATGCATCTAAAATTACTGAAGCACTCTACTCTAACTTCCTTTTGTTGGTCAACAAGTCTTTAAAAAATTTTGCATACTTAGGCATTTGTGCCAATGCCTCAACAAAAGGAATATTAATGTGGAGTTGTTTGAACAAACTCATGAACTTCTTGTACTGTTCATCCCTTTGGTCATTCTTTAATCTAGAAGAATAAGGGATTCTTGGCTCCAAAGGTAGGGGGTGCGACCTCCTTCTCTTTGCTTGCTCCCTTCTCAACCTCTATAACCTCGGGTGCGTGTTCATTTGGCTTCTCACTCGGAAACTTACCTTCAACCTCACGAACACTTCTCAAAGTGATCGCCTTCATATGCTCTCTGGGGGTTGGTCTCGGTATTACTAGGTAAGTTTCCATATGGCCTTTCCGATAGAGAGTTCGCAATCTGCCCTACTTGCTTTTCAAGATTATACAAAGAGGTGTTATAGTTGCGAAGTGTAGCCTCAACTGATTGAAATCTTGTATCTGACAATTGCACAAACCTAGTTAAGGCCTTCTCCAAATCGTTCATTCGGGTTTCCAAACCTGAAACTCTGTTTTGCATGTTTGGGGTTTGCTGTTGTTGTTGGAAACCAGATGGCCCTATGACCTTTTGTGGAACTTGGTTGCTCCACGAGAAATTGGGATGACTATTCCAACCCGGATTGTAGGTATTGCTGTATGGATTTCCTTGATACCTCATGCCATTACCCATAAAATTGACATTCTCAACTGAAGATGCATCACCAATAGATATCGAGCAATCGGAGGGAGCATGTCCTCCACCACACCCGGTGCAAGTAATCACAGCCGCTACTCTGTTCGAAGTTAGAAGATCTAACTTCTTACTCAATGATTCTACTTGAGCCGCCAACAAAGTCACTGTATCTATTGCATGAAGACCGGCCACCTTTTTCTTCTCCCAGGCATTCAATTGGTAGTTGTTTAACCCCATTTCTTTAATTAATTAATGAGCCTCACCGGGGGTCTTGCTACCTAAGGTACCTCTTGTTGCCGTATCCAAGAGTTACCTTGTACTCGGATTCAGACCATTATAAAATGTCTGAACAATCATCCACTCCGGAAATCCGTGTTGCGGGCACTTTCTCAGGAGCTCCTTGAACCTTTCCCACATCTCAAATAGAGACTCGAATTCCAATTGCACAAAGGATGAGTTCTCATTCCTAAGCTTTGCAGATTTTTCGGGAGGGAAATAACGGTTAGGAAAAGCTTCTACCATCTCCTCCCATGTGGTAATTGATGCTCTAGGTAATGAGTGTAGCCACTGCTTCACTCTCCCTTTCAAGGAAAATGGGAAGGCTCTCAACTTGATTAAATCATCCGTTACCCCATTTATCTTCAGCATATCACACACCTCGAGAAAGTTCTCTATATGACAGTTTGGATCCTCATCGGCCAAACCATTAAACTGTGCGGATTGCTGCAACATGTGGATGAATGTCGGCTTCATCTCGAAGTTCTGAGCTATAATCGGGGGATGCACAATGCTTGATTGTGTCCCAATAATGAAAAGTTTGGCATAATCGGATAATGTCCGCTACTGCTTATTCTATTATGCCATGTTTTCAGGTTCTTCTACTTCCAAATAAGCTAGATTAGACTGTTCTTGCACAGGTTCTTTCCCTTTGCTTCTCAGTGTACATTCAAGCTCGGGATCTCCTTCAATCAGTATGGAGGGGTTCCCTCGGGTCATAACCTGGAGCTGCACCAAAAGAAAGAATACAAAATCAGAACGATGATAGAAAAGAAGATATGGAATAGAATGAATGAATAGCTAAGAAAACAAAGTGCAAAGTATCTCTAAACGCCTATTCCCCGGCAATGGTGCAAAAAACTTGACACGTCCGTTTATGCGTGTAAACCACAAGTGCACGAGTATCAAAGTAATAATCCCAGATGAGTGGGTATCGTATCCACAGAGAGTAGGGAATAAAGACACTTAAGTTGTTTCTTAACTAATGTGGAAGATGAATAGTGATATGTGTGACAAGATTCATTTCTCAAAAGTAAAATCAACAAGAAAGAGAGCACAAGTAAAGAAGAAGGTAAGGCAATCGATAAAGATGGGGTACCCGAATATTGTTCCTCCTAGGACAATCATTTCAAGTGCAAGAAACCTCTATTATGCTTCCTAATTAATGCAATAGTGAATCGTGGAAATCCTTAATTACATAGTCCCAAATCTAAGGTCAACCATGCCTAACTCTATACATGTCCCGGAGGAGAAATCGAATAATCTCAACACCTCGTACTCGCATAGAATTGCAATGAGATCTAGGGATTCCAAATGATAAACCCTATTCCTATGTATAGACCTAACCCTTTGGTCTAAGTGAAAGATCCCTAGTCACAATTAAGCCCAAGATGCTAAAATCACTTCAACGCTTCACTCCGTTGCACTCGCAACTAAACCCCAGCAGAAGGTTATCCCTTAGCCCATTCACTCTACTATGGACGCAAAGAACTCTTGGAACGTTGAGGTAGGATAGATCACACCGGAGGAGAAAGGGGACGCTCCGCTATCTCTCGACTAACCTTCTTAACCCTATCCAATCTAGCTTTGTCTAACTCTCATGGTGTGTCATTCACTCACATGAGTTACCAAGAAGAACTCTCAACCCTAGTGTCACTCTAGGGGAGTATTCATACAATCAAGCATACAAGATTGGAACTCACAATAAACATTAATTAATTGAAAGCATAATAAAAAGATTTAATGAAATGAATACATCTTAGGGTTCACAAATACCCAAGTACCGACTAGAGGTTTAGCTCTGCATGGAGCTAGATATCATTAATGAAATCGAATGTAAAAATAAAGCACCCATAGAAAACCCCCTCGTTAGTCATGGCGATGGTCTTGTGGAGAGTCCTCTACTCGTCGCAGGGGTCCCTTTGTCTGGTCTTGGATACACCTCGCCGGATCGGTGCCGACGAAAGCTATCCCACTAACCTTCTTCCAAATGCCGCGCGATGTCAGAACCATAGAACCTCTCTAAAGCCCTAGACAATGCCTCTTAAAATCCTAGCTGCCGCCCTCTCTCAAGTTGGGGTAAAGATGGAGAAAAGAATGCTGAAATCGGGGCTGAAATAAGCATTTAAAAGGTTGGAATCAGGAATCCACACACTCGTGTGAGCGCCCCTGTGGATTTTTCACACGCCCATGTGGAATTTCTACACGCCTGTGTGGATTCTCTGTTTTCCTGCTTTCTCAGCCTGCTGTGAACAATACTGCTACAGTATTCTTGCTACAGTTTTTGCTACATTGCCCTACTATAGTACAGTCCTGTAATACTCCCAAATCCATGCTTTCATCGAGGTAATGCAAACGGGCACATGTTTACGTCGTGGATTACTTTGTTTCTACAATAATGGACATGTTGGTGGAGATCTTGTTCTATATGCACAAGTTGGAATGCTTGAATGTGACTACCCCTTGTGCCCCTCCAAATAGTGGTGCTAACTCGAATACGAGGAGGTTGGCAACATTCCCGCATCCCGAACCCGACCTATGTCTTCGCATTTGAACCTTCGCAATATTTCCTCCAAATTGGTGCATTACGACCCACATTGGCTTCTTTCTCTTATAATTGGTCTCACAACCCTACTTGCATGAAAGTAACATAAAGACACACATATTAGCGTTAAAACCCGAGAAATGTAATGCTCAACACAAGGAAAGAACACTTCGTAATCTTATCGCACAAGCACTTATTAGGATTCCAAGTGATAAAACCTATTCCTTGATATAGATCTAACCCTTTGGTCCAGGCGAAAGACCCCTAGTCACAATTAAGCCCTAGAACGAAGGATTACTTTAACACTTCACTCTGTTGTTTGCGCAACTAAGCCCCAGTGCAGTTTGTCTCTTTGCACTTCACACTATTGTGACCGTAAAGAACTTTTGGAACGTGGAGGTAGGATAAATCAAAATCAGAAGGGTAAGGGGACGTTGCGCTTCCTCTCGACTAACCCATCTCGACCATCTCCAGCCTAGCTTGGTCTAACCCTTATGGTGTGTTACTCATCCACAAGGATTACCAAGATATATTCTCAATCCTAGTGTCACTCTAAGGGAAAATCAATTTAACAAGCATTCAAGATTGGAACTTAATTAGAAACATCAATTAAAGAAAAATAATAAAAGATCAATGAAACAAAGTCATCCTAGGGTTTACAAGTCCCAGCACCCACTATGGATTTAGCTGTGCATGGAGCAAGATACAATCAATAATGAAATCGACTGTAAAAGCATGCAATCCATATGTAGAACCCCGTTGTAGTCCGTATCGATGGTCATGTAAAGTTGCCTCATCTTCTCCAAGGCTTCCCTCGTCAAGTCTGGGCAAACCTCGCCGAATCGATGCCGATGAAAGCTCCCCAATAACTATCTTCTGAAGGAACGTGGTGTCGAAGGCTGTAGAACCACTCCAAAGACCTAGCTAAAGCCTCTCCAAACCCTACCCGTAAGCGCCTCCAAAGATGGGGAAAGATGAGAAAAGGCTCCTCCAAAACGTTTGAAATCATGGCTTAAATAGGGCTGGAATTAGGCATCCACATGGGCGTGTGGAATTTCCACACGTTCTTGTGAATTTCCAGAAGTCGATTTCCTGTGAGTTGTGAACAGTAACTGCTACATTACTTTTGTTATAGTGATTTGCTACAGTAGCTGGTATAGTATTTCACCAAAAAATACTCCCGAATCCAAACTTTTCATCGAGGCCATATGAATGGGCACAAATCCATGTGGTAGATCGTGTTCCTTCTTCAATGAAATCACATTGACGAAGATCTTGCTAGTATTGCACAAGTCGGAACACATGATTATGACTACTTTTGTGCCCCTCCAATTTGTATATTTTTTTAACACAATGGAGGGTGGAAAAAAACCCAAATGTCTTTGAGCAAAACTTGTGTTTTCATGTTTGTTCAATCCAAGAACTTCATCAAAAATTGCAAGCATGATCTACTTTTGGTTCCTTTCTTCCATAATTATCTCCATAACCCCAAATGTACAAACAAACATATATACACAAGAATAAGCGATAAAATATGAGAAAAGTAATGCTCAATGTAAGAAAAAAATAGTTCATATTACTTATACATAAGCACTTATCAGAGAGCCTTGGAAGTATGCAAGAATGGCCTACCAAGTATCAATGGAAACTCAGCATCCTTATCAACTTCCGACAACAAAGTCTACAGGAAATATGTACTTGTTAACTTTCACAAGTACATCTTCAATGATGGCCCTCGGATATCTAACAGATTGATCGGCCAACTGAACTGTTATCCAAGTGAGACTAGGCTCTCCCAAGCCTAACTTCTGAAAGAATGTATAAGGCATGACGTAGATGCTAGCCCCAGAATCCAATAATGCTTTCTCTTTACCCAAGTTACCAATATTACATGGAATGATAAAGTTTTCGCGGTTTTTCTTCTTGTTTGATATAAACTTTTGCAACACCGCCGAGCATGAAGCATCCAGAATCACAGATGCACTGTTCTCTAACTTCCTCTTATTGGTTAAGAGGTCCTTGAGAAACTCTGTGTAGAGAGGCATTTGAGACATCACCTCCACAAATGGGATGTTGGTGTGCAACTGCTTGAATAGACCCAAGAACTTCTTGTATTGCTCATCATTTTGGTCGTTCTTTAATCTTGAAGGATAAGAGATTCTTGGCTTGTAAGTTGGGGGTGTCACCTCTTTTTTTTTAGCTCTCTCCTCAACCTCCACTACCTTAGGTGACTCAACTATTATCTTCTCACTAGGGAGCCTAACCTCAACTTCACTATCACTTCTCAAAGTGATCGCCTTCACATGTTCTCTTAGATTGGTCTCAGTGTTGCTGGGCAAACTCCCTTGAGGTTTTTCCGAAAGTCACTTTTCAATTTGGCCCACTTGAATCTCTAAGTTGTGCAATGATGGAGTATGGTTATGAAGTGTGCCTTTAACTGATTGAAATCTTGTATTCTATGACTGAATGAACTTGGTCAAAGCCTTCTCTAAATTGGTCATCCGGTTCTCCAACCTTGAAACTCTATTCTCCATGTTCGGGGCTTCTTGTTGTTGTTGTTGTTGGAAACCCGGTGGTTCATAGTCTTCTGTTGCCCTTGATTACTCTAAGAAAAGTTTAGGTGGCTCCTCCACCCCAGATTGTAGGTATTTCTATATGGATTTCCTTGACCTCTCATTGTATTGCCTACAAAATCCACCTGTTCCACTGAAATGGTATCACCAATAGTAATCGGGCAATCATATAGAGTGTGTCCTCCCCCACACCCAGTGCAACTCATCAATGCTGCCAATCTAGGAGAAGTTAGAGTGTTTAACTTCTTGCTTAGTGACTCGACCTGGACCGCCAATGATATAACTGCATCGATCTTATGAAGTTCGGCTACCTTCTACTTGTCTTGTGTGTTCCACTGATAACTATTCATAGCCATCTCTTCAATGAGCTATCAGGCTTCTTCAGGGGTCTAGCTTCCAAAAATACCTTCTACTACAGCATCAATTAATAGCTTTATACTTGGGTTCAAACCATTATAGAAAGTATAGATAATCATCTACTCGGGGATCCTATGCTGAGGAAATTTCCGCAAGAGATCCTTAAACCTATCCCATGTTTGAAAAACAGACTCCAATTCCGTTTGCACAAAGGAGGATATTTCATTCCTGTGCTTTGCATATTTTTTAGGAGGGAAATATCGGGTGAGAAAAGCTTCTACCATCTCCTCTCAAGTAGTGATCAATGCTTTAGGTAATGAATGTAGCCATTTCTTTGCTCTCCCCTTCAAGGAAAATGGGAAGGCCCTCAACTTGATAGCATCATCGGTGACATCATTAATCTTGAGCATGTCGCACACTTCCAAGAAGTTCTCAATATGATTGTTTAGATCCTCATCGACCAAACCATTAAACTGTGCCGATTGCTATAAAATCTGGATGAAACCTGGCTTGAGCTCAAAACTTTGAGCTATAATCGGTGGTCGTACAATACTAGACTACGTGCCAAGAACTGCGGGTCTTGCATAATCTGAGAATGTCCTCTGCTGTTCATGTTGTTCTGCCATATTATAAGACCCTTTAACTTCTATCTCAGCTTGATTTGCTTGTTCTTACACAGGTTCATTTCCCGGTCTATAAATTCTTCTTCCAATATCTAGATCACCTTAAACCAATGCCAAAGAGTTGTCTCAGGTTATAACCTGGAGCTGTAATCAAAGAAAAAAAACAAATCAGAATGATGGAAGAATAAGTGTGAAATAGAACAAGTGATTAATAGCTAAAATAGCAAAGTGCAAATGCTTCCAAAACACCTACTCCCCGGCAACGGTGCCAAAAACTTGACACACTCCTTGCGTGTGTACCGCAAGTGCATAGGTTATTAAAGTAATAAATTATCCCGATGAGTGTTTAGTCATATCCACAGGGAATACTGCTCGAAAACACAAGTATTACTATCTGACTAGAGTGGAAACCAAGTTGTAATTTGAGTGAACAATATCGATGCAAATGAAAATAAAGAAAAGAGGAAAGAGACACAATAGAAATAAGGAGAGGTAATTGATAGAAAAATTGGCTACACTGACATTGCTCACCCTAGGACTATTGTTTCAAGTGCAAGACTAATCATTATACACCCTAACTGATGTTTAATGAGTCGTGGAAATCCAAATACACATAGTCCCAAACCTAAGGTCAACCGTGACTAGCCCTACACTATGCCCCAGCGTAAAGGGATACTCTCAATGCCTCACACTGCTACAGTACTTTGCATCTCCAAACCCTAGTCATGAGCGCCTCCAAAGATGGGGAAAAAATAAGAAAAATATCCTCCAAAACATCTGAAATCGCAGCTTAAATAGGGCTGAAATCGGGCATCCACACGGGCGTGTGGAATTTCCACACACCAGTGTGAATTTCCAGGAATTGAATTTATGCGAGCTGTGAACAGTAACTGCTATTGTACAACAAACTGCTATAGTGCTTCGCCAAAATACTCATGAATCCACACTTTTCATCAAGGCCATATGAATGGGCACACATCCATGTGGTAGATCACGTTGCGTCTTCAATAAAATCACATTTGATGAAGATCTTGTTAGTATTGCACAAGTTGGAACACATGAGTGTGATTGCATTTGTGCCCCACCAATGGAGGTTGCCACACACTCACATGTCTTTGAGCACAACTTGTGGCTTCACGTTTGTTCAATTTAAGACTTCATCAAAAATTGCATCCACGATCAACTTTTGGTTCCTTTCTTCTACACTTGTCTCCACAACCCTTCATGCACAAAAGAACACAAATACACACTAATAAGTGATAAAATTTAAGAAAAATAATGCTCAATGCAAGAAAAGAATACTTCATATTAGTAATACACTAGGACTTATCAAACTCCCCCACACTTAAGCTTTTGCTTGTCCTCAAGCATAAATGAAACATTAAAGCATATAGAAGGAAAATTGAAAGTGCTTGGCCTTAGGTTCACCATAAGAATGCAAGGGAAGCATTGTACATGTAAGGAAAATTTCAACACTAAATAAGAAAAATCAATGCTCTAGCTAAAAACTTGAATTAAAAAGGACAATAACCCAATATCGTGTAAGTGTGTGTAAACTCACTCAAGTCAACCCAACGTATACTCCTCAAACCTCTAAGTTAGAGGGACTTATTTATTTACAAAAAATGAAAGAAAAGGTAGTAGCTTCACACATCCTCTAAGGTAGCCCTTTTCTAAGCGGCCTCTAAGGTGCTTTCACTCTCTTGAGGTGGGAGCTCTTTCTACTGGGATGGTAGCTTTCAGTCATCCCAACTTATGAGAGTAGTTTCATACTTCATATGTGGTAGCTCTTTCCATCCCCAATGCACAAACAAAACTTCACAAACAACACCCCTTTTTTGATGAAATTAGAACAAGAAACAAACTAATTTAGTCCCTTAAACATTGAACTTGAGTTTCCACAAGGTTTAATGAGTGTGTAGTGTAACAAGTGTCAATTGGAGAAAAATTACTAAAAATCTAGGTACAACTAGAGCATAAGAAAATTCAATGTTAAAAAATCTCCTAAACTTAAGAATACAACCATTGCAACTAAGGCGAACCGCCATTGGCTACATGAGCATGAACAATGAAGCATAAGCACAGAACATATGTAATGTGAACTCCCCCCATACTTATGATGTAGATTGCTCTCACTATACGCATGCAAGTATAATAAAAAAATATTCACAAACAAGTAATAGAGGAAAGAGAAGTAGGCAAATAGAGAGGTAGAAAGGAATCATCCAAGATATGTGGAGTACCCAGATAATACTCCCCTTAGAATTCTTAAGTTAAGTGCAAGACTAAACTTATGCTTCCCTAATTGAGATTAACATAGTCATGGAAATCCAAAAGTACACCTATCCCAAACCTAAGGTCAACCAGTGACTAGTCCCCTATAAGGTCCCTGCAGAGAGAAGACTCTCGACGCCTCACACCACATATGAGTGCTTGGAGTTCTAAAAATTCCAAATGATAAACCCCATTCCTATAAGTAGATCAAACCCTTTGGTTTAGGTTAAAGATCCTTAATACCATACAAGATATAGGAAGAAAGGATGCTCTAGATGCCTCACATCACAAATGATTACTAAGAGCTCTTGGAATACAGAGATAGAGTAAATCAATCCGAACGGGAAAGGGGATGCTTCGCTACCTCTCAACTCGTTCTCTCGACCCTCTTCAACCTTGGTAAATCTATCCTAGCGTCACTTTGTCAATAAGATGAATAGGTGTAGTTCTCAGCCTTAGTGTCGCTCTAAAGGAAAACAATCATAAAGCACACAAGTTTTAAACTCAAATGAATACTCAATTAAAGAAAGCAAATAAAAGTCAACAAAAAAAATAAATCCTAGGGTTAACATGTCCAAGTACCTACGAAGGTTTACCTCTCCATAGAGCAATATAATAAGAAATTAATCAATCAATAAAAACACATGAAAACCATAAAGAAACCCTCTTTAGATCCGTGCTGATTGTCTTCAAGGTATACTTCAACTTCGACAAGAGTTTCTTCAATGAAGCTAGGGTACACCCCTTTGAATTGATGTCGTTGGTGGTTCCCCTTATGGCTATAATGATGAATGCATCCATGAAAGCTCATGAAGAAGCACTCCCTTGAGTGCGAAGATCTCCTCTCAGAATCCCTAGCCAACATCAACCCAAAACTTGTGGAAAAATATGTGAAAACCTTTCGTTGAGTGGCCTTTTAAAGATGAAAATTGGGCGTCCACAAGGCCTCGCCACGCCCTTGTGGAAGGTGTGTGAAGTTCTGTCAGGATGCTACATTATATCAGCTATAGAATTTTACCACAGTACTTAGCTACGTTTGTTTTTCTATAGTGTTTAGCTACATGACAAACACCTAAATGCATGTATTTCATACATATACCTTTTTTACTATCATATTTGATGAATTGATGCCTTTTGTAGTTTAATTAGTTTCATTCATGTTACAGGTCTTAAAGAAGCCTAGGTGAGCTCAACAGTACAATTCAAGAAAAAATGACAACGAAAACAATGTTTTAGAGCTCAAGGTAATGTACTAATCATTGTAGCAAGCACTGTAGCATGCAGGACTGCAAAAATCGTAAAACCTCAGGTTTTCCTTTTGGGCAACCATGGAGCTATTACAATGCCAGCAAGATAGTTAGAGATTTTTCATACTGACTGTAGCATATTTAGTGCAGTAAATTTATTGTAGAATTTTAGAAGGATTACTGTAGAATTTTACTAAAGTTTTGGTAGAAATCCTAAGGACCTTGTGGGCATCCTTGCACCCACAATCCAGGCCGTGAAGAGAACTTTACAAGGATTTAAGAGGGTTTCTAGGGCAAATATGTGGGATCTTTTCTTCTTTGGCCTCTTTGGCCACCGCCCTACCCTTCTTGGGGCCATTTTCTAGCAATCTATGCCGCATTTCTTCACCAAGATGGAGGCAAACATTGGAGGAGAAAATAGGGGGAAGATTCAAGGCATCAAAGCGTTATTTGAGCAAAGATCCTGGTGAACCTTCAAGATTTTCATCTATCCAGGGGGATCTAAAGCTAGAGGGAGTATTTCATGCTTCTTTTCTTTTTTATTTGTTCCTTAGTTGTGTAAGTGTTTCTCATTCATGAGAAACTAACTTATTTGCGATTTGGCCATTATAAACTCTAGGGTTTCTTTGTTGTAATTTGGATGATCATCTTTGTTGATTTATTGTTGGATGTTGTATGTCTTTTATAGAATCATGTAGTTTGTGTTTCTTTCTATGTGTTGTTGGATTTTTTAGATTGCATTAGAACTATATGGTTCAAATTCTAGTTCATACTAGGAGCACGGGATGTGCCCTTGTATTTGACTAGTATAGCTTGAAAGGGATCCACGTACCAATACACCGAGGGATTTGGGTATTCGGTACTCCTCTAACTTTTTGGGTTGGACTAAGGTATTGAGTATTGATCCTAATTAGAGGTCTCCTAAAACTCAATGCGATTGTAGAAGGATTTGGTCAGAAGAGATTCTGAACCAATACTTGTATGGGAATAGTAGTAATCACAGAGGGATTTGGGATTACCTACTTTAGGAGTCTCTTGGCCGAAACTACCATCACGCCATTTTATCTAGAGTTCAGGGCTTAATGACAACCCTAGGGGATTCCATATTAGTGAATTATTTCACTTTCTCTTTTTGCAATTACTATTTATCATTTGAAGTTTTAACTTTGGAAATAGACAAAGGAGAGAAATAGTAGCTCCCTGGCCTCGTGAAATACAACCCGGCCCTGTGTCACACACACAGGGTATTACTTTACAACACCGTGCACTTGCGGGTGATCACATTACTACAGTACTCACCAATTACCTTTGGGAGGACAGACGGCCTTGTGGAAGAGTGTGTGTGGAATTTTGTCAATCTAAATGGCTGAGGTAATTTCTGAAAACTGCTAGTACACAAACACATTATTGATTACGTCCACTCCTGACATGTCAATTGGCTTCTAAAATCTCAAGAGTTGTGATGAGTGCAATTCATATCGTGGTTTACTTATTCGTAATTCATGCGTTTGCTTACCTCTTAGCACTTTTTAGATATATATGATGCTATTCTGGGTATATTTTTTTATGTACAAGAATTTGGGGTACAAAGAAATTAGGAAAGAAATTAGGGATAGAAATAACCAAAGAATGCAAATTTTTCTAAGTGTCCAAGGCAAGCATGGGTAGAGCACGGTCATTCTCTGTCCCCATGATTATCACTATTTGAAGAAGCCTGAGCGGCTGATTAACCATGAGGGTGCTTCCAATGGGATCACGGTTAGAGCATGGTTGTGCTTTCTCGCTTGATTATTACTGAAATGCAGTCAAAGTGGAAGCACGCTTTCCATGCCCCTTGCATGGGCCTTCTCAAGTTGAGCACGGGCAGAGCACGATCATGCTTTCCTTGTAATTTTCTCTGGATGACACTTAGTCATTTCATTCGGAAGCCCTAAGAAGACCATGGTCCAAACAAGACTGTGCATAGACCATGTTGAGCCCAAAAATCCCTTTTTAACTACCAGATCTAGGGTTTCATCTTTTATCTTTAGTTCGGAGGTTTTCATATCTATGGAGAAAGCACTAATGAGGACAATGATCAAGCTTCACCACACCATCTAAGGGGATCAAGTTCGAGTAGAGGCATTAGAGAAGTGGAGTTAGCTCATCCATGAAGCTTTTCAAGCTCAACCAAGAAGATTTTGTAAAGGGGGGAAGTCATGATTTCTCACCTTAATACATTCTTCCTTTCTTCTCAGTTATATGAAATTATGAGGGGCTAACTCTTCCACGATGCCGCAGGATGCTGAACTATGTTGCTTAGTGTACTTTGATTACTTGTTTTTAATATCTATGGAGTTCTGATGCACTTTTTTTCTTATTCATATGTTTGCATAACTTGGCGTGCTTGAATTGCATAGTTGCTTGTGTAAAACTTGGTGTGTGTGGATTACCGTTATTGTGATTGCCTTGTGTAGTTGCAAAACTTGGTGTGTATAAAACCCGTAGTTACACTTGCAAAACTTGGCATATTTAATAGCCATAGATGCTACATTACTTTAGAGCACCCATAAGGATCTGAGGATGTACTTAGTAGACATTAGAAACAAGTCAGTTGATAAGTGCTTGTGTATTAGTAATACAAATTATTCTTTTTTTACATTAAACATTACTTTTCTCAGATGTTATCGCTTATTCGTGTGTATTTGTGTTCTTTTGTGCATGAAGGGTTGTGGAGACAAGTATGGAAGAAAAGAACCAAAAGTAGATCATGGATGCAATTTTTGATGAAATCTTGGATTGAACAAACGTGAAGACACAAGTTGTGCACAAAAACATGTGAGTGTGTGGCAACCTCCATTGTGCTCGAGAAAACATACAAATTGGAGTGGCACAAAGGCAGTCACACTCATGTGTTCCGACTTGTGCGATACTAGCAAGATCTTCGTCAAATGTGATTTTATTAAAGATGCAACGTGATCTACCACATGGATGTCTGGCCATTCATGTGGCCTCAATGAAAAGTGTAGATTCAGGCGTATTTTGGCAGTCATTATAGCAAATCACAGCTGCATACTGTAGCAGTCATTGTAGCAAAATTAATGCAGCAAATCACAGCTTGTAGAAATTCAATTGCTTGAAATTCACACAGCTGGATGAAAAATTACTGCAGCAAGGCATTGCAGCAAAATGACTATAGGAAAATTACTACAGCAAGTTACTGTAGTAATTACTGTAGCTGTCACTGTAGCAAATCACAGACAGATGGAAAGTGTGTGTAGCAAAATTACTTTAGTTGTTCTATGGCCTTTGGCACCACGTTCATTCAGAAGATAGTTATTGGGGGAGCTTTCGTTAGCATCGATTCGGCGAGGTATGCTCTTGGCTTGACGAGGAAACTCTTGGAGAAGATGAGGCAACTCCACAAGACCATCGATACAGACTACGAGGAGGTTTTACTTATGGATTGCATGCTTTTTCATTGGATTTCATTATTGATTGTATCTTGCTCCATGGAGAGCTAAGCCCCTAGTCGGTGCTTGGACTTGTAAACCCTAGGATGATTTTGTTTTATTGATCTTTCATTATGTTTCTTTAATTTATGTTTTTACCCAGTGATAGGCTTGCGTGTTAACCCAAACTATCAAACCCTTTGATCTATTTCATCAAATGAAATGTTGTTAAAAACCCTAAAACTCACTATTAGTTGATTTGTTCTATCAATCAAACTAATCAATTATTTACATAGAATTTTAAAGTTTAAAACAGAACAATTATACCAAAAGCAATAAAACAATCATACCAAAAGAGCACATATATATATGGCACATACTAAAATAAGGCTAACAAAACAATTTTAAAAACTTATAAATGGATGTATGGCCTAAAATATATATACATATATATAACAGATTTTAAAATCCTAATAAAATCAAGATTTGCAAATAAGAAATAAAATCTTTCTAAAAATAAGCATGATCAATTATTTCCTAATCATATTAGAAAATATTAACTAGTTAATCGGATTAAAAAAATTAACAAAATATGGACCTATCATCCTATTCTATTAGCATACAATGTCAATCAAAATAATATTATGAATAGATCTAACATGTAATCCTATAGGCATACAAAACCTGTCCCTGCTACCACTGTTGGGATCTTATTAGTCTAAAAAGGGAATTACCATGTGAAAAATACATGCCAAAACGCACCGCATAACAGAATTTTTAATGACAAGTAAACATGATAAAACCCTAGCATATGCCAGAACTAGGATTAAATTCTCAATAAATAGTTAATTAAAAGTTATACCTTTATTTTGATGACTATTCTGAATGCACCCTAGTTTCCCCAAAATCAACAGGAATTGCGAATCGCGACTCCCCTCTACTATCATGTACACACGAACGCCTCTAGGAATCAAGTAGGTATGCTAGTATCTCAAGAAACAACACTTGTTTCTTGGTTCGAATAGCAAGCACCCGATATTTCAAGAGAAAAGGGACTATAGACGGCGGGATCCAACGCGGCGACCAAGGAAGAAGAGTGGATGGTGGCTAGGGTTTCTTAAGAGGTAATGTCTCAATCACTCTATCTTTTTTTTCTCTAGCATCTTCACATTAGGGTTAGACCATCTATTTATATTCGAAACCCGAAAACCTAATTTACAAAAAAAACCCTTCACTGCTAATCAAATTAGGAATCTCTTTTTTACTTGATTAATTCAACCATTTTAATTAACCAAATCGATTAGATTGGATCAACACTTAATAATACCCAACCCAAATAAGCTATTCGCTCCACCTAATTTAGGTTTTTCACCAAAACCCTTGATAGGTGGTCTAATAAATAACAAATACTGAACCTTAATCCCGGTATTCTTTGTGTACGATCCTGTAGGTCCATTTAACATCAGCAATGAGCTTAAGCAATTTTAACGCTCATAAATCATAATTATTCTCTAGCAAGATAATACGATTACCTAATATTAAATGAAGGTTAATTTCAAGAATTAACGAAACCTATCGGAACCTCATACAATCTTTTGCCACTGAATATCTTAACTAGCATAAGGCATGAAGCAAGTCATCCTTATTTTAGTGCTAATTAATTTCTTGATCTCTTAGTGAAATGACTTGGTCAAGTAAATGATAACTCTTATAATTTCACTTGGGTATGGTCATGCACTACTCAGTCTCACTAATCAAGTAGGTGGTGATATTCACTCTCTACAGAGAAGGGCAATCCCTTCACTTGACTCATGTCTCTCAGCATGAACCGTGACATGCCCAAACATACCCATACTTGTCACTCAGTTATGAATAACATTAGGCGTAAGTTAAAGCATGCAAGGATCCATCCGAGATCCATAGTGATTTCAGCTCGAAGGATTCGAGTACAAGAATTGCTTGAGAAAAACACTTATGACTTTACAACCATGTAGTGTTCTCAAGAGTGGATCGATCCAGGTACAATGTTCTCTAACATGTATCTATGTCCTTTGATTGATATCCCATATCCTATGACCCTTAAAACAAGGCCATCTCATAAAAGGCATATTAGTCTTAATTTATTTTCATTCCCATGAAAATAATCGACTAGGGATATTTAGAATATTGTTCTAGTCTATGCTTCAATGTTTTACTATCCAAATCACGCATTTGATAACTTGAGTGGAACCAATATCCAAGGATATTTTATCTTATTAACTATGCACAGAAATAATTATAGATAAAATGATGCCTCATAATAATTATCCAAATAATAAGAGTTCATATAATGTATTGGGGCTAGGACTTACACTAACAAAAAGCTAATGAATTGTCATCTGTAGATAAGTGATGACCTTTTCATAATTGTGTTTTAGGTGTTTAAAGAAAGAATTCATGATTAAGAAGAAGATTATTGATAAGTGCTTGAGTAGACATATTTTTCTATATATTTTACATGCATTGAGCATCATTTTTACCATGGCTTATGTCTCATATTGTTTATTTGGTATTCTTTTGTGCAATTAGGTTGTAAATGCCTTGAAGAGTCAAAAAGGAAGCAAAAATATGCTATAAAGACACAATGTTGGGAGTTTTTCTTCAATTCATAGACCAAGAAACGAGAGGAGTTCATGAACGTGGAGATGTGTGCCAACGTCCAAGGAGATTCAATCCAATTTATTAGTTGGAAGGGCACAAAAGCAGTCACATATTCATGTTCCTTCTTTTTGAGAAAGATTGCAAGACCTTTCAAGAATGGGTCAATGAAGAAAAGTCTTATAGCCTACCACATGGACATGTGCCCGGTCATATGGGCTCAAGAGAAGAGTGTTTGGACCTCGGTTGTGAAGAGTATTGTAGTTAAGTACTGTAGCAAAAATACTGAAGCATTTTACTATAGCAGTACTATAGTGGAATTACTGTTCACACAGCCGCGTGAAAATTCCACGCGACCACGTTGAAATTCCTACAGGCTACACGGTCACATAAGAAATCCACATAGGTTCGTGGAGGCACGTGACAGACGTAGTTTGTGCTTATAAATAGCCCTCTTGCCCTATTCTTTGACATCTTTTGTGCGGCTCCAGAGCGGTGAGATATCTAGGTTTGGAAAGGAGGTCTTTGCGAGTTTGGATGGTGTTCTTCACCAACTTTGATAGTTTTCTTCGCCATCATAGCACTTGGGTAGCTACCGGCTACCTAGCTTCGAAGAGGAATCCTTCAAGACGTTGAACTACCCATCAAGGCCAATCATCACAATTTCAAGGGGGTTTTCTCTATGGTTTAAATTGTTATTCATTGTATTTATCTTTGTTTAGTAACTTGCTCCATGGAGGTCTAAACCCTAGTAGGTATTTGGGCATGTGAACCCTAGGATCTTGTCTTTTGTATTGATTTGCTTTATAGTTCTAATTAATCCGAGTTGATTTGAGTTTTAATCTTGTGTTTCCATTGCTTGCATGTTTTATTGATCCTTGTGGTTGATTCTCTATGCATGATTTGTTACTTTGATGAAAGAGATCTCTATTAGAGTTAGAACTCCAAGGTTAAAGAGGGATAAGCGAGTGAGTCATAAGATAGTGGAGTGTCCCCTTTCCCCTCAGTTGAGTGTCTCCTATCTCCATATTCCCTAGACTCTATGCAACCATATATGGTGTCAGACGTGAGATTGAGAGATTTCTCCACCGGGACTTTGTAGGGGGTTAGGAATCCTTTCGCTGGGAATTAGGGTTGGACCTATCTTTAAGAATTAGTTTCACTCTTACGTATCCCTAGAGCTTATTGCGGTCATATGGGAAGTGAGGTGTTGAGATTGAGCGATTTCTCCACCGGGACCTTGTAGGAGAATAGTGCCAGTTGCTTGGAGATAAGGACCGGTTGTTATTGGATTATTTTGAATCATTAGACTAGGTTTAGAAGCATTTAGAAAGTCTTGAACTTCATGTTAGATCCTAGAAGAGCATTTCCCGGGTACCTCATTTTTATTGATTGAGATCTCTCTCAATTTTACCCTAGCATATTCGTCTCCAGTATTCATTTCTTCACACATTAGATCACCACACCATCCCATTTATCATTAGGCTAGATAGCAGAGAAGTAGTTAGTACTAGTAACCCTGTTACCTGTGGATTCGACTACCCAACTCACCGGGTATTTTATTACTTCGACACTCGTGCACTTGCGGTTCACACACGCAATTTGGATACGTGTCAATTATCATCTAGACAGGGCAAAATCCCTTTTGATCACATTCCTAAGTATCAAACCAAAGAATTTGTTACTAGACTTCATCTTCTACATTTGCTATTTTATAGGCTCAACATGGACCTGGAAGTCTCCGAAGTTACCGTAAGTAATCTTGATGTGTCTGCTATATTCTTCACAACTTCATATTACCATAAGTAATCCAAAGTTACTGTAAGTAATTTATGTTAATAAAGTAAAATTCAAACCTGTAGAGTTTTTGAGTGAGTTTATAAAGAAAACCTCAACAAACCCTTTAGCTCTGAGTTTCACCATCTCTAGCTACTACTCTGGCACCAGCCTCGGCTCTAACAACTTCTTGTTCTTCTCAAGTGCGGCAGCAACTTTCTTAGGCATGCACTTCTAGTCGTGCTTCACCTGCACCTTCATGGCTTTGAAGAAGAACCTAATTTTCCTAGCCTTCTCAGAGACATTGGGCCTTGCCCCGAACCTCACCGATGGAGCCAACTTCACGAAACCCTCCACCACCACCACCGAGTGCACCTCCTAAAAAAGATCTTGCAGCGAGCCCTCAAAGCAAACCAGGATGTCAATGATGAGATCGGTAATGACAAACTCCATCGTTGGGATGAAGAGGGGTTCATGACACTACCCTTAAAGACAAGGCCACCAAGTGGAACGGGACTTGGACGGATTGGGGCTAAAATTTTGTAGGGCATCGGAGGGGGTGATGTAGAAAGATGAGTTGGTTCTAGAAAATAGCGAGGATGATGACGATGAAGCCTGCAATGCAATCGAATTTCAGTGCATAGGTCCAAAGCCGCCGGGACTAGAGCTTCTGTGCCTTAGCACAATTGTTAATTGGGCGAGGAAGGGAGGGTGTACGGCGAGCGGGGAATGTGGAAAGGCCTCGAAGGAGGTAGTGTTCTAGGTTTTGGGAGAAATGGGGCGGAGGAGGGTGGTGGATCGGAGGAGATGGTGGAGGCGGATGGCGAGGAGGCGAGGTACCATGGACTCCGAGAGAGGTCGAGATTGAGAATTCTGGTGGTTTCAGTGGCTTCGTGTTTTTGTTAGAGTCCTATTTTGTGTTCTTTTTTAATTTCTAGAACATTTTTTAAAAAATTTTATTATTTTTTTAATCTTGTTTTTATTTTTCTAATTTCTAATTTCTATAATTTACTTGTTACTTAGAGTTCAAGTTTTTGCGAATATTGGTCATAATATTGGCAATTTGTTTTTTTTTAATTTTTAATTTCAATACAAGCCTTTATTTTTGTTTTTTTGTCTTTTGCTTGTTTTCCAAATACTTAAAAAAATTTATGAATATCCAATAACGGATCTTTTAGGGTGTATCAATTTTTATTTTTTATTTTTGTTTCCTTTTTTTATTTTTGCATAATTTTGTTTTGATGTCAAATTTTTAAAAAAATATTTTTGGATATGATAACTGTTGCATATATTAAAAAACTGAAAACACAAGACACGCTGAATTAACACTGACACTTTATTATTATTTTTTGGATATACTAACTGTGGTGTATATTAATAACATGAGACTAGTATTTCATAGATAAAAAATATCTCATAAAAATTATATATGTTGATAATCTTCCAACAACATAGTTGCAATTTCATTTTTACACAACTGCCATTTGATATAGCATACTTGGTATCAATTACGAAAGATGTTGCATTTGTTGATTCGGAAAACTGAAAATAAATTTTGGGTTCAAGTAAAAATTAAAATCAAAGGGTGGAGAAAGGCCTATTGAGAAATAGTTATAATTTTTTTAAATATGTTATACCTAATTTATAAAAATTAGTTAGTCAAACAATAATTTTCACAAATACTTTTTAAAAATATAACTTTTTTATACTGCATAAACTAATTTGTAAAATATCAATAGTCCAGAATTATATAAATATTTTTTATAAAAATATTTTTTAAATAGAGAACCGAAGAAAATGGTTTCATGAAGGGGAAACGGTAAGAAGAAATTTTAAACATGAAAAATATTATTTTATTATTAAAAAAATAGAATGTCAAACATGTTTTTATTAGTTTTGTTTTCATGTTATATTAAAAATAAAAATAAAACAAAAATAAAATTGGCAACAATGTCGAACAACCAAAGCGTCAACAAAGAAAAATAAATTTATCAATTTAGCACAAATTGTTTGCTTATATTCATTAGCAGTAAACATAAAGTTACCAATAATACCAACTTGAAGGGGAATTTCATCAATTCAGCACAAATTGACAAATTAAAAAAGAAGCTAATTTTTTTTTGTAAAGCTGCCACCTCGTGCATTATATAGGGGCATACTTGTAATATTAATCAAAAGTTGTGCCCTATTTTAATCAATAGGTGATGTGTACGATACACAAAAATAAATTACTTTCACGAGCTTACTCGCACAAGTAAAAACACTCTTTGTAATTTATTTATTTCTATCATTTATTTTAAACAAATGATTTTTTGACTTATTTATTAAATTGATTGATTTTGTCATGTGTAAGTATTAATTTTATGAAAATTATGCATTATTTTTGCATATGCAGTGGCTCTTTTAAACAGTTGCATATCATAACACATATGCAGCGATTACAAAAAACGGATGCCTATTATAACCCATATGCAGTGGTTATTGAAAACAACTACATTATAATACATATGCAACGGTTATAAACTGTTGTTATTTTAACATTTGCATCGATTGTATAAACCGCTACATATCTATCTTCTTATGTAGTAGTTTTACTATTGATTAAATCAAATGTAATACTTACTTGAAAATTTGCCTGTAACGGTTTAAAATCGCTACAAAACCACTACGATAGATAACCTATTGTAGCGAATTTATAACCGTTGCAAAGTAACCGCTGCAAAAGTGCAGTTATGTAGTAGTGAACTCAAGTTCTTGATAGAAATAACTAACATTAACTTACTCTAACTGACTCATGCATAAAAATAAAGAGATTACATAATATTTAATACTATAATAATAACTGCATATTAAGACCAACTTTCATTCCTTTTGTGCTCCACTTCACCCATTTTCATCCACGTTCTTCACTGCCAAGTCTAGCTTCATATATGGGCTAACAAGGAAGTCATCATTTCAACAAAAGTACAAGTAGACAAGTCCTTACTTTCTTCAATTGTAGGCACAACATGATCGAATTTTGACATTAAACTCCTTCATACCTTACAACAATTTCACTACTCACAGTTTCACCATAAGACTTCATTTGGTTAACAGTCCCAAACACCTTAGACAAGAACTCTTGCACAGTTTCTTTGCCTTTCATTGCTAGAGTCTCAAAATCACTACTAAGAGTTTGTAATTTTACAAAAATTACCTTCTTGTTGCCCAAATATTCTTGATTCAAATCCCCCATGCTTGTTTGGAGATGGTAGCTACTAAAATTCAAGGAAATATATCATCAACCAATACTAACTAGATGAGAAGCAAGGGCTCTGTATCCTTTTTATGATTTGTTTGCAATCGCTATGGTAATTTTCACATTTGAAACATGGAATTAAGGGTTGTGCTGCTTAATTGGTTCCAATGCTTGCCATAACTTCTTCTCAATTTTGGATTTGCCTCATTGTGTTTGGCTCTAATACCACAAATGTTAGAAAGAAAGGACAAATTTTGAGACAAGTCAATGGCTTTATTTGAAATTTCACTGCACTATTGAAAACATTATGTGCAAGGCTTTTAATAATGTTAAAAATGTAATAAAAAGATGCTAAACAATAAACACATGACCTAAAAAACATGCTAAACATAACTGACCATTAATATAATTGCTAAAAAATTAGAAATGTTCTAAAACATTAACTGAAATACATAAAACGCATGCTCCTAAAATTCAGCTATTAATATTTTTTAATCATTTTATCAACGGAAGAAAAAAAAAATATACTAGGTAGAAAATTAACAATTTGACGTACCAAAACACTTATAATTCAATTTGGACAATTACTTATCCAAAAAAGTTTCTTGGGTTTTGATTGTTCTTTTAATTTCATACTTTAACAAATATTCAATGATAATATTTTCAATCCTTCTTATCTTTGATTTCCACATTGAATTCCTATAATAACAAAACCCATCTTATTAGTTGTAGTTAGGGCCTTTATTTGCAACTTAGATTGTTAATGGTTGCATGGTCCATACATACCACTATTTTAAATACAAAGATCAAAAGATAGAATTCATGTAGGTGTAGCCTTACCACAATCAGTAATTCTTCCTCTTTTGTTTTTTTGTGAGAAAGGAGCTCGAAAGCTATATTATTGGAGCACAAAAAGAGAAATACAAATAATAGAAAGAAAGGAGAAAAGACCAAACAAAGAACAACAACAAAAACAAATAACAAATGAACAACCTAGAAAACAAAACCAAAATCCCTAAAACATTTCATGATCTAGTTGGGAAGATCAAGACCCTAAAAAAACCATAGTTAAGATATGCAGATTAATTAACACCATGTAAAGCTAACTTAAGAGCTGGGGAAGCCCAATTCTTTGGAATAATATAAGTATTAGGACTGCCTACCATGATTAGAAGCTGATTAATGCTCAGAATGACAGAATCCACGAATTCATTCTCCTGCTACTCGATTGATGATTCAGATTTAAAGTTTTGCAAATTTCTAGATTATTCACTAACAAATGCCTCACATGAAGTCATTCATTCACTCTAACTTGGAGAGCAATGTTAAGAGCCAGCATCTCAGCTTCGACATCTGTCTTGGCACGAACAGAGTGAAAACCTGCCATTGAAAGTAGATAGTTAAAACTAGAGCTAAAGAAACCTGCTCCACCTACCTCTTCGTTACTGCATTCCAAAAACTAGACATGAATAGAAAGGGGCCATCTGCATTTGAAAAGTTATTAAGGAGTAACTCTTCACTGTTGTTGTAGAATTACATTAGGCATGATCATTACCTATAGTAGATGATAAGAGCCTAAATGTATGTATTTATATGTTGGTTTTGTATATGCTTGCATGCTATTTTAGATTAATCAGTGCTCGTTTTTCACTTAAATTGGTTATTTTCTTGTTGCAGGGCCCTCAAAGAAGCTTAATTGAGCTCGAGAACGCAATTGTGGTGAAATCGAGCACCAAAAAAATCATGTTCTTGAAGCCAAAAACATCATAGTGCGGTTTTTTTGTAGCAAGGAACTAGGGGCCCCTACTTGGATTAGGTCGTGAACCTCGCGAGCATCTGCTGCGCCCAGCACCGCCCGCGTGGGCACTGGAGAATTCCGAGCCCAGTATCGTAGACGATTCATCGTAGCGAAAAATCATCGTAGTTGGTTATCGTGAAATGTAGCACCGACCCGGGTTTTTTTGCGAGCGGAAGGACGAGTGAGCCACGCTGGGCGCGACGCGGCCCGTGCGCAGGCCGCGTGACTCGGGGCAGATGATTTTTATGTAAAGCTAGGGCTTGTTTTGTGGAGGGGGAGGGGAGGGGGGACCTCTTCTTCCTTCTCCATCATCATATCTCCTTCCCATATTGGAGGCTCTCGGCGGTGGCAACTTCACCGGAGCTAATTGAGGCCAAATCCGACGATCTAGAGAGGGAAATCAAGGGAGAAGCGTCATTGGGCAAGATCTTCATCGATTCCACCTTTGAGAAGCTTGGAGACGACGTGGGAAGCCGCCCTTATTGCGGCGTTTGTGGAAGACATCCGCGGCCTTCCTCTTCCTCCTCTTGTTCTCATTGTTTGAGGGAGTTTTTTATATGCATTTGTTAGTTGTTTTCATGAGCCTATCTTGTGTAGTTTCTTATATGGACGGCTAAACCCCAAGGTCACCGGATGTCGGTGAACCTTGGGGTGAACTTGTGTTGTTGAATGCTTTGATTCGCTTAATGCATGTGGTTTGTTCATGGTTTAAGCTTGGTGTACTTTTTTTGTGTTGATCTTGCATGAGAACTCAGATTTTCAACTTCTAGGTCAGTACTCGATGCGTGACCATCGCCCTTGTACTAGACACACGTTTCTTAATGGGGATGTATGTATGAGCACGCCATGACCATCGGGTGTCTCATACCCCTCCAACCATTAGGGGTCGGACCTAGGTTGAGTATCGGCCCTAATTAGAGATTTCCCATGTGAATTGCAATCGTAGGGAGGATTTGGACGGAAGAGATTCCGCACCAATACTCGTATGGGATTAGGGACCATTACCGTGACCATCGGGATGATCTATCTTTGTATCTCTCTTGGCCTGAACCACCACGTGTTTAGCACTTCTAGCATTCTTCTAACCCTTAGTAACCCCGGGAGGATCCACATCCGTGACCTCCCTCACTTCTTGAATTTCACTCTCTTAATCGGTCTTTTCACAATTACTTGCTTAGTTTTATTTTTATTAGTAGCATTAAGCATCAAGCGATTTGTAGGTTAGACAACGAGTAAAAAGGAAGTAAGGGTAGCTCCTTGGGCCTAGGGAATACGACCCTCTCGTGCTCGCACGAGAGGTATTACTTGACGACCCCGTGCACTTGCGGGACACTCATCAGTAGACATTCATGAATATCTTATCCTTTGTTTTGCCGTACCTTCAATATTGTAATCATTAGCATCACATAAGATCCTAAATTGTTATTTCAAAAACATAATTATTTGTATCACACATGATCTCAAAGAGTTTGGTCTAATCCAAAATAGTCTTGATTAGGACTTGCATTAACTTCTCCTCGATTACATTGAGGGTACGTTTGGTTCACGGAATGGGAGTGGAAGGGAAATGGGAAAGGTAATGGTAATAATACTGTAGGAATATGAATGAGAATGAAAACTATGTTTGGTTGGAGGAATATTTCATTGGGAATTGAAACAATTTAAGGGAATGTGACAAAATTACTTTTATACCCTTGATACACAAAAAACCGATTAATGATAAATAAATTTTTTATATAAAGAAAATTTTGAATATTATTATTAAAAATAATTATTATAATTAAATATTCACATTAAATATTTTATTTTAATTAATTATTGGTTTAGTGGGCAAAAATGTCATTTTACTTTTATTATTGTAATTATGTATAATGATTTTTATTGTAATTATTATTTAATTTAATTATTATAGTTAATTATTTAATTTTATAAGTTTTATTTAATTAAATATTTAAAGGGGTAAAAGTGTCATTTCAAAGTTTAACACTATTCATTCCTCTTTAAATAGTTCCATTCCTCCCAATTTTGGAAGTAATGCATATGCGTCAGTACCGCTATTTATTATCTACACATTCCATTCACATTCTAACAGTTGTGTATCCAAACATGGGTATAAACTATTATTGACAATGATTACCATTCTAACAGTGTTTATTACTTCAATCCACACACACCCTGAAAGTTTATAAGCAATCCTCTCACCGAATATTTTCAGTTAGGTTACCTAATATCTTTTAATAAAAAATTCAGAAGAATGCTTAAAATTTATATCAAACGCTTCCCTCTTGTTAGGAATGGAAGTGGAGCCGAGCCGGGAATGGGATCTCCGCTCTCCACGGGGCGGAGATTCCCCGGTTTAAAATTCCCCGCCCGGAAAAATCCCCATCCCCATCCTCACTGAGAACGGGGATTTTCTGCCCCACTTAGGTCCCTACCTCTTGTGTGCAAATATACAAAGAAAACATACTGATCTATTAATTCAGACAAACAACGGCCTGGGATACAAGTAATACAAACAAATAATTTCTCTAGGTCCACACCTGCAGGCTTCCACACCAACCCGTGAATCGTTCGACATTATTGCCACACAGAGTTAATACAAGGAAAAACAAGAGAGATAAGACAAAAGAAATAAACATTTATCTCAATTACACAGCTCCCGGGCAAATCCAACACGGGAGCCCGCAACATCAAAGAGCACCCTCAGGTTCTGTTGCTGCAAGTTCGCAATCACATTCACAACGGAATTAATATTGTCCGGCGCGGCTGCCATTGCCAAGCACGCCAACGGCATTGCACTGCTATGAATCAGGGTGTTCTCTGCCGGCAACGCCAAATTCAAACCCTCAAAGTGAAGCGTCACCACCGGCACATACGGGCCCCCAGCATCATTGAAACAAGTATCAAAAGCACCAAGAGACGAGTAGTTTTCAGCTCCAACTTGTCGCCTGAACTCATCTCGGAGTGCTTCGTACACTGGTTTCACAAATCTCGTTATCACTGTACCAGAGTCGACGATGGTGCCGGCGCCAGTGACTGGGTCAAATGAGAGTGAACCTTCTGGCACAACCACTGGAATTTTGCCAACGCTTACGCCGGTGAGGTTGACGTAGTAGAGTGAAGGGCGGTGTGGGTTGTGGAGCAGTGGGGTAGTGCGGATGCTGCGAGGCTGACCGACTGGGCCGAGCTTGAGCGAGCCAGAGAAGTAGTAAGATTTGAAGCTTGGAAGGCAGTAAGAGAACACACCTTGGTACATGGAACCGGTTTGGGAGAGCAGTGACATTGGACCTCGTCCCAAGCCGAGCAAACCTTGTTTTGGAAGTGTCTCAGCCCCCGTGACTACGTTGACGCAGCCGAAGGTATAGTTTGGAATGATGTCGAGTGCCAATCTCAGAGAGTCTTGAGAGTATATGGCGGAGAAGGAACCGGTGCCGTAGGACTGGTTGAAAGTGCAAGGTGGAGAGGAGCAAGAGAGAGTGGCGTAAGTAGAGGAGGAGGAGGGGGAGAAGAGGGTAGTAGAGGGGCAGCCGTAGCAGCCGGAGCAGGGGACCCATGCAATGTCGCTGCTGGTGTCAAGAGCCATGAGCATGACTTGGCCGGGGGTGCCAAGTTTTGCCCGGAGAATGTAGTTGGCCGTTTGGGTTTGTTGCTGGCCGGAGGCGATGGGGACGGAGGATTTGGCAACGAGTGAGGAGAGGTAGGTAACTCTAGCTGGGTCATTTCCAGCTAGTTTCAGTAGTGCTTCAAAAGGATTGCATGATGAGGATTGGCATTCTTTTTGGTTGTGGTAAATGGAAATGTCTGTGGCATAGGAAGTGGAGAGAAGGAAGATGAAGGGGAGCAGAAGAATGGCCATTGTGGTCACAAGATTGTTGCCTTGAGTTGGAGGACTTATAGAGGTGGCAATAACCTTCTGAGCTGAGGAGGTTGCTAGTAAAAAGGACAAGTGTTAACTCTTTTTAATCCCTCAAAGGAGTAACTGGAAATTTCGGGTTATTTGTCAGTATCTCATGTGACAAATTCGAATAACAAGTTGGAACAGAGTTCGGGTGACCTGGAGAATCGGATTTATTTAACTTCTCAACTGGAGCATTCATTCATAAGGCGGGGATAGATATTATCCCTTTTCATAATTAAAGAATTGCAATAACTCACAACCACGAGTTAGAATAAGTAAATGAAAGTTAATCTAACTAATGGCAAGAGCCAGCAAAAAGCTAGATAAGGTGCCCCCCGCGCAGTATAGGTTTTATGAGGCAGTATTAGATCGTTCAAACATCAATTCTGGAAATTTGTCTAAAAAATGTCAATTTTGGATAGGGCTATTAGATAATATGTGCAAAGAGGAGACTATTGTAGTTACCATAACAATCATAATTGTGGGTAGTGGAAATTAAACTGGGACTGTCGATTATCATGAAGAGCAAATATCAATCGCATATCGAGGCCGAACACAAATAAGGACCACAACAGCCAAGTAAGACTTAGATAACAAAACTAATCCCACCAAACGACAACACATGTAAAAAGCTGATCAACACTGGATCAACCAGGCATTGTGAAGAAATTGACAATCAAAAGGAGCATCAAAATGTGAAGTTATATTTGCAGCTCAGTTCACCGACACTTCGGAGGCATTTAGATTGAAGGATTGAGTACTATTAAAATGAGATTGATTATTAATATGAATATTTACCATGCTTGAATATATATAACTATTAGATTGAGAATAATGGGATTATCTAGAGTTAAACAATTCCATTACTCTAAAATTGAAGGAATAGAGAGAAATACAAACTATTGACAATGAAATGATATTTTTACCCTTAGTTAAGATTTAATTAAATAATAAATATTAATTTAAGTAAATAATTATAATAATTAAAGTAAATAATAATTAACATAAATTGAGCCATTTAAATATTTAATTGTAATAATTAAATAAATAATAATTAACAAGATTATTTAATATAAATATATTTCATTATAATAATTAAAGCGAAATGATATTTTTCACCCATGTAGATTTAATTAATAAAATTTTTAATAAAAGTATTTAATTGTGAAAATTAAAGTGAAATGACACCTTTTTTTAATTAGATAAAAATAAGTAATTAAAATAATTAGAGCAAATTTACTACCTTTCAAATAAATTAAAGAAGTTAATTAAATTGAATTATTTAATTAAAATATTTAATTATAGTCATTATTTAAATTACTTTATAATCTAGCAAATTTAGTTATTATTAAACATAATCCATTATTTTATATAATATCAATTATTTATAGTAAGAACAAAAAAAGTAATCAAACCACATTTCACTCTTATATTTTTCTATTCCCCATTCCATTTTGATAAGTGCTATATTATACATATTACATTAATAATCTTAAGAACTTAAGTGGTTTTCAAGAGTGTTTTTAATGGATAATTGGTACTTAGTTTGTTCTATTTATACTTTCAGGACAAAAGAAGCACAACAAAAACCAAAAGAATGAAATCGGGAGCAAAATGGGGCAAAAAGTAGCAAACAAAGAAATACACGAGCAAGGTTCACACCCGTGTGCCTGCCCATGAACCCTTTAGTCATTTGCAAGATGAGCATCCAAAGAAATACACGTGCTATTAACATAGCCACGTACTCGACCTTGCACTCCAAGACTCAAGTCCTCCCCATAAGAACATAACCGTGTAAATGATGTACATGCCCGTGTACATCCAGTATTTTAAAAAATATGATCCAGAGGAAAACACTGAAGAAAAATTGAAAATGAACAAGATTTTTGTAAACAATGAATTCTTTTTTCAACGTGAGGAGAGAGTTCAACTCTTATTATATTTATAGACTTTGTGACAATAAAAGATAATACAAGGAAAGGAAGGAAAATAGAAAATTCAAATCAATCATGCAAAGAATGAAAAAATAAAATTGGAATCAATCAATTCCTATCGTGGGTTGTCACTTGCCATTATTTTTGTCTGTCACTTGTCGTGAGTGAAGGACATAATTGGTCTTATTTCAACTTACTATTTTGATATGATTTGAGTCTCCATACAATCCCTTGAATTATTATCATAATTAGTAATGACATCCATGAATTGATCAGCTTCTTTATAATCTTTCTTAATACCCTCCCTCAAACTATACCGAGGTTGGAGGCATACTTTACTATGGAAATAACATAGAGCTGCCTTGCATAGTGGTTTTGTGAAAATATCCGCAAACTAAGAAGTAGAGAAGACATGATGAGTACTCAAGAGACCTATTGAAACTCTTTCATGAACAAAATGGTAATCTAATTCAATGTGTTTGCTACGAGCATGAAAGATGGGATTGATAGTCATGTGCAATGCACTCAACTTATCACAAACAGGATTGGTGGACGGGATTGTGGATATCGAATGTCACTTAAAAGAAATGTGAGCCAAGTTAATTCTGCTACTGTGTTGGCCATAGCACGATATTCTACCTCAGTACTTGAGCGTGAGATTGTTGATTGTTTCTTAGCACACCAATAAATAATGTTTCGTCCCAAAAATGTGCTATAGCTAGTGGTGAACCTTCTTGTAGTAGGACAACCTGCCCAATCTACATTAGAAAATGCAAAAAGATCAAGTGTAGTATCTCCAGTTAGATGCAAACGTAAAGTAATAGAACCTTTAACATATCTTAAAATAGACCGAACCACTTTCATACTAGCAATAGTTGGTGAATACATCAATTGAGAAACATAATTAACACTAAAAGAGAGATTAGGTCGTGTAGGTGTTAAATATTGTAAAGCACCAACAAGGCTATGATAAAATGTAGGATCACAGAGTGGAGTATCATCATGAAGACCCTTGGTTTTAGATTCCATTGGTATAGTCATGGGTTTGCAATCTAGCATTTGAGCTTTGTCAAGAATAGTTTGAGCATAATGAGTTTGAGAAAGATGCAATGTGTTGGTAGATCATTGAACATCTACGCCAAGAAAATGATGCACTAGTCCAAGATCTTTCAAAGCAAATTCAGAATGCAAAAGTGTAATAAAGTTAGCAAGTAACTTTGAATCAGAACCTGTTAATAGCATATCATCAACATAAAGAAATAAGACCAATGTGCCATGTGACGAGTGAAAAATAAACAAAGATATATTAGCCAAACTACAAAAGAATCCATGCATAATCAAAAAGGAAATAAAATGATCAAACCATGCTTGAGAGGTTTGTTTAAGGCCATTAAGAGCTTTTTGAAGTTTGCAAACATGAGAAGGAAACATAGGATCATGCATACTTGGTGGTTGTTCCATGTAAATATCTTCATATATGTGACCATGGAGAAAAGCATTTTTAACATCAAGTTGCCTAATATCTCATTGTTGAACCAAAGCAAAACTAAGAACTAATTAAATAGTACTTGGTCTTATAACGGGAGAGAAAGTTTTAATATATTCGATACCATCAACTTGATGTAGCCTTTTGCAACCAGCCGAGCTTTCAACCTATCAAGAGTGGCATTAGCTTTTAATTTGGTTTTAAACACCCATTTTGATCCTACAACATTCATATGAGATTCTCTAAGAACTATGGTCCATGTTTGATTTTGATGCAAAGCATCAAGTTCATCAAGCATGGCCTTCCTATACCCATCATGTTGAAGTACTGTTTTGACAGATTGTGGCTCACTTGGTATATCACCACATTCAAGAGTTAATGCATATCGTGGATTAGGCTTGTAAATGTTGTGTTTTGCTCTTGTAACCATAGGATGAGATGTTGGCTGAACCTGTTCAGAAGGATAAGAAGTGATAGAGTTTTCACTCATCAAATTTTGATTCACCAAATCATTGTTCACTATGGTAGGAGAGGTCACAAGAGTCATGTCATGATCTTGGGATGAGACATTGAGGGCACTAGGTTGTAGAGTGTGATCACTATCATGATTTATTGGTGACTCAAGTGACAAATCTTAGTTGATGTGTTCTGGTACAATTAATGGTTTAGTTGAAACATTGGATGGCAGTGAAATAAATGTTAGATCCATAGCAATTGATGGAGAAATCTGAGATGTTGAAGCAGGAAGTGAGGGATTAAGAAAATCTGTTATGCAAGTATTAGAAGGTGAAAACGACTCCTTTGCTTTATGAGGAAACATATTCTCATCAAACAGGACATGTCAAGAGACAAACATCTTGCTAGTTTTTGGATCAAAACATTGGTATCCTTTATGCTTGTCATTGTAACCTAGAAAATCACAAGAAATTGTTTTAGGATCAAACTTATTCTTCTTAGAATCCCATGTATATTTGTAACATCTAGTCCCAAACACACATAAAATAAGTAATTAGGATAATCACCATATAAACGGAAATAAGGAGAAGTAAAATTAATAAAGGAAGAAGGCAAACAATTGATTAACAACGCTGCTTTAGTAAAGGTCTTAACCCATAGAAAATTAGGTGCTCTACTATGAAAGATCATCGTCATCCCAAGTTCTCTGATAGAACGATGATAGCATTCAATAATGCCCATTTGCTCAGGTGTATGAGGAGAAGAAAGCTGATCAACAATTCCTTGTTGCTGAAGTGTGAAATAAGTTTTTTATTGACAAACTCACCTCCATCATCAGAGTGAAAAATCTTATTTTTTTTTTATCAAATTGATACTGCACATAACTTTCAAAGGCTATGTAAACATCAATAAAATTAGATTTAGCATGAAGAGGAATTAACCAAATATAATGAGAATATTCATCTACAAAACAAGGATAATATTAAAATTTGCTAAGAAACAAATTAGGGACTGGTCCTCAAATATCACAATGATTTTTTTTCAAAAACATCATGACACACCCCTTGCGAGTGCATACCGCAAGTGCATGCGTTGTCGAAGTAATAAAGTACTCTAGTGAGTGGGTAGTCGTATCCACAGGGAATAGTGCTTAGAAACAAAAGTATTGCTATTTAACTATAATGAAGGTCATTTAAGAGTGGTGCGAATAATATGAATGCAAATAGAAATAAAGTAAAGAAGAAAGAGACACGATAAAATAATAGGAGAGGCAATCGATAGAAAATGGGGCACCCATACATTGCTCACCCTAGGACTATTGTTTCAAGTGCAAGACCAATCATTATTTCTCCTAACTGATGTCTAATAAGTAGTGAAAATCCTAAGACACACGGTCTCAATCCTAAGGTCAACCGTGACTAACCCTCACACTATGCCCCGGCGGAAAGGGATACTCTCGACGCCTCACACTATGTGGGGTTGCATGAAGATTTGGGGACTCCAAGTGATAAATCCTATTCCCTGATATAGATCTAACCCTTTCGTCCAAGCAAAAGACCCTAGTTAGAATTAAGCCCCAGTACTAAGGATTACTTCAAAACTTCACTCTATTGCTCACGCAACTAAGCCCTAGTAGAGTTTGTCTCTTGGCACTTCACTCTATTATGACCACAAAGAACTCTTGGAACATGGAGGTAGGATAAATCACATTGGAAAGAAAAGGAGACGTTCTACTACCTCTCGACTCTTGCTCTCGACCCTCTCCAACCTAGCTTTGTCTAACCCTCATGGTGTATCACTCATCCACAAGGATTACCAAGATAGATTCTCAATCCTTGTGTCACTCTAAGGGAAAATCAATTCAACAAGCATTAAGATTGGAACTCAATTAAAAAACATCAATTAAACAAACATAATGAAAGATCAATAAAACAAAATCATCCTAGGGTTTATAAGTCCAAGCACCCACTAGGGGTTTAGCTCTCTATGGAGCAAGATACAATTAATAATGAAATCAAATGTAAAAGCATGCAATCCATAAGTAAAACCCCCTCGTAGTCTGTATCGATGGCCTTTTGGAGTTTCCTCGTCTTCTCCAAGGGTTCCCTCGTCAAGCCTAGGGCATACCTTGCCGAATCGATACCGCCAAAAGCTTTCCCAATAACTATCTTCCGAAGGAACGCGATGTCGAAGGCTGTAGAACCACTCCAAAGACCTAGCCAAAGTCTCTCCAAACCCTAGCCGCGAGTGCCTCCAAAGATGGGGAAAAGATTAGAAAAAGATCTCCAAAACATTTGAAATCTTGGCTTAAATAGACCTGGAATCGGGCATCCACACCGACGTTGGAAATCCCACAAGCCTGTGTGAATTTCTGCGAGCTGTGAATAGTATCTACGGCAGTACCTTTGCTGTATTGATTTGATACAGTGCTTCACCAAAATACTCCAAAATCCACACTTTTCATCAAGGCCACATGAATGGGCACACATCCATGCGGTAAATCGCATTGCATATTTAATAAAATCACATTTGACGAAGATATTGCTAGTATTGCACAAATCGAAACATATGAGTGTGACTGTCTTTATGCCCCTCCAATTTGTATGTTTGCTCGAGCACAATGGAGGTTGGCACACACTCACATTTCTGTGAGCACAACATGCGTCTTCACATTTGTTCAATCCAAGACTTCATCAAAAATTGCATCCATGATCTACTTTTGGTTCCTTTCTTCCACACTTGTCTCCACAACTCTTCATACACAGAAAACACAAATACACAAATAAGCGATAAAATTTGAAAAAAAAAAGTTATGCTCAATGTAAGAAAATAATACTTCGTATTACTAATACATAAGCACTTATCACATCATTACAAGAAGAATGAGAAAAACTAAATGGTAACTTGCTAAGTTTGCCTAATTGACAACTATCACAAATAGTTTCAATGTTTTTATTCGGATTTACATGAATTAAATTCTTGGTACACAAAAATTGAACAGCTGGTCTTTGTGGATATCCAAGACATTGATACACAATACTTCAGTCCCTGAGTTTTGTCTATTTGAAAAGTGTGCTTCCTTTGGTTTAGGCAAAACATAAAGATCTCCTTTATGTTGCCCCATTAGCAATGTTCAACCTGTTGCTAGTTCCTTAATACAAAACAACTTGTTAGTAAATTCACAATTTAAAGGATATTGTGTTGTTAACTGACTAATAGAGAGTAGATTTTGGGTTTATTGAGGTACATGTAAGACATCATGAAGAAATAATTCATTCTTACCATCAGAAACTAAAGTATCTCCAGTTGCATCTATCTTTAAAGGAGAACCATCACTAATGCAGACTAAATCATGACCAACATATTTTTTAAGATTTCATAACATACTTGAATATGCAGTCATATGATTTGAGGCCCCAGTGTCTGTTGTCCATTCGGCATCCACAACTGAAGTATCCATGGTGAGAGCAGCAAGAGCTTGAGGAAGGTCCTCATTATTCACCGATTGTTCTGGTAGGCTCCAACATATTTTTGCAATATGTACAAGCCTTCCACAAAGCTGACAGTGCTCATTCTTGTATAACTCTCTTTTTGTGCTTGTCATTCATCGTTTCCCAGGAGGTGGTGATCATGGAGTGTGATTGTTAAATCTTTGTTGCTGTTGTGAGTTATTTTCTACAAAATTTGAATGTTGAAAATTGTTGTTAGTAGGCTGAAAATCTCTACCTTTTTATGTGAATTGCTTGTTTTGATGATTGCGGTTGTTGTAAGTTTGTTGCTGGGTTTGGATGCTTTATCCATAAAATGCATATGCTAGTGAATAAGAGGCTTCAAACCATGTGTTTCGTTGTTCATAACCTTGTAGGAGTGACACAACTTCAAAATATGACAGCATGGGAGGTTTGAGCATTACTGTTGTAAAAGACTCATATTTCAGACCTAGATTAGCAAGTAAGTAATAGACTTTTGCCTTGTTAGGTACTGGATTTCTGATAGTTGCAAGATTGTCACAAATACTTTTAAACTTCCTCAAGTATTCTGCCAAAGGCTGATTTAGATCTCTTTTGAGATATGTAAGTTGTTGTCAAAGAGTAAATTCTCATTCTTGGGAATCTTGAGCATATGTTTCTTTCAAGGCATGCCAAACTGATTGTGATGATTCTAGGCCAATGATGAGAACTAAAGCTTCTTCGGTGAGTGTCCCGATAATCTACCAATGTAGAAGACGATCTTCTTTCGCCATTTGAGGTATTCTTCTGAGATCATTTTTGCTTTATTGGTTGAAGTTTCATTTGTTGTGTAATTGTTGTACATGGATGGTTTATCTCTTTCGCCTGTGAGGAGCCCAACCATATCTTGAATTTTTGTAAGAGAGAGTAGTTGTTCATGCCACAAGGGATAGTTTTTCGGGGTAAGCTTGAGTGTAACAAAGTTGGCAACAGTCAAGGAAATTGCAAAAGCCATTGTTTTGTAGAATAAACTCCCTTATCTCACAAGTGGCTCTGGTACCATGAAGAAAAATTGAAAATAAATAATATTTTTGTAAACAATGAATTCACTTTTCAATGTGAGAAGAGAGTTCAACTAATATTATATTTATAGATTTTGTTACAATAAAAGATAATACAAGGAAAGGAAGGAAAATAGAAAATTTAAATTAATCATACAAAGAATGGAAAAATAAAAATGGAATCAATCAATTCCTATCTTGGGTTGTCACTTGCCATTATTTTTGTCCGCCACTTGTCGTGAGTGAAGGAGATAATTGGTCGTGTTTCAACTTACTATTTTGACATGATTTGAGTCTCCATACAATGCCTTGAATTATTCTCATAATTAGAAATGACATCCATGAATTGATCAGCTTCCTTATAATCTTTCTTAATAAACACGTGCTTAAGAGAAGCACACCTCCGTGCATCTCAAGAACCAAAGAGAAGATCATCCAGAGATATACACTGGAAGACGAAGAGATACACAACCATGTACCTAGGTATTGAGTTCTTGATTCATCCAAAGATCTACAAGGGTAAAGTGCATGCCCGTCTACTTGCCCATGTAATGTCAAGATACCTTGTGATATAAATAGAAAACTGAAAAAGTTATTTGGGATCCAATTTTGGGAAAATAACTAAGGTCTGATAGCTAGAGTTTCAAGGCGAATCTAAGTATGAAGGAGGAGTTCAAAGGAGTCACTGGAATGACGATCCAAGGGCTATGAAATCAGTTCACATCTATTCCTACATCAAAGACATTGAGAAGGGGTTTCTTCTTGCATGGATAGTGTTTTAGGGTTTTATTTCCATTGCTTTGATTTGAACATTGAGCCTATGGAGGGCTAACATCCTTTGGTGTCTAGATTGATGTAGCTTGGGATGATTTCGTTTTGACATTACTTTTCATATAGATTTCCTTCATCTTGTTGGGTTCATCTATGACTTTATATTGTTGATCTAGCGTAACAAGAGTGACTATTTCATATTGATTTCGTAATTGAGATCGAGAAATTCATCACGTGAGACCATTTATAGATGAAGGGAATCAAGAATGTGCACTAGAGATAGGTGATTTGTGATTTCTATTAGGGATTTCCTAGATCTCTATGCAATCTTGCAAAAGTAGGATTAGTAGGTATTGGGGAGTTTTAAGAGAGCACCCGATATATATATATATATATATATATGAAATCCTTCAGTATAATAATACTAGGGTTTATCTATATTTAATTGTAATTATTTTAACTCTAAATTCTCAAGTGAAATCTTATCCAGATACCTCCTTCTCCTATTGATTTTTCAACCCTTAAGTTGTGATTTTAGTCTTTTCCATTCTTAGATTTAGTTGATTTGACACACATTGAAACTCTTTTCTTAGATAGATAACAAGATTGGAGTTAGTACTTCTACTATTTAGTCCTTGTGGATTTGACCTTGCTTTTGAACAATTTATTACATGATTAGCATGTGCACTTGCGTGTGTCCCTATCACATTCCCTCCAACCAAACACTAATTTTTTTAATATATTCATTCCCCCATTTTCATTCCCAAAAAATCCTATTCACCCTAATCACATCCCCATTCCGCAAACAAGATGCAACCTTAGGTAGAGCAAGTGTCATTAATAAAAGAAAATTACATTTATTAATTGAAAGGAGCTAAAAGGAAATTTGCAATTGTACTTCTTTAAAAAAGCATTGCCAAACCACAGTGACATGAGAAAAATCCTACCAATTCCCACATAAATATGTTATTAACAATAAATAAGCCAAAATCCTACTCTACATACACCAAGTTACCATATGAACATTCACATACAATATGTGTCTTAAGCCATTTGAACTAGAGAACAAATAGCATGTTGGTCATATGACACCAACAAAACCTATTCGTAGGTAACTTACATAAATAAAACAAGTAATAAAAATTTTTAGCTAAGATTGGATATTAAGTATCTAGATAACATGCCTTCCTTTCTAAATATGAGTCATGTGTGGTGTGTATAGTAACCCACTAAGTGCAGGTGCACGCATCGTATCAAATAGTAAAGTAAGATATGAAGTAAGATGTCAATCCCTCAAGGATTGGAATCACTAATATTAACCACTTTCTTATTATCTAGACTAATTATTAATGAGGTTTCTAAAACCTAAATTAATAAAACTAAAGCAGAAGCTGAAGTGATTGGGGAATAAGATAAAGAAAATCATTAAATAGAGGAGGTATCATGACATGGATCTCCCTAGGATTACAATTGGAAAATTTAAACTCTATAGAGTCTAAAAGTTAGATCGGCTTGGACCATAAAGACTCCTAGATTATGATAATACTTCTCTTAAGCCTACTAACACCTAATACCATAGAAAGATTGATTAATATCAGTTTCTAATTGAAGCCCCGCAAGATTGCATTATGCTATATGAATCTCTTTATTAGGGTTAAGGGCATCTGATACCCTAGTTCTAATACAAAAGAGTTGTGACACTTAATATTTTCAACTCCTTTCACCTATGCTATTTCTATACATGAAGATCTCTTAATTTCATATGAAAAATCTAACATGAAGTAAAGCTTTTGTTATATATATAATTCATGCATCAAAGCACCTATAGATGAATCACAAATGAATCTATATAAACAGATATAAAAGTATTTGATTACAACTTCATCCTAGGGTTCTCCAATATCCTAATACCCAATAAATCTAGTTCCTCATCCTAGAAATGTTCCTAATAACACCCAAGATAAGAAAATCAAATGATACATAATGGAAAAGAACCCTTCAACTCCAAGCTCGGTTGGTGAAATCCCTGTTGAGGAAATGTGTCCTTTCTCTCCAATCAAATCACTCCTGGTGCCTCATTTAACTCTAGATAACCTCCATTGTTAAGACATCACAAAAAGATATGATAAATTTCAAAAATTCCCTTTCAAAATCTTAATTCTTATTTTTACACCTGGGGAAATTATCTAAAATGGGCTATACATGGTCTTGTTCAGGTCATGTACTTAAAAACCTAAGCAACTTGGAGTGAAATTCTTCATGAAATATTGGAAAACACTGATTTCTTGTGATTTACACAGCCTCAAGCAAATTTACATGGCCTTGTACTTTCCCATGTAACTCCCAAGAAATTACTATTGCTATAGTAACTCGACACTAGTGCCACACTACAATGATTTCATTGTAATATATGGTTGTGTTCTACTCGTATATATTCCAAGAGCTTCAATCTTAGTTCAAATTCAACTCCAATATGCTCCAATTAAATTCACTTATTTTGCCTCTAAATGTATAATTTCCTACCTAAACATGAAATAGAAGCAAACTAAGTACTAGAATCATTAAATTTACGATAAAGGGCAAGCTAAGTGCATCAAATTATGATATAAAAACATATATAATTAAGCATTTATTAAGGATTAAACTCAAAAGAATTGAAAGGGGCACATGCTGCATCAAGGACCTTTGCTTAGGATACCAACTCTAGGTATATAGAAACTCTAGATATCAAGGAGATTAAGAAAGTGTCCAATTGAGCTTGATAAAGTGCTTGAACATCTATATATTATTACTTTCCATGTATATTTGATAAATTTTATCTCATATGGTACTTGATTTGTGATTATTATGCATTCAGGGCAAGAAGAGGACAAATAGAGCATGAGGAAACATTTTAAGGTGGTTTGGAGATAACTGGTCATGTTCGGAGTATTTTAGAGAGCCACATGGGTGGCCACATGCCCATAAGCTTGCAGTTGTAAGCCCTCAATAACATAATAGAAGGAAAGGAAAGTATTGGATACCAAATGAGAAGTCACATAGCCAGGCTTATGGCCTTGTGACCCAGCCCTAGTGATACACCTGTGTCTTAATTCCTTTATGAATCTTTGAGACACCTTTGTGAATCATGGAATCTTTGATGTATGCCTCTTATCCTCTAGCACACACCCTTGTGAAGTTATGCAATTAGCTACTATATAAAGTCCAGTCATTAGGTTTTTGGTGTCCTTTTATTTAGATATCTTTTCAGCGGAGAGAGTAAGCCTGTGGAAAGGCAAATAACAAATGATCTTCTTTCAAATATTATCAATGATCGTCAAAGTACATCATGGAGTCAAGGGAGCTATACGTGGAGAGATCCCATCAACTAAATTTAAAGCCCTTCTATAGACTTCATTAATCAAAAGCGATAGCCAAGATTAAGGAAGTTTTAATGTCTATTTTGGTTCATATGTATTCATTTAGATTGTATTTGTGTTTCGCCATGATGAGGAACTAATCTATTTTGGTATTTGGGCATGAATAAACTCTAGTATTTAGTTTGTAAAAGACTTTAAATATCAATCTTTTTTACATTGAGTATTAATTAAGATTCACTTTTGTGTGCTTTGTTGACATAATTTTCTATGTTGGGAGAGCTCAAATCTTCAAATTGGATTCACACGTGAGAGATGGAGATCAATCCTCCATGTGTAGATCCACCATAGTTGAAGAGAATTGTGAATACTCTTAGAGATATAGTTCTTTGATATTAGTTCCCACAATTTTTCTAATTTTGGCATTGATGGAATGCTAATGTAATCAGAAGGAGTCTTGAATAGAAAGATAGTTTGATATTGCTCTATGTAGGATTTTTTAGCTTGCCATGTCTAGGATTAGGTGTCGATCACCTTGAGAAAAAGGTTGGCATAATTTAGGAATACATGTTGTCCAATCTACCTCAATCACCAATTAGATATTAGAGTCTAGGGCTTAAGAGAAAGGGATTCTTTGTCTAGATGCCCTTTTAATGCTTGATTCTCTCCAAAATATTTTTGTCTCTAGTATTAACACTAATTTAACTTAGTTTCTTAATAGCTTTAGTTTTTCATTACTTTCATTAGGCTAGATAATAAGATAATAGCTGGTACTTGTATTTACAATACTTGTGGGATTGACAACCTTACAATCATAGCATGCTATATTACTTGCCAGACATATACACTTACGCAGGTTCATGGTCCAATAGAGTTCTATGACTTGATATCATATACAAATTGCGATTTCCTTATTTGAAAATCTTCTAGATTCACTTTTAGCAGATTTACATGTGGAACTCTTGTCAAAAATAGATCATTTTCTAATCAAATCCGTATAGAATTTGTTTTCAAAATTGTAACCAAACAAACACCCTCCTTGTCTCTACCATCTTTAGAATTGAAAGAATTCATGCCTCAAATTGTCTCTATTGATAGTGATGTGGCAAACGTCGCTAGGCAAGCAAACACACTGCTCCCCAGGCTGTAAGTGCATGGGTCATCAACTAATAAATCTTCTCTCACGAGCCAAGAAGGTCGTATTTCCTATGTCCCGAGAACTACTATTACTTCCTTTTCGACTACACTATCTAATCTACCAATCAGAGATAATTGTTGATTGCATAGTAAGAAAATAGAGGAATAAGCTAGAGCATACCATACATTATTAAAGATAACCAAATACCAATGAGAAGGGAAGGCCTCGAGCAAGGATCCTATCGGGAGAAGAACAAGCATGGATGAATTTGTGAAATTAAAGTATGATGTTGGCTTAGGTTTTGGTTCACTAGACTCTAAAGTCAACCACCATGGAACCTCCGCAATGTAGCCCTAATCTCACACAAGTTCCTTCATCTGGAAGATACCACTACTATGTCATTGGGTGCAAGGAGTCTTGGATAGGGAAGTCCTAATACTCTCTAGGCTAGGTCTAACATTAATGCATGCTGGGGGCTAGAGACACTTGGAGCCTACGGGATGCCAATACAATGAATCCCCCTTCAACCATTGTGTGACCTAATACATACAAACATCCTGCTCTACAAGTATCATTCAAGAATCAAAACCTATGGAATCCATCCATTGTAGATTGAACATTAAAACAATAGATTGAAACCAAAACAAGAAACATGCCAAACCATCATCAATACATGTTTTTTCCCAAGGTTTAAGATAGCCCGGTAGCCTTGAGAGTTTAGTTCAACATCAAAATAAGAGTAAGCAAGATATACAAATAATCAATGAAGAGGTTCATTGCAAACTCCTTATTCCATCGGCTAATGGTTGTGATGAGACCTCACCGGATCCACACTGTCAAGCTCCTTGATGTTATACTTGAGTTTCACCTTCTTCCTTCCTTGATTCTTCCTAGAATCGGCCTTCTCCAATGGATTTGTGCCATAGGAGTACTTGGTGATGTGTGGCAGCTAAGCTCTCTTGTAAAAATCCTAAACTAAGTTTAATAACCCCCCAGGTTTGCCGGTAGGGATGCAGCTGCATGGGGGTTGCATAAGCGTCTTAATCCATCTCAAACGATCCGAGTTGGGTTAGCCCATGTTGTGTGCGGGGATCGTACAGCACAGACGCCTCACAGATGCTGCCGAAGTTGCATGGGTGTCGTGTGGTCACACAAGGACCACACAGGATGCTGGATAAAGCGTACGGGCGTGTGCGCCTATGTGGGCCACATGTGGGTACTATTCACTCTTATAGTGATCTCTGTCTAAACTATGTCTCCTTCTTGTTTGGTGCTTGGGGGACATGTGTGAGCTTCAATTATAGAGAATTATCCTCTAAAACATGTTAAAAAGAGTTCTCCATGCTTAATGTGGTCATCCGATGTCATAAAACATATATTACACAAAAACGGCATAAAGAGACAAAGATATCAACTCCCTAGATGGTCACATAACGTCCACACTTTTAAAAATTCAAGGAGATGGGGAGTTGGCCTTCCCCATTCTATTTATTGTTCAAAGAGATGATAATAGCAGAGCCTTAGCGATATATTATCTCATCTTCACCATACTCAAAATTTAAGGAGATTGAATATTGGAACTCAAGTAGGTATCACATTTCCATGTTAATGGGTCTAATAACATAGGTCTTTGAAGCCAAATAGTTACTTTGCTTCCATCTTGTTCATAGTACAATTAGGTAGTTTATAAAATTTTCTAAGGTAAATTGGTCTCATCTCTTTTTGGTATACGATGAGTTTATGAGGTTGGAATTTACTTTGTTTAAAGTAGAGTTCTAATGGATGACATGCTCCTCTTATATTGATTAAACCTCTTCAAGAGATATTAATGAGTGTGATAGATGAGAAAAGTTTGCATGGAATATGAGTACTAGTAAATATTTCAAATTTATAATAATAGATAATATTAAAAAAAAATGTTGATTTATTGATGAAAATGTTATAAATACATAGAAAGTTGTCATATTTGAAACAACCTAAGTCTTATTACTAGAAATTTGGGCTATCTTATATTTTATATTTAGGTAGGTGAATCTTCTATAGCTTCTTAGCTTGATAGAAAGATTGGGATCATCTTTATATTGATTTGGTCCACATCTAGCATTTGAAGAAGATGATTACCAAAGCAGTTATAGATCTCTCATGAATAGATCATTGGCAAATTTTTCTAAATAAGATGATGAGATTCACCGTTGTCACACCCCATCTCAAAAGACCGGTGCGTAACAACACCGTAACAACCCTAGATGGGACAAGCACCGCCCCACCCTAGTTTATTGCAAGGTTTACAACTCTCTGCAAACAACAACCCAAAGAAGAAATGTGCAACCATAAGACATGAAACTAAAGATAGCAACAATAGAGTATGCAACATATTACCACATGACATGGTTTAATAAAGAGAGATACAAAGTTGTAGCATATAGATCAAAGTCTACAAAAAGTCATACATCTTACTAGTGGATTCATAGTCTTATACAATGTGTTATGATCATGAAGTCTAAAGATTTTCAAAGACTAGAAGAAGAAGAAGAAGAAGAAGAAGAAGAAGAAGAAGAAAAAGGGAATTGCTGAGAATCTGTCTGATAATGTCTTCATTACTCGCTAAACTCTGAGAAAATGGTGAGAGGGATGAGTAACAAAGTCAATGAGTGAATTGAATGGCATAGCACCAGGAAAATCCTCACATGAATTTATACTTTTAAATATCTCAAAGGAAGAGCAATAATGGGGTTACAACCCCATCACCATCAAAACATATTCATCAAACAAGGTCGGAGCCCGTATCATATCAATACGCCATTAACATCATCAGGTGTCACAATAATGGTAAGAAGTTCCAATTCTCCACATTTCATAACATAAGGTTTGAGAAACACAAGTCTCATTAAGAAACCATTCTTTGATCATGAAAAGATCAATTCAAAAGTGTTCATCTATGATGGATTTGTAAACCATATGTATCCAATAATTTATATATATACATGTAGGTATATGCATATATTTAAGCATATAAACAATCATATATATACATTGGGGTCAATACCTCCGACCTAGGGGAGTCCCAGGATGATTCTACTTCTTTAAGTAATGATAGCCCCTCAGAGAGTGCCCAGTTCTGATCACCGCAGCTTCAACTCTATCTTTGTTGTCATCTCTTGTTGTTTTTATTTTTCTTATTGGTCTTTGTAGTTCGCTTAGCAAGGGGAGTCCCCTGCTACACTAACATTTTGCTTTGTTTATTTTTGCACTACATTTATGTTTATTTTTCTTGTGCTCTTCAATTTATTTTCTTATATATACTTGAACTTCACTTGTGTTCCTCTGCTCATCTCAGGGATTGTGTAATTGCTTGGAGTTGGCAAACAAGTTGAGAGTGGCAACATCACTCTCCTGTTCAGGAAAGTCATATGAACCCCCTCTTTAATTTTTTGTTCTCAATCTTTGTGGTGCATGACATACATCATTACATTGAGGACAATGTAGCATTCAAATGTGGGGGAGGGTTGCATGCTTGTTTCCTTTTGATGAGTGCTTAACTAGTAAAGATCGATGATCACTTTTACCTTGAAATTCTTAAACCTAGGAGGTCAGATAAGGGCTAGTTACTCTTTTGAACCTAAATTGTAGACTCACTCTTAGCCTGAGTACCTAAGATTCCCTTCATTTTACCCTAAGTGTGGAGCTGCATGCTTTAAGTTGCTAATCATCCCCTTAGTGACCTAGTTGAGCGCTTCAAATGTTGTTTCTTGTGTTTAAAAAAAAAAGAGATTGGCAAGTTTGATTCCTTTTGGAATGCCCTACTAATAATTTTTTAAACTTTAGAGTGAAAAGATGGTAGAAAGAGCTATCAACCTAGTTGTGTGAAAGCCGCTGTTGAGTAGTCTAATTTTGGGCATTACAAGTGTACATTTAATGACCTACCGGGAGAAAAGGCTACATCTAGGATATATGAAGATACTACCCTTTGAGTGTTTTTCTTTTCGAGGTCCTTCGAGGTTGGTTAGCACCTTTTTAGCATAGGCGACTCAAATTAGGGTTTGCACACACACATTTGGTCCTTAAGCTAAGAGTGTGGTCTTTTATTAAGTAGTCAGGTTCTGTTACTAACCCCTATCACCTCCTTGTGTTTTAGAATCTTTACCTGCTGAGATCAGAAGTGATGCACTCATCTTTTTCTTGTTTGAGCATTGTGAGATTGCTTGAGGACAAGCAACGATTGAAGTGTGGGAGTATTTGATGAGTGCAATTCATATCATGTTTATTTACTTTCAATTCATTATTTTGCTTGTCTTTTAGCATACTTCTGTTTATACTCAGTGCTATTCTAGGTATATTTGTTCTTGGTTCAGAACTTAGGGATCGAAGCATTTTGGAGTAAAATTAGGAACTAAACAAGCAAAGAATGAAGATTTTGCTAAGTGTTCAATCCAAACACGGGCAGAGCATGATCGTGCTCTGTCCCCCTAATTATCTTCGTCTAGAGTGATGTACCAAGTTGGGGGGTGTCTCCAGGCCAAGCATGACCAAAGCACAACCTTGCTTCTACCCCTGATTATCTCTAGCTGGAGGCGGTTTCTACCCAACAGGGGAAGCACATTCAGGGTGCTCCTTATACGGTCCTGCTCAGGCCAAGCACGGCCAAGAGCACGATTGTGCTTCTCCTCCTGATTTTCCCAAATGACCATTTAGCCGATTCACTCAAAAATCCCACCGAGAAATACGGTCCAAGCATGACCGTGCTTAGACCGTGTAGAGCCCTAAATTAGCCTTTTTACTCCATATCTCTAAGGTTTCAAACTAATATTTGTTCAGGGATTTTCTTCTCCACCGGGAGGACGCTGATGAGGGCAAAGATCAAGCTTTAGCACACCGTCTAAGGGGATCAAGGATGAGTTGGAGGCACAAGGGAAGTGGGTTTAGCACTAAGGAAGCTCAACTAGGAAGATTATCTTGCGATGGAGGCAGTCATGTCTTCTTTCCTTAATTCTTTAGCTTTTTCTTCCAAGTTGTATACAATCATAAGGGGCTAACCGTCCGCGGTGTCCTGGGGTGTTGAACTATAGTGCTTTGTATTCTTTGAATACTTGCTTTTAATGTCTACAGAGTTCTATTGGTTTTTTGTGTTTAATCTTGTGTTTTATAACTTGATGTGTTTGATTTGCACAGTTGCTTATTTAAAACTTGGTGTTTGGATTGCAATAGTTGTGGTTGCCTTATGTGATTACAAAAATTGATTTGCATGAAATCCACAGTCATCTTAGCAAAGCTCGGTGTAATTGAGAACCTTAGATGTAATATTGGATTTGAGCACACACTAGAACCTTAGGATGTACCTGGTAGGCATTAGAAGCAAGTCAACATGCTATAGCCCATAGGAACCATCTTGAGGCATTGCTCTCTTGTTGTTGAATTCTCGATCCTAGTCTGCCTAATAATTCCACCTGGTTCTTCTTTATTTCTTTTTAATTTCATCCTTCAACCAACTCAAATTCTTGTTCAACTAAATATTGGAAGAAGAATTAGTACTTTAAGTCCAATCCTTGTGGTTCGACAACCCTTTCCCTCACCGGGTACCACTGTATTACTTCTATGCGACTCGTACACTTGCAAAAATTGCATCAGACTTCACTTAAAGAGGAGAAAACCAAAAAAGAGAAGATAAAAAGAGAAAGAAAGGAGAATAAAGAATGATAAAAGGGTTTTGGGTGTGAAATTTACAAGAATACCCTTGTGGCAGATAGAAATAAGGATGCAAGAAAGTTTTGTACAAGCTATGCCAATCTAAGCCCAACAAAAGATCTATGCTTGGAACTGGCACAGGCTGTGTAGATTTTAGCCTGACAAAAGATTTCTATGCTAGAGATGGCACATGTTGTACTGATTCTCATAGGCTGTATGGATCTTAGCCCAACAAAAAATTTATAGGCCGAAGATGTCAAAGATTGTGCTGATCCACTTAGGCTATGTCAGAACCCAATTACAAAGACTATTCTACAACCATGAACTCCCAGACCAAACAAAACCCTATTGAGCACACCCAAAGAAGGGAACAAAACCAAAAAAAAAAAGTTCTTAGTATTACAAGCATCCTCCTTTGCAAGTGACATTGGATTTGTGAGCTTCTTTGCTTAGAAGATAGCTTGTATATGGGATGAAAAGGTTGCTCATGCAAGTCAGTATAGCCAGAGAAGTGAGTATGTTAGTAATATTATGCCTAAGACCTCATTCTTTCAAGATGATAGATGACTAGATTTTTATTGTAGTTACCTTTGAAGGGTGACTAAAGAGGACACCAGTCATTATAATGGATGACCTATTTCATTTTTGTTAGCATATAACATCCTTCGTCAAATTTATTATAAGCATTAGTAAATTGACTATGGCTATAGGAAGATTATATTGTCTAAAAGCTAATTGTCAGCTAGTAATTCATTTCAACAAGCAAAAGGGAGTTAAATTAAGATCATCCTAGGGGAATATATAGCTAACTTTGAGAATCCAGGAAGTTTTTTAGATGAGATTTGGATCCCAATGGTTTTAGTAGGAGATTTACTAATAATGAGTATTTATTTTTAGAATAACACTTTAGTAAGTTTAAAAAGCTAATGCAAATACACAAGTCAAGTTATTAATGCACTTGATTATGCCAATTTGACTACTTAGAATGTTCAAAAGTGTGAATAAAATCTTGTAGAAACTATTGGAATGGAAATTAAAATCAAGTTGGCTAAGTTTGGTCTAAACTTGCAACTTTACCTTGGTAGTTTAATAAGGAAATAGACAAAGTTATTTTATGCAAAGCTAATGATCTAAACTTGAATCTTTCCCCTATAATTGCATTGACACTTAATTAGACCCACTATTAGGTTTTACCATAATCTAGAAGGTTCAACAACATATACCTTTTCTCTAAGCATGCACTCGACCCCTATCATCTATGTTTAGACCTAGCATGATTGATTTCTTAATTCTAATCATACAATCATAAGCATGAAGAAAACATAGATAATTTAAAAAATATACAAAGACTCAATACTTATAATAGGACAATCAACTACGAAAGATCCTCAAGGCTCATGGTATGAGCCCTCACTAGGGGCTTGGCCTATCATAATATAAAACTACCAAAGCATTCCATAACAAAAAAGGAAAGATTGCAAACATAATGAAAAACTCCCTCAAACTTCTCGAAAAAGGATGAAGATGAAGTTCCACCCAAATTACAATCCAAACAGCTACAATCATTGCAATGGTGTGGCATGATTCAACTATTCTTCACCTCTAGTTGGAACCCTAATTGCCCTCCTTAGATATTTCCAAAAAAGCCTCTTAAAAACCTAGCTTTCGGGTATTTTTATGTTATTATGTAAGTAACGGGCTAGTGCATGACCTTGCTTCAGGGTGTGTTTAACCAGTGTTTATCTTTGGAGGCACTTGGACTCTATTTTGGATAAAAATCTTTCATTTATATATCTGCACGCCTGAGAGCATGCCCATGCTTAATAAGCATGGTCATGCTTTTAGTAACAAAACTGTGCAGAGGGTTGTGCTCTTCAATTTCTTCTATCAAGTGGTTTGCACGCCCTTGCTGAGCTTGTGCTTTTCTCTTCAATTTATTTTTTGTACTTGTTTCGCTCAGAATTACATCGGTTTTCACTTCTTTTTATCCCAAAGTCTATTAACCTACCCCTTCAGCACAAAATACTATCGTAACACTAAAATAAAACAAATTATCCAAAAAAGCAAATAATGCACATGGATTTATAATATAACATTCAAATATATCATGCACTCATTAGTTATGCTAAAAAGGACACATTGGTTTTAACATAATAAAAACCCTTAATTTTAGGGTTTTGAGAGGACACTGACTCCTACTCATCTTCTAAAGTAATGTGAAGGTTTTCCTGCACTACCTTCTCTCTTTCATAAAACTATGATCTCAGTCTCTACCCCACCCTAATTTAAGTTCAAAATTGTGTTTAGCTTAAATGCATGAGTGCCCTGCAATATTTCATCTAATTTTCCTTAACCGATAAAAAATTAACAAAAATATGATTTTGTGGTTGAGTTAAAATCACAAATACAATGCTTGCCAGATATTTCTCTATGGGATTTATTATTCTAGGAAAGTCCATTGTAAAAGAAATTTAATTATGTTATAATAGTTATATCTACTCTTGAAGAATTGCCTTTTCATGTTTTAAAGTCAAGCTATGGACATATTTTATTACATAATTGTTATTTGTCTATTTATTTTTTGTTTGAGATAATTCCTTATGTTAATATTGACAAAACTCTATTGTGTACTTTTAAATATTTGATAATTACTCATAATTCAGTTTATATATTCATGTTTGAGCTAATTAAATTTAGGTGAAGAGGACAGATTCTAACTTGGTAAAGTTGATAAATAGGTTCTCATCGAACACCAAAGCAACTATCTTGAAAATGACATTGGTGAACTGATAAGTGCTTTAGTAGACATATTTATCTATATGTTTTACATGCTTTGAGCATATTTTTTTACCATGATTTATGTCTCATATAGTATATTTGGTGGTATTTTGTGCAATTACACTGTGAATACCTTCAAGGAAGAAAAAGAAGCAAAGATAAGTTATAAAGACATATTTTGGGAGTTCTTGTACAACCTAATAATCAAGACACAAGAGGAGCTCATGTACATGGAGGTGTGTGCCAACTTCCAAGAGAATTCAAACCAATTTGCTATTTGGAAGGGTACAAAGGCAGTCACATCTATATGTCCTTACTCTATGTGAAGAATACAAGACCTTCCAAATGATGATTCAATAAAGAAAAGTCTTATAACCTACTATGTGGCGGTGTGTCCGACCATGTGGCCTCAAAGAGAATAATATGTGAGCCGCATTTATGAAGAGTACTATTCACATGACCGCGTGAAAATTCCACACAATCGCGTGAGAATTTCTGCAGTTTACGCGGGCGCGTGGAGGCACATAATAGTCGCGGTTTTGGCCTTCAATAGCCTTTTTACCCTATTCTTTGGAGACTTTTTGCTAGCGTTCGAAGGTCAAAGTGGCTAGGGTTTCAAGAGGAGGTCTTTGTGAGTTTAGAGGTCATTCTTCATCAACTATGATAGATCTTTCCTCTGTTATAGCATCGAGGGGGGCCTTTGGCAATCTAGCTTTGGAGAAGGATCCTTCAAGATGTTGTGCGACACGTCAAGGTCATCATCATGAATTTGAGGGGGTTTTCTCTATTATTTGCATTGCTTTCTATTGCATTATTCTTTACTTTGTAACTCGCCCAATGGAGGGCTAAACCGTAGTAGGTATTTGGGCATGTGAACCCTAGGATCTTATCTTTTGTATTGACTTACTTTATGTTTTCTATTAATTCCAAGTTTATTTGAGTTTTAATCTTGTTTTCTCATCGCTCGCATGTCATATTAATTTTTGTGATTGATTGGTAATGCATGATTTGTTTCCTTGGTGAGAGAGAGGTCTTCATTAGGGTTAGAACTTTAAAATTAAAAAGGGTTGAGAGGGTGAGTCATGAAATAGTGGAGTGCCCCATTTCCCTTATGATGAGTGCTTCCTATCTCCATATTCCCTAAACGTTATGAACTATATTCGGTGTAAGGTGTGAGATTGAGAGATTTCAACACCAGGACTTTGTAGGGGGTTAGGGATCTTTCGCCTAGAAGTAGGGTTAAGTCTATCTTTAGGAATCAGTTGCACTCCTAGGTATCTCTAGAGCTTATTGCGGTCATATGTGGTGTGAGGTGTTGAGATTGAGCGATTTCTCCAACGGGACCTCATAGAAGACTAGTATTGGTGGCCTGGAAGCAGGGACCAATTGTTCTTGGATTACCTCAGCTCATCTAACTCGGTTTAGGAGCATTTAGTAAGTTTTGCACTTCATGTCTAGATCCTAGGTGGAGCATTGCCCGGGTACCTCATCTTTATTGATTGAGATCTCCCTTGTTTTCTACTTTCCCTTGCTTGCTTGCTTGCGATATTCTTATTCTTGCAATTAACTTCATTCATCATAATCTTGATTTTGACTAGATAACTGAGAAGTAGTTACTACTAATACTTCTTTTCATTGTGGATTCTACTACCCATCTCATATGGTATTTTAGTACTTCGACCCCCTTGCATTTGCGGTACACGCACACAATTCGGTCATGTCATGATCCTTGTCTGATAAAGTTGACATATTGTTTTTTACATGGAACCTTATTGGAGATCAAAGCAAGCATCAAAGATTCACATATGCAGTTAGGGCTAAGGGAGGCACTCGTCTCGTAACTATTTCATCCTATTAATAATTTTAAGTAAGTACTTTTAATGGGCTTAAATAGAGCAACTAAAATTTTTCTCTTTGAGAAAATATAAAGAAGGTACTTTGAGGGAAATAAAAATCGTCACAACAGAAAATGGGTATTGTTTTTAACTCTTATGCATTGGATTCTTCACACAACCTAGTTGAGGATTAAGGAGGTGTTTGTGGGTCCTTTGTCCATATTATAAAAAAAGCAAAAATAAAAAAAATAAAAAAAAATCTATACAAACAATTGGGAAAGTAAATTATAATATTTAACTTCCATGTTATAAAAATAGTAAAAGAAGATTAATTAAAATTTATTATATGCTACATCAGTCATGAAAACTAAGTTTTGTTTAATAAAACAAAAGCTTGTTATTAGGACATTTCCAACCCACAACCCCAAAACTTTACTCCAAATCTCAAATTTGGTTATGCTATACTAAATTATACTCCAACCACAAACCCTTAATTTTAACACAAAAAATATATTCTCAAAATATTCCTTACACATCCCATTTTTTATTATTATTACTATTTAATAAAAAAATACTTAAAATTAATTATTCATTAACAACGATTTAATTAAATATTTATTACAATTTAATTTTTTACTAATTGCAAGAAAAATGCTAAGTTGAATTAAAAGAATGAAGTTGATCTTATATCTACAATGGACAAATTGCAAGAAGATAACAGACAGCTTATGGAGATACTGAAGAAAAAAATGAGGATAAAATGGATATTAAAGAGATTAATTAAGAAAATAAGATCTTGGCTACAAATTTGAGCACAATTAGTGATCCTAACATTTGTGCTTATATTCAATCTGAACAAGCACGAATTATGCAAAAAAGAGGGTATTTTCAACAATCACCTCCTTCAGCCTCGAATCCCTTTGAAAACTATTACGACAATCTTGGTAGAAGTGGTGTTGATTTCCCAGAATATTGATATGTTGTTTTAATATAATTAGTTTTTACGTTGCATTAGCTATTATTAAAGGTTATTTAATAGCTCGGTTTATTATCAGTGAATGTTTGTCCAGTATTATCAATATTATTATGAATGCATTTTGTTTTGATCATAGTGCATGTGTCATTCATTATTTTTAATATATTTTTAACTATTTTAGTTTAATAAATTTATCATAAATTAATTTAACTAACAATTTTATAATTAATTAAATAATTGCACACAAATTAATATTTTAAGTATAAATTGACTACTTATAATTATATTTATGAATTATTAACTTTATAATTTTAATTACAATAGTAAAATAAAAATAATTTGATTAAAAAATTAATATATGTGTGGGATCCCAAACTTACGATCATTCTCGGAATAGTCCCTCTACTTTTTTAAACGTACCTTTTGGTTCTTATACTTTAAACTTTAAACTTTTAGTCCCATCACTACTTAAAATAAGCCATGTTAGTCCTTCTTAGCCCTAAACCCTAACTCTAATAGGGACTAAAATGGGCCAATTTAATCAGTAGTGGGATTAAAAAGTTACAATTTAAAGTATAGGGACCCAAAGGACATATTTGAAAAAGTAGAGAGACTATTCAAAAAATTAAACCTAAATAGTTAAACCCAAATTCGGGGTCGTTAGGATCTTATCAACAAACAAGGTAATTATCATGCGAAAATATACATGCCGATACGGAATGGATAACAAAATTTAATGGCAAGTAAACATAATAAAACCCTATTGCATGCCAGAACAAGGATTAAAAGTTTTTTTTTTTTTACCTTTTCCTGATGATGATTCTGAACGTACCCTTGTTTCCTGAAATCAAAAAGGGACAGGGAATTTTTACTCCCGTCTACAATCATATACTAGGAATCAAGCAGGTATGCTAGTACCTCGAGAAACTACCCTTATTTCTTAGTTTGAATAGCAAGCACTCGAGATCGATTAACGAGACTCAAGAAAAAACAATTTCCTATTTGTCTTGAGATCCGATCTATAAAGAAGAGAAAAAGGGGTTGTAAGCGAGCGGCGGCAGGTTTTGATGGTAGACACCGACGGCGGGCACCGGCGGCGGGCAAGGGAGAAGAGGAGTGGGTGGAGACTAGGGTTTATCAAGAGACTATCTCTTAATCACTCTATTTTTCCTTTCTTTCATATTAGAGTTAGACCAACTATTTATATTGGAAACCCAAAACCCTAATTTATGATAAAAACCTTTAATTCCTAATTAAATTAGGAATCTCTTCTTTACTTGATTAATTAAACCATTTTAAGTAACCAAATCAATTAGATTGGATCAACACTTAATAAGACCCAACCTGAATAAGCTATTCGGTTCACCTAATTAGGTTTTTCACCAAAAACCCTAATCAGGTGGTCCAATAAGTAACAAATATTGAACCTTGATCCCGACATTCTTAGTGTACGATCCTGTATGTCCATTTAACATTGGCAATGAGCTTAAACAATTTAAACGCTTATAATTCATAATTATTCTCTAGCAAGATAATACAATTAACCAATATTAAATGAAGGTTAATTTCAAGAATTAACGGAACCTATTGCAACCTCATACACTCTTTTGCAACTAAATATCTTAATTAGCATAAGGCATAGAGCGATTCACCCTTATTTTAATGCTACTTAATTTCTTGATCTCTTCGTAAACTGACTAGGTTAAGTAAATGATAACTCTTATCGTTTCCCTTGGGCGTGGCCACGCACTACTCAGTCTCACTAATTAAGTGGGCGGTGATATTCACTCTCTCTAAAGAGAGAGGCAATCCTTTCACTTCACTCATGTCTCTAGCAAAACTGTGACATGCCCAAACATACCGGTACTTACCACTCAGTTACAAACGTTAGGTGTAAGTCAAAGTATGTAAGGATTCATTTGAGATCTATAGTGATTTTAGGTCAAAGGATTCGAGTACAAGAATTGCTTGATAAAAACACTTATGACTTTACAACCATGTAGTGTTCATGAGAGCATATCGACCCAGGTATACTATTCCCTAACATGTATCTATGCCTTTTGATTGATATCCCATATCTTATGACCCGTAAAAAAAGATCATCTCGCAAAAGACATACTAGTCTTAATTTATTTTCATTCCCATAAAAATAATGGACTAGGGACATTTAGAATAATGTTCTAGTTTATGCTCCAAGGTTTTATTATCCAAATCACGCATTTGATAACTTGAGTACAATCAATATTTAAGGATGTTTTATCTTATTAACTATGCACAGAAATAATAATAGATAAAACGATGCCTTAAAATAATTATCCAAATAATAAGAGTTTATACAACGTATTGGGGCTAGGGCTTACATTAACAATCCACCCCCAAACCTCAAATTTGGAGTAATATTTGAAGGTGTGTTGGAACTAACTATAATCCCAAATTTAGAATTTTTGGTCATGGTTGCCGATTCCCTCAAATCTATTGACCAATTTTTTTTAATGTTTTTATTAATTGAAACCATCACGGAAAATCAGCTACATAAAGATGCGTGTGAAATAATTGAGAAAGTATTTTGTGGGACTACTCAATCCACTCCTAGCTTGAAGCTTTGGATACCTTGAGCTTAGCTTGAAATTTTGACAACCCTTACTTCTAGGACAGCTTTGAATCATGACGAAGGATCATAGGAAACCTTAGAGTTTGTGCTTTTATAGACATAAAGTATTGAAAAACTGATTTATTGCAAGTTATTTATATTGAAATAGAATGTTTATTTAATGCTCAAGCAAGAATAAAATTGATTTCTTCGGTGTTAAAATTGAGAGGCCAAACCACAAATAGCACCGCTTTTCCCCACCCGTGATATCTAAGGACCCACCCTCCAGTGGAAAGTGTCCCCCACCGAGTTCACATGTTCATAGTTTGACTCGTACCAGTTTTCCCTAGCTTGTACTCTTGCGCATTGTTTTTCTTTCCCATCCGGACCCATTCCTTGTGCAACCCAAGAAAACGGCAGCATGGATGCTCCTCACATGCTTCAGCTGAATACATAAAGAATGTTTTAACAAGCTTAGTAATGCCATTATTCTCTGATAATTAGGTTCTAAATGTGACTACTAAATTAGTAACTGGATCAAAAATACTTCTTTCTTGTTCTTATCCGCAGACAATATGTCACGGGCCTCATTGTCCCCTCGTGTTTGATTCTGCCATTCAAATCAGAATCAATATCCTTCAGAATTATTTACCATGATATTAAAGTGCATTGTTTGCTTTCCGATCTATTCTTTTTTATATACTTATCCTAATATTCAATTTTGAGTTAGGATTTATAAAATATATAATACAAGTTGGATGTTTTAAAAAATTAACTGGTTAATTACCAAAATAGAAGGGGTGATGGCATGGATTAGGTGGTGGAGTTCGCTTGGAGGTAGTGCTAGGCTAAGTGGTGTTTGGTTTGGTGGAAGAGGAGATGGTCGACTCAGTGTGGCGCTAGTGGAGGACTTGGAGGCGGAGCTGACGTAGATGGCAGCGTTGGAGGTGGTCGAGGATTTGGACATGGTGGAGGTTTTAGAGGTGGAGGTGGTCTTGGAGATGGAGTCGGTTTGTAATAGTTTTTGGAGGTGCAAGTGGTGGCATTGATGCTGGATTTCCATGAATTCTCGTGAGCTTATTATTCTTGTTAGGATTTTTAATACTTATGGATTACACCAAGCCATGGAGTCACAGTTGACATGGAAAGAGATTAATTAAAGAAAAGGTCCGGTGGTGGAGGCTTGACGGAGGGAGGCACTAATACTGTGCAGGAGAAGAGAGGAAAAAAGAGAAAAATAGAACAAATAAAAAAAATGTTTTAATTTTTTTAAATAACATTTAATTCAAAAAATGCCAGGCTAACAAAAATTAAAAAGCAAAAATAGGAAATTATTAACTAAGTAAAAGGGCTCAAAATACTAAAATCTACCGCGATGACTAGCAGGAAGAGACAAAAATAAATAAATAAATGGTCTATTTTGATAATTAAGTTTTTATTTTTTAATAATAGTTTAATTCAAAATATGGCACATTAAATGCTGTCGGTTACGTTTTGAACTTACGATTCAAAATACTAAAATGTTAGTGTAGAAAAAAAAAGAAGGGAGAGAAAAAAAGTAAATAAACTATTTTAACAATTAAATTTACCAATAAATAACATAAAATAATTTCTTCTATAGAATATTTATGCTAATACCACTAGATATTGTAGTGATTTTTCCCCCTAAAACAAGGGATGATTTGAATAAATTTATAAATACACAGAAAAATGAATATTATTGTCAGATGCAAAGAAAAAAACCATTGAATTTGAAAAGGATAAAAAATTCACAAATTTTCCTGGTTTAATAGACCGGTATCACTTAAACTGTAATTAAAACTATTGAAAAGCACTATTAGGTTTGAGATTTGAGAATAAAAATTGTGTTTTGTTCACATAATATATGATTCCAAGAATAACTCACTTTATAAAGAATCTTATATTGATATGTTTACTTCACTTGTAAAATATAATTAGCGATGTAACATTGATAAGTTTGCTTTAATAGAGTGTTTTCTATCAATGTATAAATTCAAGGTACAAAATTTATCAAAAAAATACACTTGACCATATTACATTTTTTTATTTTTATTTTTTTTTTATATTATTTAATTTAAATATTTTTAAAGTTTTTATATTTATTTCTTGGACAAAAAGATTATATAGTCCTTGTATGTATAGCAATAAATTACGACATAAATAATCATTGTTTTTATTATTTTTATTTTTATTTTTTTACGAATGATGATAAGTTCCGCCCCATAAGAGGGTGTCAAAGAGACACACATTCTGTGGCTTAATGACCTCTTCGGGATTTACCAAGTGGGGCGGGACTAACACGTGGTACAATTATAGCTTGTCATGTGTAGCCAAGATATATCAATGACCATATTCCCACAATGTTAATCTCCCCTACTTTACAATCTTTTAAGTGGCAGAGAATATGTTTCCTTCCACAGAGGCTTATGATTAGTGGATAAACAATAATGATATAGTATTTCTATATATATATTTATACAGAAAAATATTATGGCACAAGAGATTCTGGCATAAGAGATTCGAGACTGCATCACTCACTCAACACTCCTACCAAAGCTGGTTAATGCCTGTCAATTGTTACTTTTTGAGAGATTGACATTTTATGGATACAACAATTAAAATTGTCCCGAAATGATATGGATGTTCATCAATTACCTTTTTTTCTGCTGACTAGCTAGCCAGGTTGAATAATTAGTTGACCTTAGTTATTTATTATTATTTTTTTTTAACTTGAAGTTGTGTTTTTTCTGAGCCACTTGATCCCGTCCTATTCTTTGCTTTAACTGACCTTTATGCTCACACAAACCATTCGTGAGATGTTGCCATTGCCAACAATCAAGGAGAGTTTGAGAAGTGATCATAAAGTGCGTGATTATATCTCTTTTTATATCATTATTTTAAACACTTATTCTTTTGAAGAATTTCATTGTAATTTATGTATTTTAAAGAGGAATAATTTATATATTTTGATAATTAATTTACTTCTATTTACTGTTTAAGCCATAATTTATGTATTCGGAGAAAAAAAAAAGGATTTGGAGTAGATAAAGAGAGTTTAGATAATTGAAACTCAAGGAGGTTAACAAGTATGTATATGACTGTGTTAGGGGCATATTAATACTTGGTTCTTGAAAGTTGACTTTGCATAACAGAGTTGAAGTAGGTAGTCCATCTAGAAAGTTACACGGCCATCAACATGCCCATGTAGAGGTCGGGCCAAACAACATAGCCACCAAGATTAATTATATACCCGAGTAAAATCTTAAGACTTAGATAAGTTGTGATTTTATGTTTTACCGTAATTTAAAGATAAAAATACCAAAATAGTCCATCTATTTTGCGGTTTTTGCTCTTTTAGTCTCTCTAATATAAAATCAGCTTTTTGGTTATCGTATTTGCTCATTTTTATTCTTTTGGTCCCTCAAGCTGATGAATTGTCCCTTTTAGTGCTTGTATTTGCACATTTCTGTCCTTTTTGGTATCTTAAACTGAAAGACGTTTATTAGTTGGAGGGACCAAAAGGATAGAAATGTGCAAATACGAAGACCAAAAGGGTAAATTTTATATTAGAGGGACGAAAAGGGTGAAAAACAAAAAATAGAGGGACCATTTTGGTATTTTGACCTAATTTAAATATCTATGTTGGAGTCTTTTTACCCTTGAAATATACAGATATAAAAGACAAGAGGCATTTGAGACGACGAATTTGAAGTGAATATCAAAGAGATAGAGCTCTAATTGGAGGTGGAGAATATCGTCTTCTTGGAGGAGATTCCATCAAATAGAATAAGATTATGAAGATTCAGAAAGTTTATTATGTTTTATTTGGTTTATTGTTATTTCTTTGGATCTAATGTGCAATCTTTTGTAATGAGGAACTAAAACATCCTTCGAGTACTTGGGTATTGACAAACACTAGGATCAAATTTGTAATTTAACTTTATATATATATATATATATATATTGACTCTATATTAAGTTTCATTGTGATTCAATTGTGTGTGCTTGCTTATCTTGAGTTAAATATTACTAGCCCAAATTTATAAAGTGATTTTATCATATTACTTGAAATTTAATAGAGAGATTCTCAACCAAGTAATGCAATCTTAGGGAGACTAAATTATAAAGAGATTTCAATCAGTTAGGTCCAATGAACTTTACAATCAACATAGTGGTTAAAGTCTTATTTTTAGTACAAATCCTAGTGAATTTATTATTCAGGTACTACCCTTCCGTGATTGATTGCTTCTGAATTAATTCATAGTTATTTTAGTGTTTCTTGATTTAGTCTTCTATTAATTTAATTCTTCAAATTAACATTGTTTTGTACTCTCGCAAATAGATGGAAAGTTAGTAAGGGTACTTGTAGTCCTTGTGGGATTGGCACTTTACTTATACACTATATTACTTGAATGGCTAGTGTACCTTACTGGTTTAGCACTTCCAAGTAAGCCAAGCGTACATAAAGAAGATTTGAGCCTTAGCCTAGCTTTAAAGCTACCATGTAGTTGAAGATATCAAAGATGGCAACTCCAACCCTAATTGATGCACATGCCAATTGATAAGTGTCTACATGTACATGTTTTCATGTTATTATCATATACACTTTGCGTGAATTTTTAGTGGATTGATACTTGATTTATGCTTAATTTGTTATGTTTTAATCCACAAGATATGGAAAGGACAATTGGGCCTCGAGGACGCATTTTAGAGTGAGTTCGAGGTAAAATGGGAGAGTTCACTGTATCAGTACTGTATTACCCGCACAATAGGTTGCATGATGCAGCTAGAAATGTATGCAGATACTTATGCGGCCCAGTATAATAGCCCATACAAGGTGGGTAGAAACATATGCGGTCACTTATGAGGCCTACATAGTAGGCTACACCGCTAATTAGGCTTCGCAAATTTGAGCATATGCCATATGGACATCTATGTGCCCTCATGCACCCCCTGGTGTACTCACTCATAAGTGTACGGGTCACCGAGTAATACCCTATAAATGACACAGGGGTCGTATTCCACGGGGCTAAGGAGCTCCTATTACTCCTCCATTACTTACTTTCTAACCTCACAACTTAAACATGGTATACTACTCTAATATATGCAAGAACATAATAAATCACAAGTATAACAATTTCAAGGCAAGAAAAGAGATCACAAGAGCAACGATGAGATAAATAGGCCTAGGGATGAGGATCCCCATGAGGGGTTATCATGAAATATGGATGCATAAAAATAACATAGAAAGAGTGATTTAAATCGACGGATCTCAATGTTAGTTCAACCCCAATTTCTCAGCGGTTAAACCCTAATACCATACGAATAATGACAAGGATTTCTTCCTAATCACATTCCTACGATTGCATTAAGTAAAGAAAGATCATGCGATGAAGATACACTCAACCTAAGTTTATCCTTAAGATGCGGAGGTGCTACTGACATCCAATTTCTCGGCATGTCGATCCAAGAATACCCATTCTAGCTCATTAATGATCTAGTACATGCGAGTAGGTCATATCTACATGTACAACTCAACAAAGAACTAAGGATCTCTCCGTTTTATTGTTCTAGACATGAAGAACAATGATCCAAGACATAAATCAACCCAAATGCATCTCAAATAAAGGTTTAGCATCCAAAATACATGATGAACCCCCCAAGGTTCACATACATCCCGTGACTTTGGGGGTCTAGTGTGCCATCATACAAACAAATGTAACAAACTCAAGAAAAACACAAAGCAAATGCATAAGAGGCACTCCCTAGTCCGAATAATGATGAAGAAGAACAATGCCGGCCGAATGACGCTTCCTCTAGCCCAAGGAATGCCGAATGCTCCTCCTCCCTTGATGATGAAGCTCTCCCTTGAAGTTCAAGCTCTTGATCACCTCCAAGCCTAATGCCAAGCTCTACCAAGATGTCTTCGTTCTTCCTCTTCTTCCCTAAGTGTTGGCTGCCAAAAGTCTTCCCCTCCCGTCTCCAAAAATCCTCCAAATCCTCTCTTCTCACCCCCAAGTATCTTCCACAAAATATGAGGCCGTATGAGCTTAAAATGAGACTCAAAACCCACCTAAAATGGTCCATACTGCCTTAATGAGGGGGTTATTGAGGCAGTATGCCTTCAAACAAACTCTTCTCTTCTATGGCTACAGTATCTATCCCGGGGTCAATCTAGGACAACATTAAGGCTGTATGCCTTGGATCAATTTCCTGACTAGAAAATCATCCAGGTTCTACAGTATTGATGCTACAGTACCACTGATACATTACTTCAGCTACATTAACCTACTACAGTGAATACTCTACAGTATCGTGACATGGTTTTCTTCTCTTTTTTGCCCAAATCATATCTTCGTGTCCTCCATGGCTCTTTCATGCCCTACGAAGAAAATAATACACGATTAAGCATGAAATGGCCATCATTCTTATAAAAATACATGCTATAGGTGTCAAATATATATACTAAAATACATACATTTAGAAACATATCACCCGCGCACATCACGAAGTATAAATAGGACTGTTTAAGGCTTGGAAAAGGGTCTTTGGAATCCATAGCAACTGGCACCTCTTACGAGGAGATTATTATCTGGGAGATGATTAAGGCACAATTTCGATGAGGAGAACATGGATCTAAAAGGTTTATCACTAGAGGATAAAGCATCTTGAAGAAAGCCATATTTTGGGTAGGAATGGGGGTGGGGGGCGGGCGGGGCGGGGAATGGGATCCCCGTCCCCCATCCCCGCTCTCCACGAGGCGGGGATTCCCCGTTAAAAATTCCCATGGGGAAAAAAATCCTCCCCTCATGGGGATCCCACTCCAGGGAATCCCCGCCCCGCCTAAAACATTAATATAAAAATTTTCTATAAATAACTATAATATTTCTAATGCATTTATGTTACATATGCTAAAGATGCTATATACAATTGAAAATAAAAAAAATATAATGTATGATGAAAAAATCTAGACAAATGGATATTTGAATAAAAAAAATATAATGCTTATATGTAGCAACACATGGATATTTGAATAAAAAAAATCTAGACAAATTACAATTACCTAATTATCCAATTCATTTAAATTAAATAAATAATTAGTTTTTATGAATATTAGAAATTTGAAAATTAGAAGTTTGAATTTTAATTTTGTAGATATATTATATAATAATTTTTATTAAAAATAATTTAAGATTTTTATTAAATAAATATGTTTTTAATGAAATATATAAATTTAAATAGTTAATAAGTTGTATGAAATAATTGTGAGTTCCATAATAATAACTAAAAATATTAACAAATAAATATTTATTGATTATATATATATATATAATATTATGTTAATGTTGAAATAATCTTTAATAAATATATTAAAAATATATAATATATTCTTTTGGGGAATCCCCGCCGGGATTCCCCACGGGGTTCCCCGCGGGGAGCGGGGCAGGGATCCCCGTGGGGCGGGGAGACCATTCCCCGCCCCCGCCCCGCCCCGCTAGGCGGGGAGGAATTTTTCCCCGCTCCCCGCCCCGCGGGGGGATGTTTCGGGGAATCCCCGCCCCGTCGGGTCGGGGCCCCGCAGGGAACGGGGATTCCCGCCCCACCCCCATTCCTACAGGGGCGTGTGAATGCCCTTGTGAGTACCCCTTGTGAGTATCCACTAAGCCGTGTGAAATTTCTACAAAGGCATGTGGAACACTTAGCCAAATTTCTTGGGTGGACAAAGGAGTCACAGGGGCGTGTGGGTGAACTTGTGGATCAGGCACAAGGGAGTGGGTTATTTCCAAACGCCTGTGGATGCGTTTAGAGACAAGTTATGCTATCCTCAGAGCACACAGGGGCGTGTGAATGCCCCTGTGAAGCTCCCCTGTGAAGTCACACGGGCGTGGGTAATTTCCACACGCCTGTATGGATGCACAAAACGCCAAAAGGTGTGACTTTTCTTTAAAACCTATTTGTGTTTCTTCATCTTTTCGATCCCAAGCACTCAGAGAATGCATCCTTTCACTCTCCCGACTTTCACCGTCGAATTAGAGGCATTTCATTTGAGTTTTTCCGGCCATTTTCAAAGTTTTCATTCTCATATCATCGGTAAACCCTCATTCCTTATTTCTTTGCCAACCTTGATTTATTTTGATTAAAACTGGTGAATGCGCTTCGATTCTATGTTCAAATGGTAGGTGGTTGCTTTTAGAGTGATTGTTAGTAAACTTTTGATGTATTTTTGGGAGTTTTCCATAATGGCCGTGGGGATTTCACACCCGTGAATCCACACGGGCGTGTGGAATTTCCACACGACCGTGTGGATTTCTGCAAAATTAGGTTTTTAAGTTAATTTGATCAATTTTTGTTCAATTCTTGTAGATATGGCTCCCAGATAAAAATGCAGGCCGGAAAGCGTCCACGTGAGCCATCCCCTAAGCCGGAGAGTATGGAATTTGCTATTCCTGAGCACCGAGTCTAATTTGAGCGGTTGTCAAAGCTAAAGTAGGGCAGACCCGGTATCCAGACATAAGTGCACTGAGCGATATAGCATGGATATGATTTAGTTGATGAGGTTGAGGGATTATTGTCAGTAGGTAGTTGGCGGCGTTATTGTTTATTAGGGAGCTAGCTAGCCATCCGTTTGTTGACTCTAGAGGTATTGGAGTCATTCGAGTTCGACCGGTCATATCCTAGCTTTGACAGTATCGACACCATTCAGTTTATAGCATTTGGCCATCACTACATTATGAGTGTCACATAGTTTTTGACTCGGCTAGGACCGTATGATGAGGCTTTTATAGATATTGAGGAATATGATCGACTAGCAACCGATTATCTAGGTAGCTTGACTCCTCAGAAAGCATACAACACATTATGCAGCCAGGGATAGTATGAGGTAGGGGTGTCCAAGGCCACGTGTCTTTCCTAACATGCATATCATTATCTTCACGCCATTTTGAGCAGGTCGGTGAATGGCCGTGGTGACAATATCGGTGTCCTAAGCCGACAGGATCTTTTGTATCTGTACTCGATGGTACAACATCAGCCGATTCACCTGGGCATATATTGGCCGAGTATCTGCACTATCAGACTGGGGGTGATCTTCTTGGGCCCATACATTACCAGACTGATCATAGGGATGGGTCTCTTAGATGCTATTAGAGGAGCCAAGAAGACGATTATCCCAGCACCCCTTGCTTGGAGACTATGCGACTGATGGGTATGATCAGGAGGTATAGAGACGGGGTGTATGTGATGAACATGCCCCCACTAGAACCAGTGGAGGCCGAGGGGGAGGCAATCGAGGGTTCTTAGCCTGTTCTCGAGCCATAGGAGGAGCAGATGGAGACAAAGGCGCCACCTACAGTATAGGAGCTACCTCTAGTGTGAATATTTTCTCCACTTCATGCCCATGATCGTTTTGAGAGGCTTGAGAGTGCTGTGGGGGTCTTACAGGCAGAGCTTGCTGAGATTCGCGCGATATAGGTCACGAATTATGTAGAGGTGATCGCGCGTCTCGATACATTATGGCAGTTACTAGAGCGAGACGCAACCTCACCATTTGTTATGAGACCCCGGACTTCTCAGACATCGCCAGCACCACCATCACCAGTAGTAACAACACCAGGATATTCACCAGTTCCACCTACTTTTAGCACCAGTAGCAGCAGACACCGACACTTGATGTGTCTTTACTTTTCTTCGTTCTTATTTTTTGTATTTCATTTCTGCATTATATTTTGGACTTGTATTACTCAGAAAGGATCCTCCTTCTAAGTTTATCTTTTATTTTCAGTTGTCTCGAGTTATATTTCTTTTTTATATCTTTATATACTCGAGTTTGTTTTGTTTTCGTTGAGTTTCACTGAACCACCTTGTCACATGTTCTATACTTATGCATTGATTGTGCATTCTCATGTAGCGAATGGCGATTGTATTCTTAAGTTTAGGAGAATTTTGTAACATTGAATGTTCTCATGCTCTAGTTTCTACTTGAATTTTTAGGAATGTTTGCCCAATTGATATTTGTTGCACTACTCGCTCATTAAACCTTGTGGAAACTCAAGTTTGATGTTTAAGAGACTAGTTTAGCTGTTTTTTGTTTTAATTTCCTTAAAAAAATTATTATGTTGTTTTTGCTTGTGCATTGGGGGTGGAAAGATCTACCACCTATAAAGTATGAAGCTACTCTCATAAGTCAGATACTAGTTATGATCTAATGAGAGAAAGAGCTATCTCATAAGAAGAGTGAAAGCTACCACCTCGAAAGTGTGAAAGCCACCTTTGCGGCGTAGGAAAAGACTACTTTAGAGGATGTTTGAAGCTACTACCTTTTCTTTTATCTTTTTGTACATAAATAAGTCCTTCTAACTTAGATCTTTGAGGAGTATATGTTGGGTTTACTTGAGTGAGTTTACACACACTTACACGATATTGGGTACGTTGTCCTTTTTTATTCGAGTTTTTAGCTAGAGCATTGATTTTTCTTATTCGGTGTTGAAATTTTTTCCTTAATTGTAGAATGCTTCCCTTGCATGCTTTGGTGAACCTAAGGCCAAGCACTTTCAATTTTCCTTCTTATGTGCTTTAATGTTTAATTTTTCTTGAGGGCAAGCAAAAGCTTAACTGTGGGAGAGTTTGCTAAGTGCATGTGTATTAGTAATATGAAGTATTCTTTTCTTACATTGAGCATTACTTTTCTCAGAGTTTTAATACTTATGCATGTGTATTTGTGTTTTTTTGTGCATGAAGAGTTGTGGAGACAATTATAAAAGAAATAGCCAAAAGTAGATCGTGGATGCACTTTGTTGATGAAATCTTAGAGTGAACAAACGGGAAGACACAAGTTGTGCTCAAAGACACATGATTGTATGCTAACCTCTATTGTGCTCAAGCAAATACATGGTTCAGAGGGGCACAAAGACAGTCACATTTGCGTGTTCCGACTTGTGCAATACTAGCAAGATCTTCGTCAAATGTGATTTTTATATTAAAGACGCAACATGATCTACCGCATGGATGTGTGCCCATTAATGTGGCCTTATTGAAAAGTGTGGATTTAGGAGTATTTTGGCCGAGTACTATAGCAGTTACCATTCACAGACCACAGAAAATCAGTTTCCTAGAGATTCACATGGGCGTGTGGAAATTCCACACGCCCGTATGGATGCCTGATTCTAGCCCTATTTAAGTCGTGATTTCAGCCGTTTTTAAGAATCTTTTGCCCATCTTTTTCTCATCTTTGGAGGCGCTTGAGGCTAGGGTTTGGAGAGGCTTTGGCAAGGCTTTTGGAGAGCCTTTGGCAAGGTGTGCCCCAGGCTTGACGAGGGAACCCTTGGAGAAGATGAGGCTACTCCATAAAACCATCGATATGGATTACAGGGGGTTTTACACATGGATTGCATGTTTTTACTTTTGCTTTCATTATTGATTGTATCTTTGCTCTGTGGAGAGCTAAACCCCTATTGGGTGCTTGGACTTGTAAACGCTAGGATGATTTTGTTTCATTGACCTTTTATTATGTTTTCTTTAATTAATGTTCTAATTGAGTTCCAATCTTGAATTCTTGTTGAGTTGATTTTCCCTTAGAGTGAAACTAGGGTTTAAGAATTTGTCTTGGTAATCCTTTTGGATGAATGACACACCATGATGGTTAGATAAAGCTAGGTTGGAGAGGGTTGAGAAGGTGAGTCTAAAGGTTGAGAGGGTGAGTCGAAAGGTAGCAGAACGTCCCATTTCCCTTTCGGTGTGATTTATCCTACCTCCGTGTTCCAAGAGTTCTTTGCGGTCCCAATTGAGTGAAGTGCTGAAAGATTAACTCCGCTGGGACTTAGTTGCGCAAGCGACAGAGTGAAGTATTGCAGTAATCCTTAGTGCTGGTGCTTAATTGAGACTAGGGGTCTTTCACCTAGACTAAAGGGTTAGATCTATATTAGGGAATAGGGTTTATCATTTGGAGTGCCTACAGCTTTAAGAAAACTTTCACAGTGTGAGGTGTTGAATTGAGCGATTTCTCCGCCGGGGCATAGTGTAGGGTTAGTCACGGTTGATCTTAGGTTTGGGATCGTGTGTTTAAGGATTTCAATGACTCATTAGACATCAGTTGGGAGACATAATGATTGGTCTTGCACTTAAAGCAATAGTCCTAGGGTGAGCAATGTCCGGGTGCCTCACCTTCTATCGATTGCCTCTCTCATCATTTTATTGCGTCTCTCTCTCTTGTTTTCTTTATTTTTATTTGCATTGATATTGTTTGTACCACTATTGGTTCATCTTCACCATAGTTAAATAGCAATTCTTATGTTTCTGATCACTATTCCCCGTGGATACGACTACCCACTCACTAGGGTACTTTTATTACTTCGACAACCCATGTACTTGCGGTACACAAGCAAATTATGTGTCAATTGCCTCTCCTATCATTTTATTGCATCTCATTCTTATTCTTTTTATTTTTATTTGCATCGATATTGTTCACACCACTTTAGATCATCTTCACCATTGTTAAATAGCAATTCTTGTGTTTCTGATCACTATTCCCTATGGATACGACTACCCACTCGCTAGGGTACTTTATTACTTCAACAACTCATACACTTGTGGTACATACTCGCAACGGGTGTGTCAAGTTTTTGTGCCGTTGTTGAAGAATAGGCGTTTTGGAAACACTTTGCACTTTGCTATTTTAGCTATTCAGCACCTGTTCTATTTCACACTTCCTTATTCTTTCATCGTTCTAATTTGTTTTCTTTCTATGATTTCAGGAAAGATGATCAACATAACCAAACTATTTGACATAATTATGGGAATGGTTGAAGATGTAGATCAGAAATGTCAGTTGTTTGCAATGTAGTCCAATTCATGTTGTTTCATGCGAGACCAATTTACCATCAACTACCCCGTGGAAGGATCAGTTGTTGATACGTTAATGGGATTTGGGATCGAAGTTGTGAGCTAGAAAGTGTGCTGGATCAATTTGAAAAGTTTGCGTTGTCATCTATGAGCTATCATTTGGAATAATGCTTAGAAAAGGGTCCTTGTTCAATTTGATGCTTTTAGTCAAGAACAAAGGCATGAAATTCTCTCGGTGTGAGTTTTGAATGTAGCCCAGGAAACTTGTAAGGTAGGGAATGTAGATGTTGTTGAGGATTATTCAGAATTACATGCACAAGAAGATGGGTTGGAGAAAATGCTCGAACAAGAGTTCGTACGATTTGGAGGAAATTGATAGATTTAAAAGAACAGATTGCTATCATCCATTGAGGAACCACCGAATTAGATATTAAGACTTTGCCGACACATTTGGAATATGCTTTTCAGATGGAGGGATCAAAGCTCCATGTTATTGTAGCTTCACATCTCTCAGCAGATTAAAAGGACAAGCTTGTGAGCATGTTAAAGAGATATAAATCTGCCATTGCTTAGAAGATTTCTGACATAAAAGGCATCAACCCTTCATTTTGCACTCATAAAATTTTAATGGAGGATAATTACAAGTCTGTGATTCAACCACAGAGAAGTTTGAACTTGAACATGAAGGAGGTTGTTAAGGCAGAGGTGGTAAAATAATTGGATGTAGGAATTATATACCCCATCTCTGACAACGCTTAGGTGAGTCCAACTCAAGTATTTCCGTAAAAAGGAGGAATAACAGTGGTGAGAAATGAAAGGAATGAGTTGATCCCAACCAAAACGGTCACAGGGTGGTGTGTATGCATTGATTACAGGAGGTTGAACGATGTGACTCGAAAGGATCATTTTTCATTGCCGTTTATTGATCAGATATTGGAGCGACTGGCCGGACATTAGTTTTATTATTTCCTTGATAGTATGTCAGGATACTTCCAAATTGCTATTGCTCTAGAAGATCAAGAGAGAACAACATTTACTTGTCCCTACAGGACCTTTGCTTATTGAACAATGCCTTTCAGGTTGTGCAATGCACCGGTGACATTTCAGCGCTGCATGACGACCATTTTTGATGATCTCCTAGAAGATATCATGAAGGTGTTCATGGATGATTTCCTTGTATTTGGAGATTCTTTTGACTTTTGTTTAAGAAACATGGAGAGAGTATTGGTGAGATGTGAGGAAACAAATCTTGTTCTTAATTGGGAAAATTGTCACTTCATGGTCCAAGAGGGCATTGTCCTCTGTCATAAGATTTTCCAAGTAGGAATGAAGGTAGACAAGGTGAAGATTGAATTCATAACCAAACTTTCCCCACTTACAAATGTAAAAGGAGTTTGTAGTTTCTTGGGGCATGCAGGCTTCTATAGGAGGTTCATCAAGGACTTCTCGAAGATCACTCAACCGTTGACAAAAATCCTTGAAAAAGATGCTCCCTTTGGTTTTGGGAAAGATTGTTTAATTGCTTTGAATCTGTAGAAAGAGAAATTAGTGCAAGCACCGATTTTGATCACCCCGGATTGGAATGAACCCTTCGAGCTCATGTGTGACGCGAGTGACTAAGCTATTGGTGAAGTTTTGGGCCAGAGGAAAGGAAAACAGTTCAACCCGATTTTTTATGCTAGTAAGATTCTCACGAGTGCTTAAGAAAACTATACAACTACTAAAGAAGAATTGTTAGCGATGGTGTTTGCTTTTGACAAGTTCAAGCCATACCTCATCTTATCCAAGGGTAATCGTATTTACCGATCACTCGGCACTCCGTTATCTCATGAGTAAGGCTAATGCAAAACCAAGGTTGATTCGTTGGATTCTATTGTTGCAAGAGTTTGATATGGAGATAAAAAGATAAAGAGGGACCAAAAATGTAGTTGCAGCCCATTTGTCTCGATTGGATGGTTGTGAAGGTCAAGAGCCATCAAGCAAAGAAATTAATGATTTCTATCCTGAGGAACACTTGTATACAGTCCAGAGTTCAGAATCAGAGGGTACTCCATGGTTCATGGATTTCGCAAACTACTTATTGGGGAAAGTACTTAAGCAGGGCCTCACCTTCCAAGAAAAGAAGAAGTTTTTCAGCGATTTAAAGAACTACTTTTGGGATGATCCATACTTGTTTGGCATTTGTGCGGATCATGTGGTCTGAAGATGTGTATAAAGGGAAGAAGGTTGGGACATCCTTGGACATTGTCACTCTGGACAGGTGGGGGGCATTATGCTTCAAGCTGAACTACTGCAAAAGCCTTGGCCGCCTGATTTTATTAGCCGACTTTATTTCAGGATGCATATTAGTTTGTTCTTCGATGCGATAGATGTCAAAGGATCGAAAATCTATCACGTCACGATGAAATGTCTCAAAATCTGATGCAATTTTGTGAGGTGTTTGATGTGTGGTGTATTGATTTCATGGGGCCATTTCCAAAATCCAATGGTAATCAATATAGTCCAGTGGCAGTTTATTATGTTTCTAAATAGGTGGAGGCTCAAGCTCTACCTACTAATGATGCTCCAACTGTGGTTAAAATTTTTGTAGAGGTTGTTCAGCCGATTTGGAACCCCAAGAATTATCATCAAGGATCAAGGAACTCATTTCCACAACACTCAACTTGAAAAAGTGTTGAAGTGCTATAGAGTGCAGCAACATCTTGCTACACCCTACCATCCACAGATAAGTAGTCTAGTGGAAGTCACAAATAGAGAGCTCAAGAGAATCTTGACAAAGTCAGTGGAACAAGGAAAGCGGGATTGGTCAGAATGCTTAGATGGCACACTTTGGGCTCACCGAATGGCATATAAAACTCAGATAGGGATAACTCCCTATAATTTCGTACATGGTAAGTCGTGTCATTTGCATGTGGATCTCAAGCATAAAGCCTATTGGGCTAACAAGGCCATGAACTTTGACTTGAGGAAAACGGGGGAACAAAGAACGTTTTATCTCAATGAGTTGGATGAATGGAGGATGAAGGCATATGAGAATGCGAGGATTTACAAGGAAAGGATTCGAAAGTGGCATGACAAGTATATCAAGAATTCGAAAGAGTTTAAAGTTGGTGATCAAGTGTTGTTGTTTAATTCTCGCCTACGGCTATTTCCGGGGAAGCTCAAGTCTAAATGGTTTGGGCCTTATAGTGTAATCGAAGTATCATCCCATAGGGCTGCTGAAATCACTCATCCGGAGAAGGGTGCATTTAAGGTGAATGGACACCGGCTAAAACCATACTTTGGAGGAGAGGTGAGTAGCTATGACATGGAAGTATTCTTTCTCCATGAGCCCCATCAGGTAAGAAGAGGTACATCAAGCTTAGTGACTTTATACAAGGGCTTCTTAGGAGGCAACCCAAGTTTTTACTATTTTTCTAGGTTTAGTTTAGTACTTGCATGAATAAAAGCTTTAGTGTTGATGTCCTAATCTTTTATGCTGTTGCTGTGTTTTTCTCTTGGATTATTGGTGTTTCCGTCTGCTTAAATATGGTTGGTGAAGTTTCTGAGTCATTTGAGCATGTTTTCCATGTTTTTTGATAATATGTGTGTATTTATGTTACTTTCATGCAGATAGGGTTGTGAGGCCGAATATTAGAGTAAGAAGCCAATGTGAATCGTAAATGCACCAATTGGAGGAAATCTTGAGAAGGGTTAAACACGAAGACATAAGTTGGGTTCAAGATGCAAGAATGTGTGCCAACCTCCTTGTACTCAAGTTAGCACTATGATTTGGAGGGGCCCAAGGGCAGTCACATTCAAGCATTCTGGCTTGTGCATGTATAGCAAGATCTCCACAAACGTGTTCGTTATTAAAGAAGCAAAGCGATTCACAACGCAAACGTGTGCCCATTTGTGTTACCTTGATGAAAGCATTGATTCGGGAGAGTTTCGGTTGAAACTGTAGTAGGTACTATTCACAGCCGGCCGAAGAAGGATGAAAACAGAGAATCCACATGGGCGTGCATTACTTCTACACGCCCATGTGAAAAATCCACAGGGGCGTGTGGATTCCCGATTCTAGCCCTTTAAAAGCCAATTTCAACCTCGATTTCAGTATTCTTTTCTCCATCTTTTCCCCAACTTGAGAGAGGGCTTCGGCTAGGCTTTTGAGAGGTATTGGCTAGGGATTTGGAGAGGTTCTACAGCTCCGACATCGCGCTCCGTTTGGAAGAAGGTTAGTGGGAGAGCTTTCATCGGCACCGATCCGGCGAGGTGTATCCTAGGCCGGACAAAGGGACCCTTGGAAGAGCAGAGGACTCTCCACAAGACCATCACCATGACTATCAAGGGGTTTTTTTATGGATTCTTTGTTTTTACATTTGATTTCATTGATTGTAATTAGCTCCATGGAGAGCTAAACACCTTAGTGGGTACTTGGGTATTTGTAAACCCTAGGATGTATTCGTTTCATTGAACCTTTTTATTATGCTTTCAATTAATTGATGTTTTATTTGAGTTCCAATCTTGAATGCTTGATTATATGAATACTCCCTTAGATGGATCAAAGATTCTAAAATCCGGGCTGAAATCGGCCTTAAATAGGGTGGAATCGGGAATCCACACGCCCATGTGAGCGTCCCTGTGGATTTTTTAAATGGGCGTGTGGAATTTCCACACGCCCGTGTGGATTCTCTGCTTTACTTAGTTTTGGCCGGCTATGAACTATACCTGCTATAGTGAAATGCTACAATGTTTTGCTACAGCATATTGCTACAGTCTGACCCAAACTCTCCTGAATTAATGCTTTCATCGAGGTAACACAAATGGGCACACATTTGCATCGTGAATCGCTTTGCTTTTTCAATAACGGACACGTTAGTGGAGATCTTTCTATACATACACAAGCCGGAAATACTTGAATGTAACTGTCCTTGTGCCCCCCAAATCATAGTGCTAACTTGAGTACAAGGAGGTTGGCACACATTCTTGTATCTTGAACCCGACTTATGTCTTCGCGTTTGACACTTCTCAAGATTTCCTCCAATTGGTGCATTTACCATCCACATTAGCTTCTTTCTCTAATATTCAGCCTCACAACCCTATCTGCATAAAAGTAACATAAATATATAGATATCAGTGTTAAAACCAGATAAAAGTAATGCTCATCATAAGGAAAGAACACTTTGTATTCTTATCACACAAGCACTCATCAAACTCCCCACACTTAAGCTTTTGCTTGTCCTCAAGCAAAAAATTAAAACATTATAGTTTAGATAAAGGAAATATTGGAAGTGCTTGGCCTTAGGTTCACCAAAGCATACAAAGAGAGCATTCTGCAAGTAAGTGAAATTTCACCACTAAATACGAAAAAATCATTGCTCTAGCTAAAAACTTGAATAAAAAAGGACAACAAACCCGAAATCATGCCAGTGTGTGAACTCACTCAAAATAACCCAAAGTATACTCCTCAAAGTTCTAAGTATAAGGCACTTATTTATCTACAAACAGTAACAAAATTTCAAAGATGGTAGTAGCTTCACACATCTTCTTAGGTAGCCCTTTTCCAAAGCGGCAGCTAAGGTGTCTTTCACACTTTCGAGGTGGTAGCTCTTTCTACCAAAGTGGTAGCTTTCACTCATCCTATGAGATAGCTCTTTCTCTCATTAGGGCATAACTAGTATCCGACTTATGAGAGTAGCTTCATACTTCATAGGTGGTAGCTCTTTACACCCAACAAGCACAACTAAACAATAAACCTATTTTGTTATCTCTTTTCATTTTTCCATATTTTTTAACTCAACAAAAGAAGCAACTATACTTAGTCCCTTTAATATCAAACTTGAGTTTCCAAAAGTGTTTAAAGAGTGAGTAGTGCAACAAGTAACAATCAGGCAAAAAATTCCTAGAATTCAAGCAAAAACTAGAGCATGAAGACATTCAATGTTAAAAATTCTCCGAAACTCAAGAATACAATCATTGCAACTAAGGTGACCCACCATTGGCTATGTGAGCATCTAAGTCAATTAAAATTAATATAAAAGAGATGTGTGTATTATGAAACTCCCCCCCCCAACACTTAAGTTGTACATTGTCCCCAATGTACACATGCAAGCTCACTCATAATGTATATCCATTAAGAACAAATGTGGGAGAAGCAATAAAAATAATACTCCCCTGACTCCTAGAGTTGCATTTGATGGAGCTAAATCCTTGGCAGTGATGTTCCAACGGGTTGTGAAGCACACACGGCCAAGTGCCGAAGCACCATTTTCCGCGCCCAAGACAAGTCTCAATTCCCATGATGACAAAACTAACTGCACACATACACGAGAGGGTTCAGTAAAGCTCAATAAAACAAAAACAACTCGAGTATATAAAAGATAGAGCAATGCATACAACTCGAGACAACAAAACTAAAATAAACTCAGAAAGAAAGTCCTTTATGAATAAACAAGTCCAAAATGAAATGCAAAAAGTAATAAAAATAACGTAAACAAAATAAATCAAGTGTCGGTGCCGCGCTATGGCTCCTTTGCTGCTGTGGGTGCTAGATCGACGGGTGCTGGTGGAGGTGGTGATAGTGATGCTGGAGGAGCCTGAGGAGTCCTTGGCCGGAAGACAAATGATGAGGCGACGTCGCGCTCTAAAATCTGCTGAAACGTGTTAAAATATGCCATGAACTATGTATACTGTGCGGCCTACGCAGCCCGAATATCAACAATCTCTGCTCGGACTTCAGCAATCTCTATCCGTAGCATCCCTACAGCACTCTCAAGCCTCTCAAAGCGATCATGGGCTCGAGATGGTGAAAACATGCGCACTGGGGATGGGTCTTCTGCCACCGGAGGTGCCTCGGTCTCCATCGGTGCTAGCTGAGGCTCGAGAGCAGGCTGAGAAGCCTCAGCATCATCACCCTCATACTCAGCTATCTTTAGAGCTGGTAGAACCAAAGCATAAACTCCCGTCCGAACCATGCGGACCATACCCATGAATCTCATCGGCTCCAGCCTCAGGGGCGCAGGTGTACTCGTCTTCTCGGCCCTGCGAATCGGGTCCAAGAGACCCATGCCCCAAACTAGTCTCGTAATGTAAGGGCCCGAGAAGATTGCTCCTAATCTGGCATACTACCCCTGATGTCGAATGTACTCTGTGATGATGTGCCCTGGATGAATCGGTATGCGCTGTACCATCGAATACAAGTACAGAAGCTCCTGTCGGCTCAGAATGCAGTGCTATCACCACGGCCATTCACTGACCTGCTCAGAATGGTGTGTAAATATCGGTATGCAAGTCGAGAAAGGCACATGGCCTTGGACACCCCCGCCTCATACTGACCAGTGACTAGACAATGCTCTGTAAGCTCTCTGCGAGGTCAAAGCTCCAGGGTAATCTGTCGATAACTGGGAATACTCCTCAATGTCCATAAATGCCACCTCGTATAGGCCAAGTTGAACTGAAAACTGAGTAATGCTCATCCTATGGTGATGTCCAAATACTCTGAACTGAATGGCGTCAAGATTGTCGAATCTCGAATAAGATCTATCGAACTTGAATGACGATAAGACTTCAAGTGTAAGCTCGGGAATGGCTGGATCCCAAGTCAACAATAACTGCCTCCAACCACCCACTGAAATGATATCATCGACCTCATCTGCAAACTCATCTCCCTGCTGTAGATCTCTCAATATGCTCGTGTCCAGGAATCGAGTTTGTCCAAACCAAAGTCTCGACAGACGCTCTAAAACGCACTTGGTGCTCGGGAATAGCAAATCTCATGCCCTCGAACTCGGGGGATGACTCAGGCGGTCATTTCCAGGCTTGCTCTTAGACCGAGGTGCCAAAATCTGTAAAATTTGAAAGAAAATTGATCAAACCAGTTAATTAAGTAATACTGCAGAAATCCACACGGTCGTGTGAAATTTCCGTATGCCCGTGTGGATCTACGGGGCGTGAAAAACGCACGGCCGCCCCTCAAAAATCCAAGAATACATCGTTAAATCGCTTCTAATTTTGTTCCAAACATGCATAATTATTCTAATTGTAGAAACGAAGCATTATTAACTAGTTTTATCGATTAAAATCATGAATTGTTGAAGAAAACAAAAGATAGGGCTTACAGACGAGTTGAGATTGAAAACCTTGAATTGTTCGGAAAACCAAGTGAAAATCCTTCCAAATCGGAAATGGGATGTTGGGAAACGATGTGAGAGTGCTCTCAGATGAATGGAGAGTGTTAGGATGAAGAGGAACGGTGATCCTTTAAAAGGAACTCGCGCCTCTTGGCGTTCTGTACATCCGCACTGGCGTGCAAAAATTACCCACCGCTGTGCACCTCCACAAGAGAGCTTCATAAGGGCAGACGCACGCTCCTGTGCGCTCTCTGGATAACACTCAATCTCTCTGAACACAACCACACGGGCGTGCGGAAAATACCCACGCCCGTGCGCCCGACCCATAGTGGCAGCCTCACGCCACTGTGCCTTCTCTGTCCAAAAGAGAAAAATCGCTAAGTCTTTCGCACACCCGTGCGAAAATTCTGCACGGCCGTGGACATTCACAAGCCCAACTCACAGGGGCAAGTGTACGCCCTTGTATCTTTTCGGGATGGAGAGAACTCTTCTGTAGAGATCCTCACGGGAGTGCGGAAAATACTGACGCCCATGTGTTTGTCATAGGTTTGCACACTGGGGTGAGTCCACGCCCCTATATGCTCTCGGGATAATTTGCTAAGTCTCTGCAGGAAAACTATCGCCCGTGTGGAAATTACACACAGGCATGCGGAAATTACAAGGTCGCTCACAGGGGCGAGTCTATGCCCCTATGCCGTCTCTGGATGAGCTCTGAATGAAAACACACGCACGTGTGGTAATTCCACACGGGCGTGTGTTTTCTCTAGACACTTAGAAAACTTTGCAGGCTCTGCAGACAATTCCTGAACACAAATGTACACTCAGAGCTCTGCCAAACAATGCAATTTTAACTAGAGAAAACACGCAAAACAAGCTCAAATGACCAAGATTCTTCTCCGCACACGATTAGGCACATGATAACACCATAATATTCACAAGAAAATCACAACAAAAGCATCTAAGGAAAGACATCATCACTTAAAGCCTTATTCATGCAAATACTAACTAAAAACTAGAAAAACATTAAAAAACATGGGTTGCCTCCCAAGAAGCGCTTGTTTTACGTCACTAAGCTTGACGTACCTTGTCTTACCTCACGAGGTTCATAGATGAAGGTTGCCCTCTTACCCATGACTTGAAAGCATGTTGAGCAAAGTCTGTTGAATATAGAGGGTGAATTATCGGGCTTGGGACCACCTGGCAATGGTGCATCCAATTTGTTCGGATCACGCGCATCTCCAACAGCTTTAGAGCATTTCCGGTGGCATCTCCTCGCCCTCTTAATCTTCCAAAGCACCTTCTTCAGGATCCCCAGAGTAGATGGTACTTCTTCAGTTGAACCAAGCATCATAACTTCTTCATTTTCCATCTCTTGGTCGTACAATCCTTTGTATTAGTCAGGATTGAACATTTCCTGCATGTATTCATAAACAATCTCATCAGAAGTGTCTAGAAAATATAAAGCATCATCGAAATCAAGAGAATGCCACATGGCTTCACCAAGGTAGTATGTGAGCTTGTCATCTCCAACTCTCAATGTTAGCTCCCCGCCGTCCTTGTTAATCAATGCTTTGGAAGTCCGCAAGAACGGCCTCCCAAGTATCAAAGGTTCATCCGCATCCTCATCGACGTCTAGAACACAAAATCAACTGGATAAATGTACTTGTCCACCTTGATAAGCACGTCTTCAATGATACCCCTCGGATGTCTCACAGTTCAATCCGGCATTTACAAAGTCATCCGTCTTCAATGTACAACTTAAGTGTGGGGGGAGTTTCATAGTGCACACATCTTTTCTATTGTTCTTGATTATTATATGCTCACATAGCCAATGGTGGTTCATCTTAGTTGCAAGCATTGTATTCTTGAGTTTAGGAGAATTTCTAACATTAAATGTTTTCATGCTCTAGTTCTTGCTTGAATTTCTAGGAATTTTTACCCGATTTATACTTGTTACACTACTCACTCTTTAAACTCTATTGGAAACTCAAGTTTAATGTTAAAGGGACTAGTTATAGTTGTTTCTTGTGCAAATTCTGAAAAAAAAAGAAAAAAAAATTGAAAATGCAAAGAAAAAGAAACAAAATAGTTTTATTGTGCTTGTTGGGTGGAAAGAGCTACCACCTATGAAGTATGAAGCTACTCTCATAAGTCGGATACTAGCTATGCCCTAATGAGAGAAAGAGCTATCTCATAGGATGAGTGAAAGCTACCACTCCGGTAGAAAGAACTACCACTTCGAAAGTGTGAAAGCCACCTTAGCGGCCGCTTTGGAAAGGGCTACCTTAGAGGATATGTGAAGCTTCTACCATCTTTGAAATTGTTGTCATTTTTGTAGATAAATAAGTCCCTTGTACTTAGAAATTAGAGGAGTATACCTTGGGTTGTTTTGAGTGAGTTCACACACGTACACGATTTCGGGTTTGTTGTCCTTTTTTATTCAAATTTTTAGCTAGAGCTTTGATTTTTTGTTTTTAATGTTGAAATTTCCCTTACTTGTAGAATGCTCTCTTTGTATACTTTGGTGAACCTAAGGCCAAGCACTTCCAATATTTTCTTCATTGATGCACAGAATGTTTAATTTTTGCTTGAGGACAAGCAAAAGCTTAAGTGTGGGGGAGTTTGATAAGTGCTTGTGTGATATGAATGTGAATCATTCTTTCTTTATGTTGAGCATTACTTTTCTCGGGTTTTTACATTAATATGTGTGTTTTTATGTTACGTTTATGCAGGTAGGGTTGTGAAACCAATTATGAAGGAAAAGAAGCCAATGTGGATCACAATGCACCGATTTTTGGAGGAAATCTTGCTAAGGTTCAAATGCGAAGATATAAGTCGGGTGCGAGATGCTAGAGTGTGTGCCAACCTCCCCGTATTTGAGTTTGCACACCCATTTGGAGGGGCACAAGGGCAGTCACACTCAAGCATTCGACTTATACACATAGAACAAGATCTCCATCAACTTATCCGTCATTGAAGAAGCAAAGCGATCCACGGCATAAACGTGTGCCCGTTTATGTTACCTCAATGAAAAGTGGATTCGGGAGTATTTTTGGCATAGTACCGTAGCAAAGCACTATAGCAGTTACTGTTCACAGCCGGCCGAAAATGACAGTTTAGGAGAATCCACACGGGCGTGTGGAAATTACCCACGCCCGTGTGGAAATTCCGCACGGGCGCGTGTACCGTACACGCCCGTGGAGTCGCCAGATTCTAGCCCTATTTAAAGCCAATTCAGCCCCGATTTTGGCATTCTTTTCTCCATCTTTTCCCCAACATGCGAGAGGGCTTCGGCTAGGGTTTCGAGGGGTATTGGCCAAGGTTTTGGAGATGTTCTATGGCTCCGACATCACGATTCCATTAGGAAGAAGGTTGGTAGGGGAGCTTCGATCGAGGCGTATCCTATACCGGATGAAGGAATCCTTGGACGACGAGTAGAGGACTTTCCACAAGACCGTCGACACGACCATTGAGGGGATTTCTTTATGGATTCATTGCTTTTACATTCTATTTCTTTGATTGTACTTAGCTCCATGGAGAGCTAAACCCCTAGTGCGTACTTGGGTGATTGTGAACCCTAGGATGTATTCGTTTCATTGAACTTCTTTATTATGCTTTCAATAAATTGATGTTTATTGTGAGTTCCAACCTTGAATGCTTGATTGTATGAACATTTCTCCTAGAGTGACACTAGGGTTGAGAGTTCTTGTTGGTAACCTTGTGAGTGAGTGATACACCACGAGCGTTAGACAAAAGCTAGGTTGGAGAGGGTTGAGAGGGTGAGTCGAGAGGTGCAGGGAGCTTCCCCTTTCCCCTCCGACGTGATAGATTCTACCTCCATTCCTCGAGTTCTTTGCGGCCATAATAGAGTGAATGGTCTAAGGGATGAACCTCCGCTGGGGCCTAGTTGCGCGTGCAATGGAGTAAAGCGTTAAGGTGATCTTAGTATCTAGGGCTTAATTGTGGCTAGGGACCTTCCGCCTGCACCAAAGGGTTAGGTCTAAATCTAGGAAGAGATTTATCACTTGGAATCCCTAGAGCTCATTGCAACTCTATGCGAGTGCGAGGTGTTGAGATTGTTCGATTTCTCCTCCGGGACATGTATAGAGTTAGGCATAGTTGACCTTAGATTTGGGAGTATGTATGTAAGGATTTCCACGACTCACCGTTGCATTGATTAGGAAGCATAATAGAGAGTTCTTGCACTTGAAGCGATTATCGTAGGTGGAGCATCATCCGAGTACCCCATCTTTATCGATTGCCTTGCCTCCTCCTTACTTTTGCTCTCTTACTTGTTGCTTTTAATTTCTGAGAATTGAATCATTACCACACTTATCATTGTTGATACTTCACATAGCTAAGAATCGAATTAAGTGTCATTACTCCCTACTCCCTGTGGATTCGACTCCGCTCACCCGGGATTATTACTTCGACAAGCCCGTGCACTTGCGGGATATAAGCAAGGGGATCTTGTCAGTGGGGGATTTCCACATGCCATGTGGATGTGCTCAAAGACTTTCCAGAGGCTATCTAGAGAGCATATAGGGCTTTTGTCTACCCCTATGAGCAGTCCTGTGGGAGTCACATAGGCGTGAAAAATTTCCACACACCCATGTGGATGTGCAGAACTTTAAAGATCGTAACTTCTCTTTATAACCCACTCGCGCCCATTCATTCTTTAACTCCCAAACACTCAAACAACGCCTCTCCTCGCTTCGCGGACCCTCTCATCATCTAGGGTTATTTTCCGGTCGCATTCAAAGCTTTTCATCTCTATTTCATCGGTTAGCCTCATTCCCTCTTTTTCTTTCTCTAATCTTGATTTAATTTGGTTAAACTGGTGAATGTTGCTTCGTTTCCATGTTCAAATGGTTAGTACATGCATTAGAGTGGTTTTTAAGTGAAATTTTTATGTATTTTTGTGATTTTAGCCTAGTGGCCGTGCGGCTTTTACGCCCCGTGGATCCACACAGGCTTGTGGAATTTCCACACGACCGTGTGGATTTCTGTAGTATTGATTTTTTGAACTTATTTGATCGATTCTTCTTTTAATTATTGTAGATATGGCTCCTATAACAAAGAAAGCTGCCGGCAAATTCCTAAAGAGCTCTCCTATGAGTCAGAGCATATGGAGTATGCGATTCTTGAGCACTAGGCTAAGTTTGAGCGACTATCGAAGCTTAAGTTCGGTCATACACGATTCCCAAACTTGAGTGCGCTCAAGGAGGTTCAGTTAGGATGATATGGAAAATGAGGTGTAGGAGCTGTTGTCTATGGGTAGCTGGAAGTGCTTATTGTCAATTAAAAATCATGCTATCCGCATGTTGACGCTTGAGGTCTTAGCATCATTTGAGTTCGACCAGTCGTACAGTAGCTTCAACTTAGTCGGCAGGAGCTGCTGTACGTTTATTCGATAGTTTAAAGTGTGCCACTCCACTTGAGACATATCCTGGCTGAGTATTAGAGACATTAGAGACAGTATGCGAGAGTGGGGGTGATATTCTCATGCCTTTACATCACAAGACTCATCACCAGGATGGATGTACTAGACATGATTAGCGGGGCCAAGAAGACAATTGCCCAAGTAACCCTCGGCTTCAAGACTATGCAACTGATAGGTATGATATGGAGGTATAGAAACGGGGTGTATGTGATGAACATACCCCCACTAGAACCAGTCAAGGCCGAGGGAGATGCAGCCGAGGGTTCACAGCCTCCGCTCGAGCCCCAGACTTAGCAGATGGAGATTTTGGCACCACCTGCAGCACAGGAGCCACCTCTAGTGCATATGTTTTCTCCATATCAAGCCTATGATCGCTTTGAGAGGCTCGAGAGTGCAGTAGGGGTGCTACGGGCAGAAATTGCTGAGGTTCGCTTGACTCAGGCAGTGAACCACATAGAGGTGATGGCGCATCTCGACACACTACATCAGTAATTAGAGCAAGACGCGACCTCACCTTTTGTGATGAGATCGAGGACTCTCCAGATATCTCCAGCACCACCATCATCTCCAGAGAAGATCGATTGATCCACCAGAGATCTTTATCTTCACCAAAGACTAGCATTAGTAGCAGATGACCAAATGCAGATGACATCGAGGCTTAATTCGTCTTTACTTTAATTGTTTCTATGTCTTTAGTATTCTATTTTTGCATTTCATTTTGGACATGTATTACTCAGAAAGGATTCTCCTTCTAATTTTATCTTTTATTTTTAGTCTTTCTAGTGTATTTCATTTCATATCTTTATATACTCGAGTTATTTTGTTTTTGTTGAGCTTCACTGAACCCCCTTGTGTATACTTGCAGATGGTATTGTGAGTTTGGAAATTAAGGATTAGTCATTGCATGGTCAATGTGACGTTCACATGGCCATGTGTGCTCCACAACCCATTGGAACTCAACTCTCAATGAATATATCTCCATCAAATGTATCATTAGGAGTTCAAGGAGTATTGGTTCAATTACCACCCCTCCTCCACATATGTTTTTGATTGCTTTATATTTTATTGTGCTTGCATGCGTACATTGAGGGTAATGTACATCTTAAGTATGTGTGTGTGTGTGTGTGGGGTGGGGAGGGAGGGGAGTTCACATTACACATGTTCTATACTTATGCTTTCATTATATATGCTCATGTAGTCAATGGCGGTTCACCTTAATTCTAATGGTTGTATTCTTAAGTTTAGGGGAAGTTTTAACATTAAATGTTCTCATGATCTAGTTTTTACTTGAATTTGTAGGAATTTTTACCCGATTGACACTTAATGCACTACTCACTCATTAAGCCTTTTGGAAGCTCATGTTCGACATTTAAGGGACTAGTTAGTTCTTTCTTTTTAATTCCTTGAAAAAGGTTGAGAATGTAAAAAACAAAAAACAGTTATGCCCTAATGAGAGAAAGAGCTATCTCATGGACTGAGTGAAAGCTACTATCCCGGTAGAAAAAGCTACCACCTCGAAAGTGTGAAAGATAATTTAGTGGCCGCTTTGGAAAGGGCTATCCCTAGAGGATGTGTGAAGCTACTACCGTCTCTTTTCTTCCTTTTGTACATCAATAAGTCCCTTGTACTTAGAACTTTGAGAAGCATACATTGGGTTGACATGGGCAAGATTACACACACTTACACGATATCGCGTTGTTGTCCTTTTTATTCAAGTTTTTCACTAGAGCATTGATTTTTTGTATTCGGTGTTGAAATTTTTCCTTACTTGCAAAATGCTTCCCTTGCATGCTTTTGGTGAACCTAAGGCCAAGCACTTTCAATATTTCCTTTTTCTATGCTTTAATGTTTTATTTTTTCTTGAGGACAAGCAAAAGCTCAAGTGTGGGGAGTTTGATAAGTGCTTGTGTATTAGTAATACGAAGTATTCTTTTCTTACAATGAGCATTACTTTTCTCAGTTTTTATTGCTTATACATGTGTATTTGTGTTCTTTTACACATGTAGGGTATGGAGACAATTATCAATGAAAGAAACCAAAAGTAGATCGTGGACGTAATTTGTTGATGAAAATATTAGAGTGAATAAATGTGAAGACACAAGTTGTGCTCAAAGACATATGAGTGTGTGCCAACCTCCGTCGTGATGGAGTGAACATGCAAATTGGAGGGGCACAAAAGCAGTCACGCTCATGTGTTTTGACTTTTGCAACACTAGCAAGATCTTCATCAAATATGATTTTATTGAAGACACAACGCAATCTATCGCATGGATGTGTGCCCATTCATGTGGCCTCAATGAATAGTGTGGATTTAGGGGCATTTTGGTGAAGTAATGCAGCAGTTACTATAGCAAATCATAGTAGCAGTTACTATTCACAATGTGCTGAAAATTTGATTCCTGGAGATTCACACGGCCGTGTGGATTTTCCACATGCCCGTGTGGATGCCCGATTCCGGCCCCATTTAAGTCACGACTTAAGGCATTTTAAGGAATCTTTTTCCAATCTTTTTCCCATTTTTCCCATCTTTTTCCCATCTTCTTCCCAACTTTGGAGGCACTCACAGCTAAGGTTTGGAGAGGCTTTGGCAAGGTTTTTAGAGTGGTTCTACGGCCTTCAACACCGCCTTTCTTCAAAAGATAGTTATTGGGGGAGCTTTCGTCGATATCTATTCAACGAGGTGTTCCCCAGCCTTGATGAGGGAACCTTTGGACAAGGCGATGCTACACCAGAAGACTATCGATACAGACCACAAGGTGGTTTTACTTATGAATTGCATGTTTTTACTTTTGATTTCATTATTGATTGTATCTTGCTCCATGGAGAGCTAAACTCCTAGTGGGTGAGTGGACTTGTAAACCCTAGGATGATTTTGTTTTATTGATCTTTCATTATGTTTTCTTTAATTGATGTTCTAATTGAGTTCCAATCTTGAATGCATGTTGAAGTGATTTTCCCTTAGAGTGACACTAGGGTTGAATATTCATCTTGCTAATCCTTGTGGATGAGTGACACACCATGAGGGTTAGACAAAGCTAGATTGGAGAGGGTTGAGAGGGTGAGTCGAGAGGTAGCAGAACGTCCCCTTTCCCTTCTAGTGTGATTTATCCTACCTCCATGGTCCAAGAGTTCTTTGCGATTATAATAGAGTGAAGTGCTACGAGAGAAACCATGCTGGGGCTTAGTTGAGCATGCAATAGAGTGAAGTGTTGAAGTAATCCTTAGCATTGTGGCTTAATTGTGACTGGGGGTATTTGGCCTGGACCAAAGGGTTAGATCTAGATTAAGGAATAGGGTTTATCACTTGGAGTCCCTAGAGCTTTATGTAACCTTGCATAGTGTGAGGTGTCGAGAGTATTCCTTTCTGCCGGGCATAGTGTAGGGTTAGTCACGATTGACCTTAGGGTTGAGACCATGTGTTTAAGGATTTCCATGACTCATTAAATATCAGTTAAGAGATATAATGATCGTTCTTGCACCAGAAGCAATAGTCCTAGGGTAAACAATGTCTGGATGCCCCACTTTCTATCGATTGCCTCTCCTATCATTTTATTGCGTCTCTTTCTTGTTCTTTTCATTTTTATTTGCATCGATATTGTTCACATTACTTTAAATCATCTTCACCATAGTTAAAATAGCAATTTTTGTGTTTCTGATCACTATTCCTTGTGGATAAGACTGCCCACTCCCAGGGTACTTTATTACTTCGATAACCCATGCACTTGTGGTACGCACTCGCAAGTGGTGTGTCAAAGTATATGGGCGTGTCTTTGCCCTTTTACTTCTTTAGAAATTCAACTTTGCTAGGCTTATGATCTACATGGGTGTGTACAAGGCCATGTAAACCTTTGGTGCCCATGTAGCTTTCTAGAAAGTTTGTTGCTCAGTCTTTGGGTGTTAAAAGGTCATGTACATGGGTGTGTATTTTGCCCTTGTATTTTTCTAGAATCTTTTTGTACTTGAGCTAGGGAGTTACATGACCATCTACATGGGTGTGTATATGGCTCGTGCATTGTTTTGGATTATCCATATTACCAATCATTTGGGAGGTGCATGGCCATGTACTTTACCCGTGTATTTTTTAATATTGTGTTTCTTGACTCCGTTTCACTCCCAATTTCATGTTTTGGCTCGAGTTGCATTTATGTTGGCTTGAAACTATAAATGAAACAAAATAGGTACCAAGTCACTTTTCAAACACTCTTGAGAACAAAATTTAAATGTATAAAATAGTATTAGAATTTCTACAATATAGCACTTATCAGGGGATTAAGAAACTAATCTAAATTAATATTACTTCTTGATGAGTGCATTCTATGTAGATATTTTATATACCCTATTGGATGATTCTCTTGTCCTTTTTGCACTCATTTAATATGCATCAATGCTACTCAGGGAATATTTGTTAAATGATGCAGGTAATCAAGTCATTGATTGGATGGAATGAATAGAGATGAATTTTGGCATGAAATGGAGTTGGAATACACTTTTTAGGACAAACACGGTTAGGAAGCACGTTCATGCTTACGATCATGCAATTTCAAGACTTAGAATAATTCAACCCATCTTAGAAGCACAGTCAGAAATCACGGGTGTGCTTATACCCCTGCAATTCAATGGAACTTGAGCAAGATGAAGAGCATGATTTCACTACCCTAGCAACATCGTGCTATGGGAGCATGATCGGTAAGCACGAGCGTGCTTACACCCATGCACTTTACTAGAATTTTCACGAGATAAAAAGCACGGTTACAAGGCTCCTAGCACTAGCGTACCCTTGAAACACGGGTAACAAGCATCGGCATGCTTATGCCTGTGCATATTTTAGAGTGGGCTATGATCCCACCAAGAACAAGTTCCAAGATACCCCAAGGAAAGCACGGTCAAGAGCACGGCTATGCTTGAAATGGTAATGACATTTTTAAGCCCTAAAGTTAGGTTTTGAATGGATCTTCTTCCTCCTTTCAGGAGACAAGGGCTATATCAGAGCTTGGCACCATTCAAGGATGGATCTGTGTGGAGAGATTATTGTGGTAATGGAGGAATGCCGGCAAGATCATTATAGATCGCTCTCCGACCAGGATTGTAAAGCAAGAAGGGAGGTTTATGGATAGCATTTCTTTCTCTTGTTGCTTTTCTTTGATGTATTATAGAACCATGAGGGGTTAAACATCATTCAGTACCCGTGTTATGAAACTTGACTTGTGATGTATTGACTTAATTGCTTTGATTATTGAGTTCCTTGTGGTCTCCAATTTATTTATTTTGGTTGTTCGTTTGTGTTGATTGCCTTAATGTTTGTATGTTACAAAATTCGATGTGGGAATTGCCACTAGCTACATGAGCAATGATTTAGTGTGCATATTACCTATAGTTGCAATTACACTCTAGAAGTATGTTTACCTTAGTTGCTTATCAGCTATCAAGATGGTGATTGAATGCCAATTTAGCTAGGACACACATTAGGGAAGGGGTTGAGTCCGTTGAGTGAGGTCGTACGTTATCAAACTTACCATCGGTGGTCACCATGATCCAGAAAGATGTACATTTAATCACTGGCTATTCAATAAATTTGTCGAGGGGATTAATCCGGGAAACTGTCTTTTCCACTGTTGTCTTTTCAACCCAAATCCTGTATCTCTTTTTCCTTTTTCATATTTCTTTCATTGCTTTAAATTAGACATCAATCAATTTATTGAGTCAGATAGATAATAGAAATTAAGCAAGTATCGAGAGCTATAACAATCCTTGAGGATTCGACTACCTGACCCATTCGGGTACACTTTATTACTTATACAACCTGTGCACTTGTGATTATGCAAATGGCATATCATTACTAAGAGTGATGATTAACCTGAGAGAATCAAGCATAAGTAGCGGTTATCTGGATCCTCTTAGGATACCTTCTACAATGTAGGTTTGAATGTCGAATTGATAATTGAACTAAATTACACTGTGGATATTCCTAAATTATACTAACCACTTTCTCAAGGTGAGGGAGACCTAATCCCATATCGAAAGACAAAGATTGCTATTTAACTAATGTAAAGATGAGGGAGACCCGCAAGTGCATGTATTTATCGAAGTAATAATACCACGTTGAGTGGGTAGTCGAATCCACAGGGAATAGTGATCAGAAAGACAAAGATTGCTATTTAACTAACGTGAAGATGAATCACTAGTGGTGTCAACAAAATCAATATGAAAAAACCTAAAGAAAATAAGAAAGAGAGGCACAATAAAATGAGAGGAAAGGCAATCGATAGAAATTGGGGCACTCGGACATTGCTCCCCCTAGGACTATTGTTCCAAGTGCAAGACCAATCATTATGCCTCCTAACTGATATCTAATGAGTCATGGAGATCCTTAAACACATGGTCCCAAAATTTAAGGTCAATCATGACTAACCCTATACTATGCCTCGGTGGAGAAATCTCTCAGTCTCGACACTTCACACAATGCTAGGTTGCTAGAAGCTCTGGGGATTCCAACTAATAAACCTCATTCCCTAATATAGATCTAACCCTTTGGTCCAGGCAAAAGATCTCTAATCACAATTAAGCCCCAGATACTAAGGATTACTTTAAGGCTTCACTCTGTTGCTTGACAAGGACCCCCGCAAGTGCATGGGTTTGTCAAAGTAATAATCCCAGGTGAGTGGGGTATCGTATCCACAGGGAGTAGGGAATAAGAATACTTAAATTGTTACTTAACCAAGTGAAAATAAAAAATGTTTGTGTTGATAAGATGTAGTGTAAACAAGAATAAAAGAAACAAGAAAGAGAAGCACAAGTAAATGAGAGATAACGCAATCAATATAAATGGGGTACCCGGATATTGTTCCGCCTAGGACAATCGTTTCAAGTGCAGAACCAACTATTATGCTTCCTAATTAATGCATTAATTAGTCATGGAAATCCTTCAATACAAGGTCAGAAAAATCTAAGGTCCTGGTGGAGAAATTGAACAATCTCAACACCTGGCACTTGTCTAGAATTGCATGGAGTTCTAGGGATTGTAAGTGATAAACCCTCTTCCTAGATGTAGACGTAACCCTTTGGTTTAGGTGAGAGGTCCCTAATCACAATTAAGCCCTAGGTGCTAAAATCACTTCAACTCTTCACTCTGTTGCCTTTCCAACTAAGCCCAAGTGGAAGGTCATCCTGTATCCATTCACTCTACTATGACCGCAAAGAACTCAAGAAAAATGGAGGTAGGATAAATCAAGTCGCAGGGGAAAGGGGACGCTCCGCTACCTCTCGACTCATCCTCTCCAATCTAGCTTTGTCTAACCCTCGTGGTGTGTCACTCACTCACAAGGATTACCAAGGTAAACTCTCAACCCTAGTGTCACTCTAAGGGAGCATTCAATCAATCAAACATTCAAGATTGGAACTCAATTAAAACATCAATTAAGGAAAGCACAATAAAAAGTTTAATGAAACAAATACATCCTAGGGTTCACAAATCAAAGTACCCATTAGGCGGTTTAGCTCTCTGTGGAGCTAGTTATAATCAACAATAAAATCGAATGTAAAAACAAGTAATCCATAGAAAAACCCCCTCGGTGGTCATGTCGATGGTATTGTGGAGTGGCCTCGTCTCCTCCAATGGTCCCCTTGTCCAGCTTAGCGCACACCTCGCCGGATCGGTGTCTTCCAAGTGGAACGCGATGTCGAAGCCGTAGATCCTCTCGAAAACCCTTGCCAATACCACTCTCAAAACCTTAGCCACGCCCTCTTGAAAGTTGGGGAAAAGATGGAGAACAGAATGCTGAAATCGAGCTGAAAATCAACTTTTAAAGAGCTGGAATCGGGCATCCACATGCCCCTGTGGTTTTTTCGCACGGGCGTGGGTAATTTCCACACGCCCTTGTGGATTCTCTGAAATTTAATTTCTTGGCCGACTATGAACAATACCAGCAACAATAAATTATTACAGTGTTTTGTTACAGTACCCTGCTACAATACCGGCCTAAAACACTCCCGAATCCATGTTTTCATCGAGGTAACCTAAACGGGCACACATTTACGTCATAGATCATTTTGCTTTTTCAATAAACGGCCTCATGGTGAAGCTCTTACTATCAGTATTTATTGTGCTACCTTAAATACAAGAAGGTTGGCACATATTCTCGCATCTTGAACCCGACTTATGTCTTCACGTTTGATCCTTCTCAAGATTTCCTCCAAATAGTTCGCATTCTTTTCACACAAGCACTTATCTTGCTCGTGCAACTAAGCCCAATGGAGTTCATGTCTTAGCACTTCACTCTATTGTGACCGAAAAGAACTCTTGGAATGTGGAGGTAGGGTAAATCACACCGGACGGGGAAAGGGGACGCTCCGCTACCTCTTGACTCACCCTCTCAACTCTATCCAATCTGGCATTGTCTAACCCTCATGGTGTGTCACTCATCCACAAGGATTACCAATAGGGATTCTGAACCTTAGTGTCACTCTAAGGGAAAATCAACACAACAAACATTCAAGATTAGAACTCAATTAAAAACAACAATTAAGGAAAGCGTAATAAAAGGTCAAAGAATCAATATCATCCTAGGGTTTACAAGTCCAAGCACCCACTAAGGGTTTAGCTCTCCATCGAGCGAAATACAATCAACAATGAAGTCAAAAGTAAAGAGATGCAATCCATGAATAAAAACCCCTTGGTATTCATGTCGATGGTCTTTTGGAGTAGCCTCGGCCTCTTCAAAGGTTCCCACGTCAAGCCAAGGGCACACCTCACCGGATCAATGGCGAAGAAAGCTCCCCAAATAACTATTTTCCGATGGAAAGCGGTGTTGAAGGCCGTAGAACCACTCCAAAACCCTTGTTAAAGCCTCTCTAAACCCTAGCCGCAGGCCTCTCCAAAGTTGGGGAAGAGATAGAGAAAAGATGGAAAAAAGAGATCCCTAAATCGGTACAAGTCACGGATTTATAGATGGCTAGAATTAGGAATCCACACGGCGTGTGGAATTTTCACACGCCTGTGTGAATCTGCAGGAACCTAATTTTCTGTGGCCTATGAATAGTAACTACTATAGTAAATTGCTACAATGATTTGCTATAATATCTACTACAGTGCTCCACCAAAAACACTCCCGAATCCATGCTATTCATCGTGTCAACATAAATGGGCACACGTCTATGCCGTAGATCGTGTCGCTTCTTCAATAAAGGATAACATTGATGAAGATCTTGCTATCATTGCACAAGTCAGAACGTATAAATGTGACTGCCTTTGTGCCCCTCCAATTTAAACATTCCATCAAGCATAATGGAGGTTGGCACACACTCATATATATTCAAGCACAACTTGCATCTTCTCATGCATCCACTCCAAGATTCCATCAACACAATGCATTCGTAATCTACTTTGGCTCCTTTCTTATCTATTTAGCTCCATAACTCTATATGTGCAAAAGAATACAAAAACACAAGTATTAGCGATAAGACCTGATAAAAGTAATGCTTATCGTAAGAAAAGAATACTTTCATATTCTTAGTACACAAGCACTTATCACAGAGCAAGATTAAAATCCCATCCTAATCAAGACTCTTTCTAATTGCATTAACCCTCTATAAATCCTGAACTCAAAATAATTCTGTGAATAGATAGCAAAGTACTCTATCTCTAGGTATATCGATAACTCTCTTTAACAACGGTTGATTTTCGTACAAAGGATTTCTTAATCCCTCACACCAGAATCTGATGTGAAGTTTTGGACTCTTGTAATGTAGAAAATCATAACAACATGGCATACATAGTTAAATCTTAATCAAATATTAAGATCACAAAGATTAACAACAAAGATCGAATACAAGATAAATCTCAGGGCATTTATGTCTAATACCAACAAAATTAGTTCTTTATGATTGAGGAACACAAACACAATCCAAAGGAAAACAAATGAATCAAAATAGACATAAAAACTCCATTAGGCCTCATTATCTCCTTGGATCGAGGAAGTCCATTAGGGGTGGCAAAATGGGCACTGGCACAATTACACAACACGAAAAAACACGGTTTAAAGCATGTATGGGTTTAGTATAAATGAGTTTCTATCATAAACGAGTTGATATGATTAAGACACAATTAAATTAAATGGTTTTGGGAAGTAATCATGCAAACTTGTGTAAGGCACGATTAACACGAATATAAGGGTAAAAAGTAATTATAGCCAACTTATATTGGATTTTAGATATTTAAGTACTTATGTATGTTGGATATAAGTATCAATACATGATTGTTGAATTTTAAACTAATATATTTTGGATTTAATTCAAGTTTGTTGTTATTATTGATTCATGGATTTTGTGTAAAAGCAGGCTAACCCGGTTGTGTTTTGTTAAATGACTCAATTATAAGAAGTAGGTTGTGTCATGTTACATGACCCAACTACAGATTAAGTGGGTTAAGTGGATCGTATCATGTTACACACCTCATGTATGGGTCATGTATTTGTTTAGGAAGTCTAATAAAGAGATCCGCAAGTGCATGGGTCGTCAAGCAATAAACCCCTCACTCAAGCACGAGAGGGTCATATTCCTTGGGGTTCCAAGAGCTGCAATTAATTTCCCCTAGAGGACACTTGGCACACCCCTTGCAAGTGTGTACCACAAGTGCAAGGGTTATCGAAGTAATAAAGTACCATAGTGAGTGGGTAGTCTTATCCACAGGGAATAGTGCTCAGAAACACAAGAATTGCTACCTAACTATAGTGAAGATTATTTGAGAGTAGTGTGTGAACAATATCAATGCAAATAAAAATAAAATAAAGAAGTAAAAGATGTAATAGAAATAAGGAGAGGCAATTGATAGAAAATGGGGCACCCGGACATTGCTTACCCTAGGACTATTGTTTCAAGTGCAAGACTCCTCATTATGCCTCCTAAATAATATCTAATGAGTCATGGAAATCCTAAGACACACGGTCCCCAAAGTAAGGTCAGCCATGACTAACCCTCACACTATGCCTGGACGGAAAGAGATACTCTCGACGCCTCACACTGTGTGGGGATGCATGAAGATCTGGGGGCTTGATAAGTGCTTGTGTGTTAAGAATGCGAAGTGTTCTTTCCTTATAATGAGCATTACTTTTATCAGGTTTAAGCGCTAAAACATGTGTATTTGTGTTCTTTTGCACAGGTAGGGTTGTGAAGCTATGTTTTAAGAAAAGAAGCCAAAAGTAGATCGTGAATGCACTATTTGATGAAATCTTGGAAGGAACAAATGCGAAGACACAAGTTGGGCTCAAAGATACATGAATGTGTGTTAATCTCCATGTATTCAAGAAATTACAATGATTTAGAGGGGCACAAGGGCAGTCACATTTGCGTATCCCGACTTGTGCATTGATAGCAAGATCTTCACCAATGAACTCCTTTATTGAAGAAGCGAAGTAATCTACCGCATAAAAGTGTGCCCGTTTATGTTACCTCGATAAAAAGTGGATTTGGGAGTGTTTTTTGCGTAGTAATGTAGCAGGTCACTACAGCAAATCACTGTAGTAATTTACTATAGCAGTTACTGTTCACAACCCGCAGAAAATCAGAAATTCAGAGAATCCACATGAGTGTATGGAAATTCCACAGGGTCGTGTGGATGCCCGATTCCAGCCCTTTAAAAGTCGCGATTCAGCCCCGATTTCTCCATCTTTTCCCTATCTTTTCTTCCACCTTTCCCCATCTTTGGAGGCACCCATGGCTAGGGTTTGGAGAGGCTTTGGCAAGGCTTTGGAGAGGTTTGACGGCCTTTCGACACCGCATTTTCTTCGGAAGAAAGCTATTGGGGGAGCTTTCGTCGGCACCAATCCGGTGAGGTGTGCCCTAGGGTTGACGAGGCGACCTTTGAAGAAGACACGGCCGATCCACAAGACCTTCGACAAGAACACAAGGGGGTTTTCATTCATGGATTACATCTCTTTGCTTTTGATTTCATCATCTATTATATTTTGCTCCATGGAGAGATAAACCCCTAGTGGGTACTTGGATATTTGTGAACTCTAGGATGTATTCGTTTCATTGAACCATTTTATTATGCTTTCAATTAATTAATGTTTTAATTAAGTGCCAATCTTGTATGCTTGATTGAGTGAATACTCCCTTAGAGTGACACTAGGGTTGAGAGTTCTTGTTGGTAACCCTTGTGAGTGAGTGACACCCTACGAGAGTTAGACAAAGCTAGATTAGAGAGGGTTGAGAGGATGAGTCGAGAGGTAGTGGAGCGTCCCCTTTCCCCTCCGGTGTGATTTATTCTACCTCCAATTCCCCGAGTTTTTTGCGGTTATAGTAGAGTGAATAGGCTAAGAGATTACCTTCCGCTGGGGATTAGTTGTGAGTGCAATGGACTGAAGTGGTGAAGTGATTTTAGCATCTAGGGCTTAATTGTGGCTAGGAACCTTCCGCCTGGACCAAAGGGTTAGCTCTACATATAGGAAGAGGATTTATCACTTGGAATCCCTAGAACTCATTGCAATTCCATACGAGTGCGAGGTTGAGTGATTGTTCAATTTCTCCTCCGGGACATGTATAGGGTTACGCATGGTTGACCTTAGATTTGGGACCATGTATTATAGGATCTCCACGACTCATTAATACATTCGTTAGGAAGCATAATAGAGGGTTTTTGCACTTGAAACGATTGTCCTAGGCGGAACAATATCCCGGTACCCCATATATCGTCGATTGCCTAACCTATCTTTTACTTGCGCCTCCTTTATCTTTTCTTATTTTCATTTCCATTGAGTTTGTTTTCACATCACTGTCAACATATTTTCATTCTAGTTAAATAGCAATCTTGGTGGTTCTAAGCACTATTCCCTGAGGATTCAACTACCCTCTCACCTGGGTATTATTACTTTGACACCCGTGCACTTATGGTTTACATGCATATTCAAATGTGTCAGAGCTCCAAGTAATAAACACTATTCCTTAATATAGATCTAACCATTTGGTCCAGGCGAAAGACCCTTAGTCACAATTAAGCCCCAGCAATAAGGATTACTTCAATGCTTTACTTTCTAACTTGTGCAACTAAGCCCCAGCGGAGTTTGTTTCTTAGCACTTCACTCTATCATGAACGCAAAAAACTCTTGGAACGTGGAGGTAGAATAAATCACATCAGAAGGGAAATGCGACGTTCCGTTACCTCTCGACTCACCCTCTCGACCCTCTCCAACCTTGCTTTGTCTAACCCTCACGGTGTGTCACTCATCCACAAAGTTTTCCAAGATAGATTCTCAACCCTAGTGTCATACTAAGGGAAAATCAATGCAATCAACATTCAAGATTGGAACTCAATTAAAACATTAATTCAAGAAACATAATAAAAGGTCAATGAAACAAAATCATCCTAGGGTTTACAAGTCCAAGCATCAACTAGGTGTTTAGATCTCCATGGAGCAAGATACAATCAATAATGAATTTGAATGTAAAAGCATGTAATCCATAAGTAAAACATCCTTGTAGTCCGTATAGATGGTCTTGTGGAGTTACTTCATCTTTTTCCAAGGGTTTCCTCTTCAAGGCTAGGGCACACCTAGCCAATAACTCTCTTCCAAAGGAACGCGATGTCGAAATGCCGTAGAACCACTTCCAAGACCTAGTCAAAACCTCTCCAAACCCTAGCTGCTAGCGCCTCCAAAGGTTGGGAAAATATAGGAAGAGAATAGGAAAAGAATCCCCTAAAACATTTTAAATCGCGGCTTTTATAGGGGCTGGAATCGGACATACACATGGGCATGTGGAAATTTCCACACACTCATGTAAATTTCAAAAAGTTGATTTCCTTTGAGCTGTGAACAGTAACTGGTACCATAATTTTGCTACAATGATTTTGCTATAGTACTACTACAATACTTTGCCAAAATACTCCGGAATTCACATTTTTCATTGAGGCCACATTAATGGGCACACATCCATGTGGTAGATCGCATTGTGTCTTCAATGAAATCACATTTATGAAGATCTTGCTAGTATTGCACAAGTCGGAACACTTGAGTGTGGCTGCCTTTGTGCCCTTCCAATTTGTGTATTCTCTTGAGTATAATGGAGGTTGGCACACACCCAAATGTCTTTGAGCACAACTTGTGTTTTCACGTTTGTTCACTCCAAGATTTCATCAAAAAATTACATTCACGATCTACTTTTGGTTCTTTTCTTCCACACTTGTCTCCACAACCCTAAAATACACAAAAGAACACGCATACACATGAATAAGCGATAAAATCTGAGAAAAGTAATGCTCAATGTAAGAAAAAGAATACTTCATATTACTTATACACAAGCCCTTATCAACACTATCTAGACCACCCAATATAAGTTTAAAAGAAACTAAGAAAATTAACATAAGGCAGAACTATAAACAATTGGACTGAGGCACACCACATAAACACATTAAGGAAGCAATTAACAATGAAAGTACGAGGCCCTAGATGACGATCCCCTCAAGACTACTAATGCTAGAAAGATGCTAAAATTACAGAGGCAATGGTGGTTTTAGGCCAAGAGACATCCTAAAGTAGGTTACCCCGATGGTCACGGCGATAACCCCTAGTCCCATACAAGTATTGGGTCGGAATCGCTTCCTCCCAAATCCATTACACTTAGGGAAATCTCTAATTAGGGCTGATACTTAATACCTAGGTCCAACCCTAATGGTTGGATGATCACTGCTGCATGTTCATACATGAATCCCTTCCAAGCTAGGTGAGTCTAGCACAAGGGTGATGGTCACACACCCAGTACAACCTAGAAGTTCAATCACAGAGTTCTCATGCAAAAAAACACATCAAAGAACACCAAGCTTGATCCACAAACCAAACCAAAGGCACTAGAAGTAAATCACAACATCTATACAAGCAAGTTCATCACAAGGTTCACCGGATGCCTGGTATCTTGGGGGTCTGGTACAACATAAATCTCAAAGATAAATCTCAAGATAAATATGCAACATGAACAAAACCCAAGAAACACCCTTGAAATGTTAACTAGAAGGTGGTGATGAGAGCTAGTCAGATCCGTGTCTTAAAACTCCTAGATATTCTCCTTGATAGCACTCCTCTTCTCCCCTTGGATTTGCCATTCACATCTACTTTCTCCAGCCTCCTTGAAGCCTTAGGTGATGATGGTATAGAAAAGGTGGGCAAAGACCCCTTCAATGATGCCCTAACCCTCCTTTTAAAATGTTCTTATGTTGGCTTCACGGCCTTCTTCACGAGAGCGAAAGAGGTCATCAGAGTCTTGGGAATTTGTTGAAAATCCACGAAGTGGTACTGTAAAATGCTGCAAAAATTAGTAGAGTAAACTACTAGAGTAAAACTGCCACAATAAACTTCTATAGTAAAATCATGCATTCTTCATCCAGTTCACGGGCATCTTTACAGCCGTCAGCAAACTCGTCAATGAAACCCGAGACTTTACCGTTTCTTGAGTTCTTCGTGCTTCAGTGCTGCTACAGAATTGTGGCTTTTAAATGCCGTTTTCGATGTCATTTTTCTTCTCTTTTGCATTGTTGATCTCACCTGGGCATCCTCAGGATCTATAACACAAATAAGATTAATTAAACAACACAAACAAAAAAAACAAATCATCGATCTATATATAAATAATATGACAAAAATACATATAAAATACACACATTTAGTCGTTTATCATCAAACATGATTAATAATCGTGTCGTGTCTATGTCTAGCATTTTGGTGTTAAATTCTTATGTTGACACAACATGACTAGACAAGTTTACATGAATTGCCAAGTCTAAAGTCCATAGCATGCCCTCTGATGTCATCATCGGGATCTCTCTACATATGGTTCCCTTGAATTTTTAATAGCCTCTAATTGTAGCCAATATTATTGGAAAAATTCCTTTTCCTTTTCCTTTTCTAAATACGGGTCAAAACTCTACCTCTAAAGATGTCTATCCATTGATAGGTTGATGAAAAGCTCCCTCCAAAATCCCAATAACTACCTAATTTTATAATGGGCTAGCTATGGGGTAGCTTACCAGCATGTGTCAGTGTGTAAGGGTATGAATTTAAACATTCCATGATTAACATGTGCATTATAAGGAGTAACAAGGGTGTCAGATTGCCATTGTGTCTCTCAAGTGAAAGCTTACTTTTTAAGCCCACCTATGTGGTAGCTAATGAGCTTCTTTCTTGTGTTCTACTATGGAGGGTTTACACCTTCAACCATATAGAAGCATGGCCACCTGTGTGCCACTTTGGAAAACCCTAAACTTGATCAATTCACTCCAAAAATGCCTTAAAGTACTCCTTTTATCTTCATATGCCTTCTTGAAGCCCTAGATGCACAAAAATAATGAAGTACTAGATTGATCATAATTCCTCAAATATACATGCAAAATGCCTATATCAATAATAATGCCTACAATAATTAAAAAAAATGCATTTTCAAGTACTTTTCAAATTGCCCACTCTCAAAGTCTTTGATTGTCCTCAAGTAAAGAAGACAATATTAACAAAGAGATAGATAAATGCTTGAACTAAGGCCTTAACAATTGGGAGTTTTAATAGTCAAAGAAAAATTTTCAAAGCCTCAAATTAAGTATGAAAGCTCTAAAGAAAGTTCTACTTTACTCATGTTTCTCACATTCATGTGTATGTGTATAATCCTTCCTGTTTCACTCTCAGTAACGTAGATCAGTGATGCAACCCAAGACTTATTAACTTCTAACACTAGTACTTTTATTATTTTTTTTTAAACTAGGTATTAACTTTCACGAATCCCCTATAGTAACCATTTCTCTTGATAGGGCAATCTAATGTTTTACAAGTGGTTAAACATACTAGTGGTGATATATCTTTCTTCCATCCTACCAAACATGCATCCTTTGAGACAGTCCTCTCTTTGTAGGGCATAGTAGGTATTCAACTTTAATGAGTTGACAATCCATCAAATTTAGTTAAGGGAGGATAGTGAGATAAAAAGGACATTGTACAGAACGAGGAGAGAAGGTTTGGTAGAGCTACATCAAGGTTTCAAGGAAGAAGAATCTTTAGTCAAGGCTGGACTAAGAAATACTCTTTTAGAATATGAAAGGCCTACTTTCACTATAATGTAATTAAGCATGTGATAAGTGTTTGTGTATAAGTATTACTAAGTATACTTCTTTTACATTGAGCATCATTTTTATCCGATTTTATGGCTCATTCATGTGTATTTGTGTTCTTTTGTGCATTTAGGGTTGTGGAGACAAGTTTGGAGGAAAGGAAGCAAAAATAGATCATGGACGAGATGTTTGAAGATTCTCTTGCACTGAACAAGGATCAAGGCACAAGTTGTGATCACCGGCATGTGGGTGTGTGCCAACCTCCAAAAATGTGCAAATGAACTTATAAATTGGAGGGGTACAAAGGCAGTCACACACATATTCTCCAACTTGTGTAATATTGTCAAGAGCTTCGCCAATGTGTTGGAAAGTGAAGATGTGACATAATTTACCTCATGGATGTGTGCCCAACCATGCGGCTTCAATGGAAGAAGAAGATTTCAGGAGCACTTTACCAGGTTACTGTAGTAATTCGCTGTAGCAAATCATTGTAGTAGTTACTATTCATAGCGCGCAAAAAATGAAAACCTTGGAAATTCACACGCCCTTGTGGAATTTCTATAGGGGCATGTGAAATCCCTATTTTAGCCCTTTAAATACCGCTTCGCGAGTTTATTTTGGCGATCTTTGGCCTATCTTTAGAGAAAGCACGACAAGGGCTTAGAGAGGATTTTGATGGGATTTTGGAGTGTTTCTACGGCATTTGACATTAATTTCCTTTAAAAGAGAGTTGTTGGGGGAGCTTTTGACGGTATTGATTCGGTGAGGTATGCCCTAAGCTCAAAGAAGGAATCTTTGAAGAAGTAGAAGCCGCTCTTCAAGACCATCACCACGGAAAGCAAGGGGGTTATCTTTATGGAGTTTTTGCATTCACTTATGATTTTATCTTTGATTTGGTATTGCTCCATGGAGAGCTAAACCCCCTAGTAGGTACTTGGACTTATAAACCCTAGGATGATTTTGTTTCTTTGACTTCTATTATGTTTCTTTAATTGATGTTTTAATTGAGTTTCAATCTTATGTGCTCATTGATGTGACTTCCATTAAAGTGACACTAGGGTTGAGAATTCATCTAGGTAACTCCTTGAATGAGTGACACTTCATTTGGTTAGACTTAGAAAGATTGAAGAGGGTTGAGAGGGTGAGTCAAGAAGTAGCAAAACATCATTTTTCCCTTCTGTTGTGATTTGGGAGCGGTTGTACGGCATTTGCCATTGAGTTCCCTTGGAGGAGAGCTATTGGGGAAGCTTTCGTCAGCATTGATTCAGCGAGGTGTGACCTAAGCTTGACAAGGGAATCTTTGGAGAAGACGAGGCGGCTTCTCTAGACCATCGACACGGATGAAAAGGGGGTTATCTCTATGGATTTGTTGCACTTACTTTTGATTTCATTGTTGATTTTGTATTGCTCCATGGAGAGCTTATTGATTTGATTTTCCCTTAGAGTAACACTAGGGTTAATAATCTATCTAGGTAATTCTTTGAAAGGGTGACAACTTCATTAGGGTTAGACTTAGCAAGATTGAAGAGGATTGAGAGGGTGAGTCGAGTGGTAGCGGAACGTCCCCTTTTCCTTCCAACATGATTTATCCTACCTCTATGTTCTAAGAGTTCTTTGCGGTCGTGATAGAGTGAAGTGTTAAGAGACAAACTCCACTATGGCTTAATTTGCTTGAGCAACAGAGTGAAGTGTTGAAGTAATCCTTAGTGTTGGGGCTTAATCATGATTAGGGGTCTTTGGACTGGACCAAAGGGTTAGATCAATATTAGGGAATAAGGTTTATCACTTAGAATCCCTAGAGCTTTAAGCAGTCCTACACAGTGTGAGACGTCTAAGAGTATCCCTTTCCGCGGGGGCATAGTGTAAAGGACTAGTCACGGTTGACCTTATATTTGAGACCGTGTGTCTTTGGATCTCCATGACTCATTAAACTTCAATTAAGAGACCTAATATGAGTCTTGCACTTGAAACAATAGCCCTATGGTGATTATTGTCCGAGTAGCCCATTTTACCATCGATTACCTCTCTTTATTCCTCTTACTTTCTCTTTTGCTTGTATTTGCATTGTTATTTTGAAGCAATTCGCAGATTAGTTTTCATTCTAGCTAGATAGCAATACTTTGTGCTTCTGAACAACTATTCCCTTTGGATTCGACTACCCACTCACCATAGTATTTTATTACTTCATTGACTCATGCACTTGCTGTACACACATGCAAGGTGCGTGTTAGGGCTTAATTATGATTAGTGATCTTTCGCTTGGACCAAAGGGTTTGATCTAAATTAGGGAATAGGGTTTATCACTTGGAGTCCCTAAAACCTCAAGCAGTCCTACACAGTGTGAGGTGTTGAGAGTATTCCTTTCTACCGGGGCATAGTGTAGAAGGCTAGTCACGGTTGACCTTAGGTTTGGGACTATGTGTCTTTGGATTTCCATGACTCATTAAACTTCAATTAGGAGGCATAATATTATTCTTGCACTTGATAGAATAATCCTAGGGTGAGCATTGTCCGGGTACCCCATTTTACCATTGGTTACTTTCTTCGATTACTCTTGCTTACTCTCTTTTCTTTCATTTTCATTTTATTGTCATTAATCATTTGAATCACAATCATCAATCAATTTCACTTTAGCTAAATAGCAATATTATTTGTTTCTAGACATCTATTCCCTGTGGATTCGACTACCCACATGTTGGGTACTTTATTACTTCGACAACCCGTGCACTTGTGGTACACACACGCAAAGTGTGTGCTAGTATGAGAATGTGACGAACACATGGGGTGACAAGGTCCCCTTGCGTATATCCCGCAAGTGCACGGGTTTGTCGAAGTAATAATCCCGGATGAGCGGGTATCGAATCCACAGGGGTAGGGAATAAAAACACTTAATCCGCTTCTTAGCTATGTGAAAGATCAGTATTGATAAGTGTGATAATGATTCAATTCTCAAAAGTAAAAACAACAAGTAAGAGAGCACGAGTAAAGGAGGAGGTAAGGCAATCGATAAAGATGCGGTACTCGGATAATGCTCCGCCTAGGACAATCATTTCAAGTTCAAGAACCCTCTATTATGCTTCCTAATCAATGTAATGGTGAGTCGTGGAAATCCTTAAATACATAGTCCCAAATCTAAGGTCAACTATACCTAACTCTATACATGTCCCGGAGGAGAGATTAGATAACCTCTCAACCTCGCACTCGAATAGAGTTGCAATGAGCTCTAGGGATTCCAAGTGATAAATCTCTTCCTAATTATAGACCTAACCTTTTGGTCAAGGTGGAAGGTCCCTAACCACGATTAAACCCTAGATACTAAGATCACCTCAACGCTTCACTCCGTTGCACGTGCAACTAACCCCAGCGGAGGGTCATCCCTTAAAGCATTCACTTTATTATGGCCGCAAAGAACTCGAGGAACAGAGGTAGAATCTTTCACATCGGAGGGAAAATGGGACGCTCCTGTACCTCTCGACTCACCCTCTCAGCCCTCTCCAACCTAGCTTTGTCTAACGCTCGTGGTGTGTCACTCACTCACAAGGTTACCAACAAGAACTCTCAACCCTAGTGTCACTCTAAGGGAAATGTTCATACAATCAAGCATTCAAGGTTGGAACTCACAACAAACATCAATTAATTGAAAGTATAATAAAGAGATTCAATGAAACAAATACATCCTAGTATTTGCTACAGATTGTTTTGCTATAGTACTCTGCCAAAAATACTCCCGAATTCACTTTTCATCGAGGTAACCTAAACGGGCACACGTTTATGCCGTGGATCGCTTTGCTTCTTCAATGACGGATAAGTTGATGGAAATCTTGTTCTATGTGCATAAATCGGAGTGCTTGAGTGTGACTGCCCTTGTGTCCCCTCTAAATGGTTATGCAAACTCAAATATGGGGAGGTTGGCACACACTCTAGCATCTCGCACCCTGACTTATATGTTCGCATTTGAACTTTAGCAAGATTTCCTCCAAAATAGATGCATTGTGATACACATTGGCTTCTTTCCTTCATAATTGGGTTCACAACCCTACCAGCATAAAAGTAACATAAAAACACACATATTAGTGTAAAAACCCGAGAAAAGTAATGCTCAACATAAGGAAAGAACGCTTCACATTCATATCGCACAAGCACTTATCATGAGGTTAACGGTTAAGTCTATATATACCGCAAGTACACGGATCATCAAGTAATATCTCGTGGATGAGCACAAGGGTTGTACTCTCACGGAAACGGTGAGAGGCTCCTATTACTTCCGTTTCGCTTAATCAATAGCCTAAATATCTATGTTGCATCTTAATTCTACTTCTACAAATTAATTAATAAAATAGAATTGAGGATCATTAGGTACAATTGGAAGGAGTTTGGAAAATTGTATGAAGATTCCCTTAATGATCACATGAAATAGTGTTAAGGGGTGATGAATCATTCTAGTAATTTGACAAGGGGAATTCAAGGGCCTATTGCTACCAATCACCTGGCAAATAGGTTTAAACACTAGAAACTTAAGATGAAATTTCTTCCACCCTAGCCTCCTATGTATGCCTTAAGTTTAATAACTCCACTAAAAGGGCTAATCAAATCCTTTTCTAGAAATCTAATCAAACCCTAATCTAGAAATCTATCAATACCTAATCTCTTAGTGCATGCATGGATCTAACAGAGCATGGGTCTTCTAATGAGTGGCCATTTCTTCCTCTCCACATAAACAAAATATCATTAAGGAAACATGTAATAAATCACAAAAGACTAGAAAGAATATTGAATTGTTAAATAGGAATCACAAGTAACAATAAAGGTGAATTTACATGAAAATTCCCCTCTAATTGGTGTCTTCTAATGGATATAGAAGTATTGACTAATGGATAATAATAATCCAAAGGAAATAAATCAAAAAGAATTCCTAGTCTAACTTCCACCAATATGGTCTCCGATGGTTTAGATCCCAAGATCGTTAAGAGAACGCCAAATCTCTTCGAGCATACTCCACTATTGATGTAACTTGAATCTTCCTTGGAAAACACATTGTAATACACTGAAATCTTGAGGAAACTCGTCTCCATCCACAAGGGTCTCTAGAAATCTGGTTGTCTCTCCCAAATTCGGCAAAAGAATCCCCCTTTGCATGTAAAACCTAGAGGTATTTATAACTCGAGTCCACCATGGCCTCACCATGCCGATTGTGATAGCAGTGGTGAATAAGTTCTGTTGCTTGGGCCACAAGTCACACCCTAGTAAAGTTTGCCATGGAGTTATGTGGATTGATCACGGTCGTTATGATTTACAATACCAGTTGTCGAGGCCATTATGACTTATGTGTTGTTCTCTGTGATTCCACAATGACACAACTTGATTACGGGTGTGATAGGAGTGGAAAACAGCTATGGTAAAATGTTACCATGGTCATTGTGAGCCGTGGTGATCCTCTAGTTCAACAAGTCGATGTCTTTTGCTTTGAAACACCTCCATATTTGCTTCTTTGGCCTTAAGTCAAAATAAAAGCTCATGGTGAACAAAAGAATGAAATTATATACTAGTGTGGAGCTAAACATGTTAAATCTTATGCTAAATGCAGTATAAATGATGTGTAAAATACGCACTCTCAAGTACTTATCAAATGCCAAATGTTGCTATAAAAAATTTATGATCAAAGCTAGAGTTATTCAAAAGGTCCAGAATACTATGCATTTTGATGGCTTATTGGATAAAGATCCTAATGCGCACTTGGCCTTGTTTTTTTACAAATATATGCAATATTCAAGATCAACAAAGTATCAGATGATGCTATTAGGCTCTATTTATTCCCCTTCTCATTGAGAAATACAGCTTAACTATGGCTCACATCACTTCCTCTTAGTTTAATCAAGACCTTGTTAAATATGGTTAAACAATTTCTTGGTAGATATTTTCCATTGACTAAAGCAACTAGGTTAAGTTAAGAGATTTCATCCTTTTGCCAAAGGGGATAAAAGAGGTTGTTCGTGACATATGAGACGTCTAAAGACCTTTTTAGAAGATACCCACATTATGGTTTACCTCATTGATGTGGACACAAATGCTTTATAGTAGGTTAAATAACTACACTAGTTAACTAATAGATACAACAATTAGAGGGTCTTTAAGTAACAAGTTCTTAGAAGAAGCAAAATTGCTATTTGAGGAAATGTATAGAAATCGATCTTATTGGACTTCTAGAAGTAGATTGAGCAAAGTTGTAGAAGTTCCCAAGATTAATTCAGATATGATGTTTGCAACTAAAGTGAATCCATTGGCCAAAAATGATAAATTTGTTTGCTTTCATTGGTTTGAGCTCAACTTCAGTAATGTTTTGTGACACATGTGGTGGTGAGCATGCTGCATCACATTACCCGATTGTAGGTTTATCTATAGCTCCCACTAAGCAAATCCATTTGGTTGGAAATGTGGCAAGGCAATAAAGCAATCCATACAATGCTACCTACAACCTAGTGTAAAGGAACAATACAAACATTTCATGAAGTAATTAAGGTGAGAACGTACAACAAAGGCCTCTACAACCCCCATGTTTTCAGTATTACCTGTTAGAATTATGCCTTTGAATGCCAATGAGGATACATGTACTAGTGCTTTCATTTGTATTACACATTTTTATATCTGATAATAGCCATTTATTTTGATGTCCATATAAATATTATAATGGCATTTTAATTATTTTTGAACCTTACAGTGCTTATATATTAAATTAAACCTTCATGAGCATTTGTATGACATATACTTTGACAAAGAGGGCTAGTTGAATACTATAGGATAGTAGGAGCATATGTCATAAATTCATTGATAGGATTGGTGTATGCAAATATGACTCGAAAACAATCCAATCACATAGGTTTTACTCTTTAACTTTCAATGATTAGAATTGTTGGTTATGATCATATAAGTGGACCTTAACCCTGAGGTGTCATGATCATGATGTGTTTGTAACGTATAGTTTATAACTAAAGAAATTAGGCTTAGTTTACCCTTTGGTAGGACCAACCTCGAAGTGTGACTATGACTGACAAGTAGCAATTGTGAGTGTTCACTAAGAAGAAATTCATTCTCTCAGAGGTAAACGAGATAGTATCCTATGCGATCATAACTAGACCAGATTAGAAGACCTTGGCTATGGCAGTCAAACTAATTGTATGTGACACTAAGTATAGTTTGATAATCTTACTCTGCTGTGATTATTTACATATGATCATGTTTAGTGAATTTGATAATATCCATGACTCACTCAGTTATGGTATAAGCATGAAGGGTTTATACACATATGGTAATCATAATCAGAACTGTTTGTTATGATCTACCCATTTGTGTTCAATTAGACTATGATGTGGGGCCATAAGGCTGGTAGGTGTCACTTATGTCCTTTGGTATCCTCTCATTACCAATAAAAATGAAGCTACATAGTCATACTTAAAGGAATTAAAATTAGCCTTGTGATATGCCCTTTATATATCGACAAGTGCACGGGTCATACAAGTAGTATAATGTACCCGCATAAGTCGGGTAGTAAAATCCATAGGGACTGGTAAGCTTTTAGCACTCATTGATCTTCTAATATCCAGCCGGAGCAAAGGGTTGAAGAGTAAAAATGAACTAAGACTCAGCTAAAGTAAATGTAGGATTGGAAGTGAACTAGGTGAGAATCATCTGAGATAGAGCAGTGCCCTGGACTATTCTCCTTGACAAATGTATCAACTCTAGTAATGACTATATGGTACATCTCCTTGGACTACAGGAGAAACCATAATCAAGAGGTTTGACACCATACGTCCTACCACTAGGCATGTCCTCAAACCCCTTCCCCTATGTGTGTCCTAGCTAAATGGATTTATTAATCATCATCTAGACAGTTGGAATGCAATTATTGTAGATATTCTCATCAAGTATGCAATTATAACTACGGTAGACATACACATCAAGTTTTACTAATGTAACTAATAACAATCCACATGACAAGTTTTGTAACATGACACCATGGTAATCAACACACAAGTTTTGCATCTTAAGATAAACATAAGAGAAACCACAAAAAAAAACTCCATAATCAAAGCAATAAGAGTCAAAACTTCAAGTGTCGAGGTTCATAGCCTAGGGCCCCAAAGGACGGCAAACGAAAGATTAAAGAAAACCATTGAATAGAAAACTAATAAATGCAAGTTTATACTTATTTGATCTATATTGTTAAGCACTTAATTGATTATATTGAGCTTTATTTGTATAGATTATGGTATTTATTTGTTCACTTTGTTCCATAGGTTAAAGTAAGCACAACAAGAGCCAAAGGGAGCAATTTTGGAGTATGTTGGTGCTTAAACAAGCAAACAGTGAAATACACATCTAGCATACACGCTCGTGTACTGTTTCTTGTACATCTCAATAGAAGCAGCTGCACGTGCACCAACTGGACCACGTGCAAGCTTCTTGGTAGACCAAGAAAAGCATGGCCATGTAAACCAAGAAAATGCCCATATACATTTAAATGTTAACAGAGCGCATCCTAGACAAGAGCACTGGTAGAGGAACGGTTGAATGGGCATGTAACTGATGAGCAGAAGGAGAAGAATCCTTAGGAGATACACAGCCAGGGTTAGAAGAACAGAGCTGTGTTTACCGGCTCATATACATTGAGTTTGAAGGTTTTCAGGACATCTCCTGGGAGTTACACAAGCATAGTACATGGTCATGTTCTTGCCCATCTAGTAGTTAGGTTTGGTCAATATAGATAGAAATCCTAAAGGGGTTTTAGCGCATCCAAGTTTTGGCTGATTTTTGGGGAGAAAGTTCATAGCTCTTTGGCAGTGATTGAAGATGGTTTTCAAATATTGAATAAGGAGTTTGAAAAAGTCAACAAAGTGACGATCCATTGGCGGCGATAGCGGCTCACATTATCTCCAATCACACGATATTAAGAAAGGGGGTTTTTCATTACATGTTTAGGGATTTAGAGATGTAGTTTTATCTTATATTGATGAACATTAGCCCCATGGAAGGCTAACATCCTTGGGTCTCCAAATTGATGTAGCTTGGGATTGATTTATGATTTGATTGCTTTTTTAATATAGAATCAACCTTCTATTTAAAAATTTAACCTTGTTTTATTAATTGGAATTGCATAACAAGAGTGACTCTTCCATTTTGTTATTACTTGAGTGTTGAGAGATCCTAGTAATTAGAACTCAATTGGTTAAATAGGTATCATTGATGCTCACTAGAGATAGTAAGGGCATCATGTACCTTTTGATTGAAATCTCTGGGTTAATCCCCGATTTCTTGACATGAAAATCCTAGAACTCATTACAATCATGTGATGGTAGGAGTAGGAGAGATTCACTTCATATCTTAGCATTGTATTAGACACTAGGGAGTCTTGTGAGAGCACTTGGTGTCTTTTTGTTTCCTTTCATTCTGACTAGCTAAGATTTATTCTTTGTTAAATTGTAATCTTCTTAATTTTATCATCCCAAGTGAAATCGATATGGGCACCACCTTATTTTATTGAGTTCAATTACTTGCTTCCCCTTTTTTTTAGGCCTTTTACTTATTTTTATATTTTCTTTTCTTTGCTTTGGATAAATATTATTTTGTTGTTTTAGTTTGGTAACGAAGGTAGGGTTAGTACTACAACTATCTGGTGTCTGTGGATTTGACCGTCCTTTGCATGAATCTACTTCACGTCAATCAAAAACCATAAACTTCCTTGTTGCTTCTCCAAATCTTCATAATGGCAAACGATGGAGTTCCAACCAGCGTTGCTCCGCTTTACTCAGTATCCTAGCACCTCAGATACACCTTCAATTCCTTGGCAATAAAGCTCCACCCAAGTCGTAGCTTTATCTGCACGAGATCTAGCAAAATGTCCCCTTGAAAACCTAACTTTGGGCATAAAAATGTGTTCCTTATGTAAGCACAGTTATGCTTCCAGCTGTGCTTTTGAACATTGATAAGTGCTTGAGTAAACATATTTCTCTATATATTTTACATGCATTGAGAATCATTTTTACCATGGTTTATGTCTCATAAAGTGTATTTGGTGTTCATTTGTACAAATAGGTTGTGAATGCCTTGAAGGAAGAAATAGAAGCAAAGATTGGTTATGAAGGCACATTTTGGGAAGTTTTTGTACAATATAAGGATCAAGACACAAGATGAGCTCATGTACATCGGGTTGTATGCTAACTTCCAAGAGAATTCAAGCCAAATTGTGAGTTGGAAAGGCACAAAGACAATCACATTCCTATGTCCCAACTTGTGTGAAGAAGTCAAGAACTTTCACAATTATGTATAGATGATGAGAACCCTCATAACCTACCATGCGGATGTGTGCCCTTCCATGTGGCCTCAAGAGAAGAGTGTGGAGCCTTGTTATGAAGAGTACTATAGTAAAACAATGTAGCAAAAACATTGTTTACACGACCGTGTGAAATTTCCATGAGGTCACGTTGGGGGTTTTCAAGCCCACATGGTTGTGTGGGAGGTTTACGCAGTTGCAGGGAGGCACTTGACAAACCCGATTTCTGACTATAAATAACCCTTTTGCCCTTATTCTTTAGAGACTTTTTGCTAGTGTTTGAAAGGAAAACCAGCTAGGGCTTTGAGGGAAGGTTTTTGGCGAATTTGGTGGGACGTTCTTCACTAACTTTGATAGATCTTTTCTTCGTCATAACATCAAGGGAGCCTTCCATAACCTAGCTTCGGAGAGGGATCCTTCAAGATGTTGAGCGACCCATCAAGGTCATCATCATGAATTCAAAGGGGTTTTATTCCATAGTTTTCATTGCTTTTCATTGCACTATTATTTACTTTGTAATTTGCCCCATGGAGGGCTAAACCCTAGTAGGTATTTGGGCATGTGAACCCTAGGATTATATCTTTGTATTGATTTAATTTATGTTTTCTATTGAATCCAAGTTTATTTGAGCTTCAATCTTGCTTTCTCATTTCTTGCATATCGTATTAATCGTTGTGATTGATTTGTATTGCATGATATGTTGCCTTGGTGAGAGAGAGAGAGGGGTCTCTATTAAGGGTTAGAACTCTAAGATTGAAGAGGGCTGAGAAGGCGAGTCATGAGATAGTGGAGTGCCACCTTTCCCCTCCGGTGAGTCCTATCTCCGTATTCCCTTAGCCTTTATGCAACCATGTTTGATGTGAGGCGTGAGATTAAGAGATTTTTCCACCGGGACCTTGTAGGGGGTTACGAATCTTTCACCTAGAAGTAGGGTTAGGTTTATCCTTAGGAATCAATTGTACTTTTAGGAATCTCTAGAGTCTATTACGGTCATATGTGGTGTGAGGTGTGAGATTGAGCGATTTCTCCACCGGGACCTCGTAGGGGACTAGTATCGATGGCCTAGAGGCAGGGACCGATTATTCTTGGATTACCTCGACTAGATTAACTCGGTTTAGAAACATTTGGCAAATCATGCACTTCATGTTAGATCCTAGGGAAAGCATTACCATGGTACCTCATCTTTATTGATTGAGACTTCCCTTATTTTTTACTTTTCCTTGCTTACGATATTCATATTCTTGCGATTGAGTTCATTTCATTAAAATCTTGATTCTGACTAGATAACTGAGAAGTGGTTACTACTAATACTTCTATTCCTTGTGGATTCAACTACCCGAATCATTGTGTACTTTATTACTTCAACACCCATACACTTGCGGTACATGCACACAAATTGGTGTGTCAAGCATGAACTTTATGGCAAAGTCTTTGACACTGTTTTGACTTAAAAATCCAAAATCTATAATCTTTATGGGCAGAAGCATGGGTATGCTTCCTGCCCATGCTTCCTGTCCATGCTTCCAAAGTATGATCATGCTCTGGTAATAACCATAATGTTCATCTGCTTGCTATAATACCTGTTGATAAATGCTTGAGTAAACATATTTCTCTATATGTTTTACATGTATTAAGCATCATTTTTATCATGTTTTATGTCTCATAAATTGTATTTGGTGTTCCTTTGTGCATATAGGGTTGTGAAGGTTTTTTGGAGAGAAAAGGAAGCAAAAAATCATGAATGCATAATTTCGGAGACTTTTGCACGACATAAGAATCAAGACACAAGAAGTGCCTATACACATGGGGGTGTATGCCAACTTTCGAAAGAGTTCAAGTCAATTTGTGAGTTATAAGGGCCCAAATTCAATCACATCCTCATGTCCCTGCTTGTGTGAAACCTTTAAGAGTCCTCCCAATGGTGTTTAGTAGACAAGAAGACACATTATCTACCACACGGACATGTGCCCCTTCGTGTAGCCTCAGAAGAATAGTTTTGGATGCATCTGTCATAAAAACACTCTAGTAAGTTACTATTTACAGCATTGTGAAATTTTCACATGGCCGTGTGGCAGCACGTGATAGGCATGAGTTTCTGATTATAAAAGGTCATTTTGCCTGATTTTTGGGAGACTTTTTCATGGCTTTTGAGAGACAAGGTGGCTAGGGTTTGGAGAGAAGGTCTTTGCGACTTTGGGGACATTTCTTTACCAACCTTGATCTATTTCTCCTCTGTTATAGCATCAAGGAAGCCAACAACAACTCTAGCTTCAAAGAGAAATCCATCAAGACGTTGAAACTACCCATGAAGGCCATCATCACGAATTCTGGGGGTTTATTTCCATGGCTTTTATGGATGTTTACTATATTATTTGTTTTGTAACTTGCTTCATGCAGAGCTAAACCCTAGAAGGTACTTGGGAATATGAACCCTAGGATTTTATTTTTTGTATTCATTTACACGGTGTTTTCCTTTTAATCCGAGTTAAGTTGAGTGTTTTTATCTTGTGTTCTTAATACTTTCTTGCTTTATTGATTAATTGATTGATTAGTTTGCATTGATTTATTCACCTTGGTGAGAGAGAGGTCTCCATTAGGATTAGAACCATAAGATTGAAGAGGGTTGAGAGGGTGAGTCATGAGATAGGGGAGCGTCCCCTTTCCCTTCTGATTGGTGTATTCTATCTCCGTATTCCCTAAGCTTTAAGCAACCATAAATGGTGTGAGGTGTTGAGAGAGTTTGCCCCGAAACCTCATATGGGGTTAGGGACCTTTCACCAAAGAAGTTGGGCTAGGTCTATTCTTAGGAATCAGAAACATCCTTTGGAATACCTAGAGTGTTATGTGGTTATATGTGGTGTGAGATGTTGAGATTGAGATATTTCTCCACCGGCACCTCGTAGAGGACAAGAATAGGTGATCTGGAGGTAGGATTCAATTATCTTTGGATTTCCATGACTTAACTAACTTGGTTTAGGAACACTTTGTGAAACTTGCACTTAATGTTTGAATCCTAGTTGAGCATTGCCCGAATACCTAATTTTCCATTGATTGAGGCATCCCCTTATTTTACTCTTGCTTACTTGTTCCTGACATTCCATCTTTTCGTGAAATAGTTCATCACATTATAAGCTTGATCATTCGACTAAATAACTTAAAAATTAGCCATTACTAATACTCGTGTTCCATGTAGATACGATAACCTGACCTAGTGGTACACTTTATTAGTTGAGCGACACGTGCACTTGCTGGCACATGCAAGGGGTTTGTCATTCACAAAATGATTGGAGGGGGATTTAGTGTACTGGTACACTAGAGGTTCTGGGTGCCGGTAGCTCCCCGCGGGCATTAGGATATTTCTAGTCCACTTTTCCAAAGACATTATAGGGGTATCTTCCAAATGGAGGAAGCCGTATTAGATTAGTGCTACACTACCAAGGTTTCGGGATAGTTGACTCCCGAGTCTAGCGGATCAAACCTAGACAACATTACATTTAAAGTCCTAAATTCATCCTTGTTTTTCTCCCGAGGGGATCCTCGCTCGAAGACTTTTGTGCTCATTGCAACTTTCCCTTTAGATCGCTTGCATGGTGTGACTTAGTCTATTTTATTTATAATTCTTTCATTTATTTATTTTCAAATTTTTGTTTGATGCAATAACTCTCCGCTTGGTAAACTAGTTAGTGATACCTAAGAGGATGTAATAGCAGATCTTAGGCCCCTAGGAATATGAACCTCTCATGCTTGCCCGAGAGGTTTATTACTTGACGACCCATGTACTTGCTATTGAGGAGTTGCGTGCTTGCTTTTTAGCATGTCGCACACTCACCATCATGCGCAACAAGGCACCCACAGGGCCTTTTGGCCGTCTCTCATAACCTCCAACCTGGGAATCCCTAGTTTAGTAGAAAAAAACACTTACACCTTCTACAAAATCAATATACTAGTTGGGCATCAACAAATTATAACCAAAAAACACAAAAACATTTAACAAAACTTAAAAATTAAGAACAAGCATGGATTTATTCAAACAAGCAAGGAATACAAAATTTACACAAACAAATGAGACTAACACTCAACTAGAGCATAAGAAATGCACAATGATAAATAGAAAGCTTGGGTTATCTCCCAAGAAGCGTTTATTTTACGTCACAAGCCTAACATACCTAGTTACTTACCTTATGCTGATCCAAAAAGTGGAGAGTTACCCCAATCCTCTTGTAGATTGTTACCATTAAAGTAGGGCTTAATTTGATGCCCATTAACCTTGAATGTCCTTTATTCTGCATGAGTTATCTCAAGGGGGGCATATGGAAATACTTGAGAGATAGTGAATGGTCCTAACCACCATGACTTTAGCTTCCCTGAAAAAGAGTTTTAACCAAGAGTTAAAGAGAAATATCTAGTCCTCTTCTTTGAAATGTTTACCTTGTTTGATGTGCCGACCATTGTACTCTTTTGTACATTTTTTTATAGAATATTGAATGAATTTTCATACGCCATGTTGCGCCACTCATCCAACTCATTTAATTGAAACTTCCTCTTATGACCTGCAAGATGAGGGTCAAAGTTTAGATATTTGATAGCCCAGTTTGTTTTGTGATCAAGTTCAACAAGTGGCATGCTTTTCCATAAATTAGCTTGCATGGAGTGGTTCCAGTAGGATTTTGATAGATTGTTCTATAAGTCTAGAGAGCATCACCTAAATAATCTACCCAATCCTTCATGTGGGATGCAATTATTTTCTTGATGGGATTTACTTCAGTTCTCTATTTGAGACCTTGGCCTAACCACTTGTTTAGGAGTGATATGGCCTTATGCTCTTGTGAGATACGCCATAATGTTTCAAAATTTTAGTGAACTAGAAACTGCAAAAAGCGGGTGCCTCTATAACTTATAGTTACTATCGATGTGTCAAATCAGGAGAATAGTTATTTTAAGCATTTTACCATTCACTTGTGGGGAGAGCCTGTGAAATCTACCCATTTTGACACATAATCAACTGCAACTAAAAAGAACTTGCGGCCATGCAAATTCGGAAATGGGCCAATGAAGTCAATACCCCAGACGTCAAATACCTTACAAACTTGATTCTAGTTTTGGAGCATCTCATTCCAATGATAAAGGTTACCTACCCTCTAACACCCTTTACCGCTTTGAACAAATTTTTGTATATTTTGAAAAGTTGATGGACAGTAAAAACCTGTATGCAATATTTTCCTAGCTGTGCAATTTGTGCTATAATAACCTTCAGTGAATCTTGCATGCCACTGTATGAAAATGTCCCATCCCTTCAACTTGTAAGACACATCTTCTAACAATTTGATCAGAGCAGACTTTAAAAATATAGGGGTATTCCCAAATATAGTGCTTTATCTTCTTCTGTTGATATGTAAACCATTTGGGAAAGATGAAAGTGGCAAGGACCCCCACAAGTGCACTGGTTTGTCGAAGTAATAATCCCAAGTGAATAGGGGTATTGTATCCACAGAGAGTAGGGAATAAGAATACTTAAATTGCTACTTAACCAAGTGAAAATACACAATGATTGTGTTGATAAGATGTAGTGTAAAAAGAATAAAAGAAACAAGAAAGAGAAGCACAAGTAAATGAGAGATAAGAAAATCGATATAAATGGGTTACTCGGATATTGTTCCGCCTAGGACAATCATTTCAAGTGCAGAACCAACTATTATGCTTCCTGATTAATGTATTAATTAGTCATGAAATCCTTTAATACACGGTCCCAAATCTAAGGTCAACTGTGACTAACTCTATACGATATCCCGGTGGAGAATTCAAGCAATCTCAACACTTGGCACTTGTTTAGAATTGCATGGATATCTAGGGATTCCAAGTGATAAACCCTCTTTCTAGATGTAGACCTAACCCTTTGGTCCAGGTGAGAGGTCCCTAATCACAATTAAGCCCTAGGTGCTAAAATCACTTCAACGTTGACTCTGTTGCCTTTGCAACTAAGCCCCAACGGAAGGTCATCCCTTAGCCCATTCACTCTACTATGACTGCAAAGAACTCAAGGAAATGGAGGTAGGATAAATCACGTCGAAGGGGAAAGGGGACTCTCCGCTACCTCTCGACTCACCCTCTCAACCCTGTCAAATCTAGGCTTGTCTAACTCTCGTGGTGTGTCACTCACTCACAAGGATTACCAAGTTGAACTTTCAACCCTAGTGTCACTCAAAGGGAGCATTCAATCAAAAAACCATTCAAGATTGGAACTCAATTTAAACATCAATTAAGGAAAGCATAATAAAAGGTTTAATGAAACAAATATATCCTAGGGTTCACGAATCCAAGTACCCACTAGGGGTTTAGCTCTCCATGGAGCTAGTTACAATCAATAATGAAATCGAATATACAAACAAGTAGTCCATACAAAAACCCCCATTGTAGTCATGTCGATGGTATTGTGGAGTGGTCCTGTCTCCTACAAAGGTCCCTTTGTTCGGCATAGGGCACACCTCACCGGAACGGTGCCGACAAAAGCTTCCCCAATAACCTCCTTACAAGTGGAGCGCGATGTCAAAGCTGTAGAACCTCTCCAAAACCCTTGCCAATACCTCTCAAAACCCTAGCTGTCGCCCTCTTAAAAGTTGAGAAAAGATGGAGAAAAGAATGCTGAAATCGATCTGAAAATCGGCTTTTAAAGGGCTGGAATCGGGCATCCACACGGCCCTGTGGATTTTTCGTACGGGCGTGGGTAATTTCCACACACCCGTGTGGATTCTCTGAAATTTGATTTCTCAACCGGCTCTGAACAGTACCTGCTACAGTAAAATGCTACAATGTTCTGTTGCAGTGCCGCCAGAAACACTCTCGAATCCATGTTTTCATCGAGGTAACGTAAACGGGCACATGTTTACGTCGTAGATCATTTTGCTTCTTCAATAAATGGCCTCATTGGTAAAGCTCTTGCTATCAATGCACAAATCGGGATACTCGAATGTTACTGCCTTTGTGCCCTTCCAAAACATTGTGCTAGCTTAAATACAAGGAGGTTGGCATACATTCTCACATCTTGAACCCGACTTATGTGTTCGCGCTTGATCCTTCTCAACATTTCCTCCAAATAATGCGTTCATGATTTACATTGGCTTCTTTCTTTAACATTCAGCTTCACAACTCTATATTAGTGCTAAAACCTGATAAAAGTAATGCTCAACATAAGGAAAGAATACTTCGCATTCTTATCACACAAGCACTTATCACAAAGTTAGCAAACCATGGGCTTTTCTCTCTTCAATACTTGAATGTTGTATACGTGTTTATTGAGAAATGTGTCATTGATTTATTTTTCTTCTAGAATGTTCCTATTAAGATTTCTTGGTGGGATAGATGATGCGCAACGAAATTTTCTACCCCTCGCTTGTCTTTTATTTCCAGATCAAATTCTTAGAGAAAAATGAACCCATCTGATCAATCGAGGTTTGGCGTCTGATTTACTCAGTAGATATCTTAGTGCAGAATGATCTATATATAAGACAACTTTCAATAGCACCATATATGGCTAAATTTTATCAAATGCAAAATCCACTGCAAGTAATTCTTTTTCAGTAGTGTGGTAGTTTTCTTGAGTTCCAATTAAAGTTTTACATGCATAATAGATAGGTTGAAATGTTTATCTCGTCATTGCCCAAGTACTGCTCCAACTGCGAAATCACTTGCATCACATAGTAATTCAAATCGCAAATTCCAATCTTGAGCTATTATTATTAGTGCTTCGATGAGTATTTCCTTTAGTGTTGTAAAGGCGATCATGCAATCTTCATTAAACTTAAAGGAACATCTTTTTCAAATAGCCTTGTCAATGGTTAGCAATTAAAGTGAAATTTTTGACAAGTCTCCTGTAGAATTCAGTATGGCCCAAAAAGCTTCTAATGGCTTTTACTAATATAGAAGGGGTGTAATTTATCTATAGTGGAGACTTTTTCTTTATATACCTCAATCCCTCTGTGTGAAACTTTGTGTCCAAGAACTATGCCTTTCTAAAACCATAAAGTGACTTTTTCCCAGCAAAGAACCAAGTTGGTTTCTTCACACCTAGTCAGAACTCGCTCCAAATTCCTAAGGAACAACTTGAAAGTATCACCAAAAATAAAGAAATCAACTATGAATACTTCCATGGAATCCTCTACCATGTCCTAAAAAATTGCTATTGTGTATGTCTGAAAGGTAGCTGGAGCATTGCATAACCCAAAATGCATACGACTGTATGCAGAGGTGCCATAGGGGCAAGTGGAGGTTGTTTTCTCCTGATCCTCTATGGCAATGGGGATTTGAAAATAAATAGAGAAGCCATCCAAGAAGCAATAATATGAATACCCTATTGATACACAATCTCTTGTTCTCCGCACGTCCATAGATCGTATAAGTAGTAAAGTGTACCCAATTAGGTCGGGTAGTCCAATCCATAGAGACTAGAATGCTCTCAGTACTAATTTCTGGTAACTCGATTTTCTTTCTAGTGTAGAGGGGTGTATCTCTCGACTTTTCCTTGTTTTTTTGTTCAATGTCTTGATTGAATTCTTTAATCTTTGAGTTTGAGACTTCGTGCCAAGGGTTTCAAAGCACCTTTAGAAGGATTTTATAGTGCGTATGCTGTGCACAGGCAGCACAAAGCATGTGTCAGCTATGCACAGGCCGCACAACCTCTCCAGGGAGCTGTGCAACCTCTTGTGCTGTCGCACAGGAGGCCGCACATCCCAGGCAGAGGGGTGTAGCCTGGTGTGTGGGCCACTCACCAACCCACACACCCTTCTGTCTAGGGTGTGCAGGTACTGTGTAAGCCGCACATGAGCCCGCACACACATGAGATTTGTGTTTTTAAACAAATCTGGACCTCTTTTCTTCACTTTTCATCTCCCAAAACCCTATCATCCTCTCCTCCATTCTTCCTCTACAATTCTTTGGGGTTAAGGGCTGATTTTTGGTGGAATTCTTGGGCTTGTTCTTGGATCTTATACTTCAATCTCCTTTTCGCTCAAGGTAAGCCTCCATTCTTCCTTTCCTTCCTTGTTTTTTTGATGGTTGAAGCTAAGGTTAGTTTGTGAGTTTGATTTTGAGCTTGATTTCTTGTTCTCCTACTTATTTGTTGTTGGGAAATCTTGGGAGAAATGTTTGCTTTAGTTTTTTTGGCTTCGATCTAATGTAATCCGTGAGTGTTCTTCCTCCTTATTTTTAAGAGTTACTATAGCACAAGTGAGTTCCCCTTGTTTTCTTGGTTTCCTTGGGTTAGAGGGAAGCTTAAAACCTTTTAAGATCTCATTAGTAACCTCAAGAGTTGATTTGAGTAAACCCTAGAGCCGTAGAGAAACCTAGGGTTTCTTTGCTTGGCTTTGTGCTAATCCTTGCTGTTGTTTGTTGTGCCTTGTCAAGGAGTTGATGCTATGGCTCAAAGCAAAAAATTAGCCAATGTTTAAGGAAGCTGAAATCGCCTAAGAGTGAGTGGGGTTATGTTGATGCGCATTTTAGTAGAATTTGCTTTTAAATGACATCTTTATGTGATTTATAATCATGTCTTGGTTTTATCATAGTCAATTTGCTGTGTTAATCGATTTGGATGATACTTCCTGGCCTTTGAGTTGTATTTGGAAAACTCTTGTTGATTAATCGAAAGTATTATGCTTTTATTGCTTCATGCTTTGAGAAATCAAAATGATGTTTGCGAGCATGTTTACTTGTTATTGAGCTTTTACCATTGAGACTTGTGGATTTAGTTTTCATCCTAGTTTGGGGATGGTGTCATGCATCTGGAATGCATGCTTGTTACATATATATATTATACTATTAAGCTTCCACAGGTTTTGATGGTGACCGGGCGGTGCCCTGCCCTAGTGCAGTAGGCGGTCCTAACGGTTAGCCTGTTGTGGTGGGGTGAAGACCCGAACTTATGTCCAGTTCAGGTGGTGTGTATAACCCTGGTGGATACGCACTGAGAATTCAGAGTCACCACACGGGCTCTCGGTGGGCCAACGTCAAAGTTTTGAACACTTTGACGGCTCTCGACCTAGTCGCAATGACGGCTAAGTTAGAGAGTATTTTTAGGCCATTGCTCATTCCTTTGAATTGAACTGTTCTAATTTGAGAAAAATTTTATTTCATGAAAACATCGTTTTGAGTAGCATTTTCTTGCTTACATTTTTTATAGATGTTTTGATGACTTATTTATTGTGTAAAGATTATTGAAACTTGTTTTGTGTAACTCCATGGAGCCTAGACTGTTGAAATGTTTTCTTGATCGAAAATGTGTCTTTTATGAGAGTTATTGATTTGATTTTTGTGTATTATGTTCACCCATTTTTTGTGTGAAATATCAGAATTCATGTTTTAATACGGGATGTTGGTTAAGAAAAACCTTTGGTTTATTTTATTATTCTACTATAACGTGCTAACCCATTTGACTGAGTAATTGTGGTTGCTCACCATCCTCTTTCCACTTCCCAGGTGTCAGTTCAGCGAAGCGATGCAGACGTGATGTGCATGGCAAGAGTTGGTTTTAGTGTAGTTACTCGAGTTATAGTGTATGTTCCCTAGTTCTTGGCATATAGTATGTGGAATCCATTAAAAAAATATGATCTTGTTCACTTATATGTATTCATTTCTCTATGTTAAGAACCCTTGTATTTGTTGTGGTCTAATTGTTGCATGAGAAACCACACTCCAGTGTTTGGTTTGTATTAAATTTTTTCTATTTTGAAGTGTGAGTCATAATAGTCTTGTGTAAATAATCATTCATTCAGTTTATTGTTGAGTTATTACTACTTGTCATAATAGTTTTGTATAGGGAACGGGTTACCCTTACCATAATCTAGGATTAAGGCAAGTGTTTGGCCTCCCTTGGGTTGTCATGGCGGTATGTCGCATCCGGCGCCCGCGGTTCAGGGCGTGACATAATTAATACTCTAATATTTAGCCATATGAAAAGTTTGGGAAAGGTATCAATCTAAGGATTTAAAAGGATGTAAAGGGTAAAAAAAGAGGGTTGGAAAGATGTAGGGAATTAAACTGGATAAGAATTATTGAGATAGAGCAGCACCCTAGACTACTCCTCTTGAGGAATATTTATTGACTCCTACATTAACTATTAGATACATCCTTTTAGATCAAAGGGTTAACTCAAAATCAGAGAGTTCGACACCATACGCCCTATCTCTAGCATGTACTCGATGTCTATCCTCCATGTGTGCCCTAACAATAAGCAAAGAGACAACTATGGCAATCACGCACAATGAAATTGCAATCCAAAATAAAACATAGAAGGAATCCAAGAAAATTCCATAGCCAATGTAATTTGAGTAAATCAAATACAAAACATCTCAAGGTTTATAATTTGAGAGACGAGAGAATGGTTTAGCCACTCATGGGTTCACATGACATGGGAAAAAATAAAGAAAAAAAAGTAAGAATCCATAGACTCCCTTTTACTTCTTGATAAGTGCTTGTGTGATAAGAATGTGAACTATTCTTTCCTTATGTTGAGCATTACTTTTAGCAGGTTTAAGCGCTAATACATGTGTATTTGTGTTCTTTTGCGGATGTAGGGTTGTGAAGCTAAGTATTGAGAAAAGAAGCCAAAAGTAGATCATAAACGCATTATTTGGTGAAATCTTGGAAGGAACAAACGCAAAGACACAAGTAGAACTCCAAGATACGTGAATGTGTGCCAACCTCCATGAATTCAAGTCACTATAATGAGTTGGAGGGGTACAAAGGCCGTCACATTTACGTATCCCGACTTGTGTATTAATAACAATACCTCTGCCAATGAAGCTTTTGATTGAAGAAGATGTGCGATCTACGACATAAACGTGTGCCCGTTTATGTTGTCTTGATGAAAACCGTGGAATTGGGAGTGTTTTGGACGAGTACTAAAGCAAGTACTATAACAAAACATTGTAGCAAGTACTGTAGTAGTTACTGTTCATAGCCGGCCGAAAACATGATTTCCAGAGAATCCACACATGCATGTGGAAATTCCCCCCACCCGTGTAGAAATTCCACAAGCCCGTGGGAAAAATAAACAGCGACGTGTGGATTCCTGATTGCAGCCTTATTTAAGCCGCAATTCAGCCAGATTTTGAGGGATCTTTTTCCCCTCTTCTCTCCCACTTTTCTCCATCATTTGGGAAGCTGTCGGGTAGGGTTTGGAGAGGCTTTTGGAAAATCTTTGGAGTAGTTTGAGGGATTCTACACAGCGATTCGCTTGGAAGAAGGTTATTGGGGGATCTTTCATCGGCATAGATCCGGTGAGGTGTGCTCTAGGCCGGACAAGGGGTCCTTCGGAGAAGACTTGGCTACTCCGCAAGACCATCAACATGACTACCGAGGGGGTTTTCTTATGGAACACTTATTTTTACTTTTGATTTCATTATTGATTGTATTGTGCTCCATGGAAAGCTAAATCCCTTAGTGGGTACTTGGACTTTGTAAACCCTAGGATATTATTGTTTCATTGATCTTTTATTATGCTTTCCTTAATTGATGTTTTCAACTGAGTCCCAATCTCGAGTGCTTGTGGAATGATTTCTCTATTAAAGTGATACTAGGGTTGAGAGTCCAACTTGGTAACCATTGTAGATGAGTGACACACTACGAGGATTAGACATTACTTGATTGGAGAGGGTTGAGAGGGTGACTCGAGAGGTAGCGGAGCGTCCCCTTTCCCCTCCGGTGTGATTTATCCTACCTCCATTTCCTTGAGTTCTTGGCGATCACAATACAGTGAAGTTCTAGAGGATGAACTCTGCTAGGGCTTAGTTGTGCGAGCAACAGAGTGAAACATTGAAGGGACTCTAGTGTCTGGGGCTTAGTTGTGACTAGGGGCCTTTCTCCTTGACAAAAGTGTAAGGTTTATACATAGGAAGAGGGTTTATCACTTGGATTACCTAGAACTCCATGCAACTTTACATAGTGTGAGGTCTTAAGACTGAGCGATTTCTCCGCCAGGACATAGTGTAGAATTAGTCATGGTTGACCTTAGATTTGGGACCATGTGCTTAAGGATTTCCCAGACTCATTGAGCATTTATTAGAAAGTATAATAGTTGGTCTTGTACTTGAAACATTAATCCTAGGGGGACCATTGCCCCAGTACCCCATTTTTATCGATTGCCTTACCTCTCACTTACCTTTGCCTTTCAATCTTGCTTCTTTTAATCTTTGTTTTCATTACATTTTATCAACATTATCACTGTTCACTTTCTTGTAATTAAGTAGTAATTTCAGTATTTTTACTCCTTACTCTTTGTGGATACAATACCTGACTCACCAGGGATTTATTACTCGACAAACCCGTGCACTTGCGGGTCACACGCAAGGCGCATTGTCAATTTTTTGGCGCTATTGCCGGGGATTAGGCGTTTAGAGGTACTTTGCACTTTGCTATCTTAGCTGTTCATTCATTCTTTTTCATATCTTCTTATCCTATCATCATTCTAATTTTGTTTTCTTTCTTTTGGTGCAGCTCCAGGTTATAACCCGAGGGAACCCTTCAATACTAATTAAAGGAGTTCCTGAACTTGAACGTACACTCAGAAGAAGGGGTAAAGAACCTGAACAAGAACCGTTGAATTTTGGTAAAGTGGAAGTTGAAGGATTTGACAACATGGCAGAACAGAATGAACAATAAAGAACACTCTCTGATTACGCCAGACCGTCAGTATTGGGGATACAATCTAGCATTGTGCAGCCCCCAATCATAGCTCAGAATTTTGAGCTAAAGCTGGCATTCATCCATATGTTACAGCAGTCCGAACAGTTCAATGGTTTGGCCGATAAGTATCGAAACAGTCACATAGAGAATTTCTTGGAAGTGTGTGATATGCTTAAGATCAATGGTATTACAGATGATGCCATCAAGTTGAGAGCCTTCCCATTTTCCTTAAAGGGGAGAGTGAAGCAGTGGCTACACTCATTACTTAGAGCATTAATCACTACATGGGAGGAGATGGTAGAAGCTTTGCTTGCCCATTATTCTCCTCCCGGAAAATTTGTAAAGCTTAAGAATGAGATCTCGTCCTTTATGTAAATGGAATTGGAGTCTCTATTCAAGACAAGGGAAAGGTTCAAGGAACTTCTACAAAAATGTACTTAACATGGGTTTCCAGAGTGGGTGATCATTCAAACTTTTTATATTGGTTTAAACCCAAGTACAAGACAGTTACTTGATATAGCAGCAGGAGGTACCTTAGGTAGCAAGACCCCCCGAGAAGCCTGGCAATTAATTGAAGGAATGGAGTTGTATAGCTACCAATGGAATGCTAGGGAGAAGAAGAAAGTGGCCGGCATCCATGAGATCGATGCGGTTACATCATTGGTGGCCCAAGTGGAGGCATTGAGGTAGAAGTTAGACACTCTAACTTCTCCTACATTGGCGGCTGTAACAAATTGTGATGGATGTGGGGGAGGCCATGCCCCATCCGATTGCCCGATAGCTATTTTTGGTACTTCATCCGTTGAGCAAGTTGACTTTATGGGTAATGCAATGCGAAACCAAGGCAATCCTTATAGCAACACCTACAGCCAGGGGTAGAGGAATCACCCAAATTTCTCATAGAGCAACCAAGGGCAGCAAAAGGTCGTAGCACAATCAGTTTTCAAACAACAACAACAAGCCCGAAACATGGAAATTAGAGTTTCAGGATACACAGTTATAGAGAAAGCCTTGACCCGATTTGTGAAGTCATCGGATACACAGTTCCTGTCAGTCGAGGCTACACTTCACATCCACACCGCTTCATTGCACAACATAGAAAATCAAGTGGGGGCAAATCGTCAAGTCCCTATTAGAGAGACTACAAGGAAGCTTACCGAGTAACACCGAAACCAACTCATGAGAGCATGTGAAGGCGATTACTTTGAGAAGTGGTCGTGAGGTTGAAGGTAGGCTTCCAAGCGAGAAGACCAATGTTGAAACACCGGAGGTCGTAGAGGTTGAGAAGAGAGCAACTAAAGAAAAGGAGATGGCAACCCCACCTTACAAGCCAAGAATCCCTTATCTCTCTCGATTGAAGAATGACCAAAATGATGAACAATACAAAAAGTTTTTTGGTCTATTCAAGCAATTGCACATCAAAATTTCCTTTTGTGGAGGCATTATCTCAGATGCCTCTATATTCTAAGTTCTTGAAAGATCTATTGACCAACAAGAGGAAGTTCGAAGATAGTGCATCAGCGATCTTAGATGCCTCTTGTTCGGCAGTTTTGCAAAAGAATATACCGAACAAGAAGAAAGACCCGGGAAGTTTCATTATCTAGTGCAACATTGGCAACTTGGGTGAAGAGATGGCATTGTCAGACTCAGGGGCCAGTATCAATGTCATGTCATACTCTTTCTTTCAAAAGTTAGGCCTGGGAAAGCCTAGGCCCACTCGAATGACATTGTAATTGGCGGACCGAACGGTGAAACATCCGAGAGGCATCATTGAAGACGTGCTTGTCAAGGTGTACAAGTACATATTTCTTGTAGATTTTATACTGTTGGATGTCGATGAGGATGTAGATGTTCCTTTGATACTTAGGGAGGCCATTCTTGAGCACTTCCAAGGCATTGATTGATATGGACAGTGGGGAGTTGACACTAAGGGTTGGAGATGACAAGCTCACATACCACCTCGCCGAAGCCATGTGATATTCTCTTGACTTTGATGATACTTTATATTTTCTTGACCCTATTGATGAACTAATCAATGAATATGTGCAGGAAATGTTGAATCCGGACCCATACGAGGGGTTGCTAGACCAAGAGGAGGAGAACAAGGAAGTAATGATGCTTGGTCTAGAGGAGAAAGCACTACCTTGTCCGGGGATCATGAAAAATATGCTTCGAAAGATGAAGCAAGTGAGAAGACACCACAAGAAACGCCCCAAGGCTGTTGGGGATCTGCATGAATGGAAACAAGGTGACAAGCCTTTAAGTGGTAACAAGCTCGACAACTCTCCTTCTACCTTCAAGAGGCTGTGCTCATCATGCTTTCAAGTCATGGGTAAGAGGGAAACCTTCATCTATGAACCCCCGTGAGGTAAGACAAGGTACGTTAAACTAAGTGACGTTAAACAAGCGCTTCTTGGGAGGCAACCCAAGCACTTACTGTTTTGTTAGTTATTAGTTTAGTGTTTGCATGAATAAGATATTGAGTGTTGGTGTCTATATATATTGATGCATTGCTGTGATTTTCTTGTGGATGAGTTGGTGTTATTATGTGCTTTAATGTATATGGCAAAATTGTTGGTTGTTTGAGCTAGTTTCATGTTTTCTCTGGTATATTTTGTATGATAGGGCAGGCTCTGAGTGTGTTTACATGTTCAGGAATTTTCTGCAAAGCCCACAAAGTTCAAAATCATCCAGAGAAAATGCACGGGCGTGTGGAATTTCCACACGCTCTACTGAGAGATCATCTAGAGAAGACACAGGGGCGTGGACTCACCCCTGTGAACGACCTTGTAATATTCACACGTCCCGTGGGTAATTTCCGCACGGGCGAGTGTCTCTCTGCAGAGGACCTCTATTCCATCCTGAGAAGACACAGGGGCATGTGTTTGCCAATGTGAGTTGGGCCCGTGAAGGTCCAGCCCGTGTGGAATTTCCGCACATGCATGGATCATACTTAGAGAATTCTCTCGGTTGGACAGAGAGTCCATAGAGGCATACGTCTGCCCCTGTGGATCGGGCGCACATGCGTGAATAATTTCTACACGCCCGTGTGGCTGTGTTCAGAAGCTTTGAGTGTTATCCCAAGAGCACACAGGGGCGTGAGTCGGCCCTTGTGGAGTCACACTGCCGTGGATAATTTCGACATGCTAGTGTGGATGTACAGAAACTTTAGAGCCGCAGGTTTTCTTTAAAATCTTTTCGAGTTTCCTCATCTTCACAATCCTAGTGACACGGACGAATATGCGTGTAAACCGCAAGTGCACGGGTGTCAAAGTAATAAATCCCAGGTGACTGGGTATCGTATCCATAGGAAATAGTGAATAGAAACACAATTATTGCTATCTAACTATGATGAGAATAAATAGATGGTATGATGAATGAGATTGATATAAAAAGAGATAAAAGAAATAAGAGAGAGATGCACAATAATTGAGAGGAAAAAGGTAATCGATGTAAATGGGGTACTCAGATATTATTCCGCCAAGGATAATCATTTCAAGTGCAAAACCCTATATTTTGCTTCCTAACTAATGCATTAAGGAGTCGTAGAGATCTTTCAATACATGGTCCTAAATCTAAGGTTAACCATGCCTGACTCTGTACATGTCCCGGAGGAGAAATTGAACAATCTTAACACCTCACACTCGTAAAGAATTGCAATGAGTTCTAGGGATTCCAAGTGATAAACCCAATTCTTATGTGTAGACCTAACCCTTTGGTCTAGGTGGAAGGTCCCTAGTCAATATTAAGCCCTAGGTGCTAAAATCACTTCAACGCTTCACTCGTTGCCTTTGCAACTAAGCCCCAGAGGAAGGTCATCCCTTAGCTCGTTCACTCTACTATGACCCCAAAGAACTCTTGGAATGTGGAGGTAGAGTAAATTAAATCGAAGGGGAAAGGGGACACTCTGCTACCTCTCGACTCACCCTCTCAACCCTCTCCAATCTAGCTTTGTCTAATCCTCATGGCGTGTCACCATCCACAATGGTTACCAATATAGACTCTCAACCCTAATGTCACTCTAAGAGAGAAATCATTCAATCAAGCATTTAAGATTGGAACTCAATTAAAACATCAATTAATGAAAGCATAATAAAAGGTTTAATGAAACAAATACATCCTAGGGTTCACAAATCCAATTACCCACTAGGGAGTTTAGCTCTCCATGGAGCTTCTTATAATCAACAATGAAATTGGATGCAAAAGCATGTAATCAATACAAAGCCCCTCGATAGTCATGGTGTTGGTCTTGTGGAGAAGCCTCGACTATTCCAAAGGTCCCTTTGTCTATCCTAGGATACATCTCTCCGGATCGGTGCCGGCGAAAGCTCTTGCGCTAACCTTCTTCCAAATAGAGTGCGATGTCCAAGCCATAGAACCTCTCCAAATCCCTTGCTAATACCTCTCAAAACTCTAGCCGCAGCCCTCTCTCAAGTTGGGGAAAAGATGGAGAAAAGAATGCTGAAATCGGTACTGAAATCAGCTAAATAAGGCTGGAATCGGGCATCCACACGCCCTTGTCGACTCTCCATACGAGCCTGTGGAAATTCCGCACTAGCGTGGATAATGACCACATGCCCATGTGGATTCTCTGAACTTCACTTTTTCTGCCGGCTGTGAACAGTACCTGTTACAGTGCCTTGCTACAGTGTTCTACTACAGCCCCCACCGGGCCGCAAAAAACATTCTCGAATCCATTTTTCATCGAGGCAACATAAACGGTCACACGTTTATGCCATAGATTGCGTCGCTTCTTTAATAAACGAGTTCATTCTTGAAGATCTTGCTATCATTGCACAAGTTGGGATACACAATTGTGACTGCCTTCATGCCCTTCCAACGCATTGTAATGGCTTGAATACATGGAGGTTGGCACACATTCGCGTATCTTAGAGCCCCACTTGTATCTTCACGTTTGTTGCTTCTAAGATTTCACCAAATAATGCGTTCATGATCTACTTTTCGGCTTCGTGTCTTAATACTTACCTTCATAACCCTACATGTGCAAAAGAACACAAAAACACATGTATTAGTGCTTAAACCTAATAAAAGTCATGCTTATCGTAAGGAAAGAATACTTCGCATTCTTAACACACTAGCACTTATAACCCAGGTATTCAGAAACCACTTTCCTTTACTCACCCGATCTAACACCAGTGATTTAGAGGTGTTTTACTTGAATTTTGGGCCGAATTCGAAGGTTTTTATCTTCAACTTTTGGTAAACCCTCAATTCCTCCTTTCTTCGCTATAATTTGATTTTAGTCGATTAATCTGATGAATGTTGCTTTGTTTCTATGTTTATACAGTTTATACATGTTTAGAGTGAAGTTAGAAACAACATTAGGGTGTATTTTTGGTTTTGTGAAGCGTGGCAATGCGGTTTTCATGCCCCGTGTATCCACACGGGCGTGTGGAAATCCCACACGACTGTGTGGAAATTTGAAGAATCAATTTTTGAATATTTTTAATCGAATCTATGTTTTCATTTTGCAAATATCGCACCTCGATCGAAGAAGAAAGCTCAGAAGCGTCCGCGTGAATCATCCCCTGAGCCAAAGAATATGGGATTTGTTGTTCCCGAGCACCAAGTTCGTTTTGAGCGATTATCGAGACTTATGTTTGGACGGACTCGCTTCTTAGATACGAGTGTATTGCGAGATATACAGCAGGGAGATGAGTTGGCCGATGAGATAGAGGATCTCGTCTCGGTGGGAGGTTGGAGACAATTACTGACATTTAAAGAGCCGGCCATCCATGCGCTTACATTTGAGGTTCTATCCTCATTGGAGTTTGACAGGTCCTATGCCAGATTTGATAGTGTCAACGCTATATAGTTTAGAGCACTTGCGTAGTACTATCTTATGAGTGTCACACAGTTCTCGATCTGGTTGGGACTCTATGATGAGACCTTTACTGCCACTGAGGAGTATGAGCAACTTTCGACCGATTATCCTGGTTCTTTGACTCCTTAGTGAGCATATAGCAGTCTATATAGCCAAGTACAGTATGAGTCAGGCATCTCCAAGGCCACGGGCCTTTCCTGATCTGTGTACCACTATCTTCACGCCATTCTGAGCAGGTCGGTAAATGGCTGTGGTGACAGTACCAGCATCCTGAGCCACCAGGAACTTCTGTACCTTTACTCGATGGTTCAGAGATAGCCAATCCATTTGGGCCACATACTAGCCAAGTATCTGCGCCACCAGGGCCAGTACTTCAGAGTTGTTGTCATCTTCTCAGGCCCGTATATCACCAGACTCGTTATGGGCATGGGTTTGTTAGAGGCCATACGAGGGGCTGAAAAGATGACTGTGCCTTCACCATTAGGCCTGGACACATTGTGATTGATGAGATTGGTGTGCAGGCATAGTACCAGGATGTATATACTAGTTACACCCATTCTAGAGATAGCAGAGGGAGGAGATGATGATACAAAGGGCCCTCCGCCGATCTCTGAGCCTCACCCCATGCAGATGGATACAGAGGCACATCCCCCAAGATAGGAGACACCTCCGAGTGCACATTTTCCTCTCCACCTAGAGGCTTGAGAGTGATGTGGGGGTGCTCGAGAGTGATCTAGCCGAAGTTCGTGCGCTACATGCGGCAAACCACTCGGAGGTGATGTCCCGTCTCGATATTCTACAGAAGTTATTAGAGCGAGATGAGGCGTCACCGTTTGTGATGAGACCCCAGACTCCTCCAGCTCCTCTAGCACCATCATCACCGGTTCATGCACTGATTGATCCACCTGTTCCACCACCGGTAGCAGCAGTAGATCCAACCTCTGATGACACCGACATTTGATGTGTCTTTACTTTACTTTGTGCTTTTATTTTTCTTTGTTTATTTATGCATTTTTTTGGACTTGTACACTCATAAAAAATTTCCTTCTGAGTTTATCTTTTATTTTCATTTTATTATCTCGAGTTATAGTTCATTGCTCTATCTTTTATATAAACTCGAGTTATTTTTGTTGAGCTTCACTGAACCCCCTTGTGTATGCATGCAGATGGTCTTGTCAATATGGGAAATGAGAACTAGTCATGGACACGGCCAATGTGGGTCGTGTGTGCTTCACAACCCGTTGGAACTTTATTCCCAAGGATTTAGCTCCATCAAACACAACACTAGGAGTCAGGGGAGTATTGTTTCAATTGCCACTTCCACATTTATCCTTGATTGATTTATTTTCTATTGTGCTTGCATGGTACATTGAGGATAATGTACATCTTAAGTGTGGTGGGGAGTTCACATTGCGCATGTCCTTTATATAAATTTTGATTGACATACATGTTCACATAGCCAATGGCGGTTCACCTTAGTTGCAATGATTGTATTCTCGAGTTTAGGAGAATTTTAACATTGAATGTTTTCATGCTCTAGTTTGTTCTTGAATTTTAAAGAATTTTTGCCCGATTGATACCTTTTGCACTACTCACTCTTGAAACTCTTTTGAAAACTCAAGTTCGATGTTTAAGGGACTAATCGTATTGTTTCTTGTGTTATTTTGCTTTAAAATAAATAAATAAATATAGATATATTGTTTAGTTGTGCATTTTAGGTGGAAAGAGCTACCACCTATGAAGTATAAAGCTACTCTCATAAGTCGGATACTAGTTATGCCCTAATGAGAGAAAGAGCTATCTCATGGGATGAGTGAAAGCTACCACCCCAGTAGAAAGAGCTACCACCTCGAAAGTGTGAAAGCCACCTTAGAGGCCGCTTGGGAAAGGGCTACCATAGAGGATGTGTGAAGCTACTACCATCTTTTTATTTTGTTATGTTTTGTAGATAAATAAGTCCCTTATACTTAGAACTTTGAATAGTATACTTTGGGTTAAATTGAGTGAGTTTACACACACTTACACGATTTCGGACATGTTGTCCTTTTTTATTCGAGTTTTTAGCTAGAGCTTTGATTTTTCATATTTAGTGTCGAAATTTCCTACTGTAGAATGCTCTCCTTGCATGTTTGGTGAACCTAAGGCCGCGTACTTTCAATATTTCCTTCATTTATGCTTCAATGTGTTATTTTTTCTTGAGGACAAGCAAAAGCTTAAGTGTGGGGGAGTTTGATAAGTGTTTGTGTGATAAGAATGCAAAGTTTTCTTTCCTTATATTGAGCATTACTTTTAGTAGGTCTAAGCACTAATACATGTGTATCTGTGTTCTTTTGCGCATGTTGGGTTTGAAGCTAAGTATTGAGAAAAGAAGCCAAAAGTAGATCATAAACGCATTATTTGGTGGAATCTTGGAAGGAACAAACGCGAAGACACAAGTGGGACTCCAAGATACGTGAATGTGTGCCAACCTCTATGAATTCAAGTAACTATAATGAGTTGGAGGGGCACAAAGGCAGTCACATTTACGTATCCCGACTTGTGCATTAATAACAAGACCTCTACCAATGAAGCTTTTGATTGAAGAAGACGTGCGATCTACGACATAAACGTGTGCCAGTTTATGTTGCCTCAATGAAAAGCGTGGAATTGGGAGTGTTTTGGCTGAGTACTATAGCAGGTATTGTAGCAAGCACTGTAGCAGTTACTAATCAAATCCACATGGGCTTGTGGAAATTCCTCAAGCCCTATGGGAAAAGTCCATAGGGGTGTGTAGATTCCCGATTCCAGCCCAATTTAAAGCCATAATTCAGCCTCGATTTTGAGGGATCTTTTTCCCTCTTCTCTTCCACTTTTCTCCATCGTTTGGGAAGCCATCGGCTAGGGTTTGGAGAGGCTTTTTGCAAGTCTTTATAGTGGTTTGAGGGATTTGATACCGCGATTCGCTTGGAAGAATGTTATTGGGGGAGCTTTCGTTCGCATTGATCCGGCGAGGTGTGCCCTAGGCCGGACAAGGGGACCTTTGGAGAAGATTTGGCTACCCCACAAAACCATCGATAGAACTATCGAGGGGGTTTTCTTATGGAACACTTGTTTTTACTTTCGATTTCATTGTTGATTGTATTGTGCTCCATGGAGAGCTAAATCCCCTAGTGGGTACTTGGATTTTGTAAACCCTTAGGATCTTATTGTATCAGTGATCTTATATTATGCTTTCCTTAATTGATGTTTTAATTGAGTTCCAATCTTGAGTTCTTGTGGAATGATTTCTCCCTTAGAGAAACACTAGGCTTGAGAATCCATCTTGGTAACAATTGTAGATGAGTGACACACTACGAGGGTTAAACATTGCTTGATTGGAGAGGGCTGAGAGAATGAGTCGAGAGGTAGCCGAGCATCCCCTTTCCCCCTCCGGTGTGATTTATCCTACCTCCATTTCCTTGAGTTCTTGGCGGTCACAATAGAGTGAAGTTCTAGATGATGAACTCCGCTGGGGCTTAGTTGCACGAGAAACAGAGTAAAGCATTGAAAGGACTCTAGTATCTGGTGCTTAGTTGTGCCTAAGGGCCTCTTGCCTGGACCAAAGGGTTAGGTCTATACATAGGAAGAGGCTTTATCACTTAGATTCCCTAGAACTCCATGCAACTTTACACAGTGTTAGGTGTTAAGACTGCGCAATTTCTTCGCCAGGACATAGTGTAGAGTTAGTCTCGGTTGACCTTAGATTTGGGACCATGAGCTTAAGGATTTCCACGACTCATTGAGCATTTATTAGGAAGTATAATAGTTGGTCTTGCACTTGAAACATTAATCCTAGGGTTGCATTGCCCGAGTACCCCACTTCTATCGATTGCCTTACCTCTCACTTACCTTTACCTTTCACTCTTGTTTCTTTTTATCTTTGTTTTCATTACATTTTATCAACATTATCACTGTTTACTTTCACATGGTTAAGTGGCAATTTAAGTATTTTTACTCCCTACTACCTGTGGATACGATACCCTACTAACCTGGGATTTATTACTCGATAAACCGGTGCACTTGCGGGTCACACACAAGGGGTGTCACTTCTCAAATCTCTTAAATTGTGCTCTAAGGAAGTTCCCTTCAACATAGCTCCTCAACAATCGATGCTCTGGTATCTCAACTCTTTTACTGTTCGAAGTGGTGATGAAGATTCTCTAGCAGTCATCGCCAAAAAAACTTAGAATAAGTCCCCTTGAAACTCTAACTTTGGGGCTTAAAAAGTTATTCTTGATACAAGAACAGTATTGCTTTGGCTATGCTTATGCCCATTCCCTTTACAGGTAAGTCTAGGGTTTTACTTTGACTCAATAATCAGCAAGGTAGTAAACTACACGGGCTAGAGCACTGGCTTTGCACGGTCGTGCTTTCATTTTCACGGTCGTTTTCTTAGTAGCGTGCCCATGCTTCTTATCCTCTGATAAAATCTCTAAAACCTGAGATCTACAAGGAGTCTAAGCATGGCCATGTTAAGATCGTGCTTCTCCTGAAGAAGTTAAGTTGTGTTCTTTTCTTGTTGAATTTGCTTCAAATCTTGTTCTTTTCCCAAAGACCTATTTACTTGCACATTAAAGCTCAAATACTCAACATATCATCATAACATAAGGAATGAATACTAAATGACAAGCCCAATATATAAAAAGGGTATATCAAATCTCTATATAAAATACACTCATCACATGTCAATTGTTCAAGCATCTGATCAATAAAAGATAAGGGAAATTGATCTTTTCTTATGGCATCATTGAATTTTCTATAGTCAATGCATACTTGCCATCATGTGATAGTTCTAGTGGGTATAAGCTCATTCTTTCCATTGGTAATCATAGTCATTCCTCCCTTCTTCAATACCACTTGCACTGGACTCACCCATGCACTGTTAGAGATTAGGTTAATAATGCATGCATCAAGAAGCTTGATGATCTCTGCTTGTACTACCTTCTTTATATTAGGGTTATGATTGAGTCCTGCAAGCTCACAGGTCATCAAGTAATACCTCTCGTGCAAGCACAAGAGAGTCGTATCCCCTGGGGTCTGATAAGTGCTTGTGTATAAGTATTACTAAGTATACTTTTCTTACATCGAGCATCACTTTTATTAGGTTTTATGGCTCATTCGTGTGTATTTGTGTTCTTTTGTTGCATTTAGGGTTGTGGAGACAAGTTTTGAGGAAAGGAAGCAAAAATAGATCATGAATGTGATTTTTGAGGAATCTCTTGCATCGAACAAGGATCAAGGCACAAGTTGTGATCATATGCATGTGGGTGTGTGCCAATCTCCAAAAGTGTGGAAGTGAACCTACGAATTGGAGGGGCACAAAGGCAGTCAGACACACATGCTCCAACTTCTGTATTGTTTTCAAGAGCTTCATCAACATGTTTAAAAGAGAAGATGTGACATCATCTACTACATGGTTGTGTCCCCAACCATGTGGCCTCAATGGAAGAAGAAGATTTCGGGGAGTATTGTAGCAGTTTACTGTAGTAAAATGATGTTCATAAGTTACTGTATCAGTTACTATTTACAGAGTACAGAAAATGAAGAACCTGGAAGTCCACAGGTCCGTGTGGAATTTCTACAAGGTGTGTGAAATCCTGATTTCAGCCTTTTGAATACCGCTTCGAAGAGTTATTTTGGGCATCCTTTTCATGATCCCTTTCTTATCTTTTGGTGAGAGCGTGGCTAGGGTTTGGAGAGATTTTTGCTGGGATTTTAGAGCATTTCTACGATTTTCGACATCGATTTCCTTTAAAAGAGAGCTATTGGGGGAGCTTTCGATGACACTAATTCGGTGAGGTGTGCCCTAGGCTCGACGGAGAAGTCTTTGGAAAAGAAGAAGCGGCTCTTGAAGACTATCATGATGAACAACAAGGGGTTTATTTTTATGGAATATTTGCATGTGCTTTTGACTTTATCTTTGATTTTGTATCGCTCTATGGAGAGCTAAACCCCTGGTGGGTAATTGGACTTGTAAACCCTAGGATGATTTTGTTTCATTAGCTTCTATTATGTTTCCTATAATTGATGTTTTAATTGAGTTTCAATCTTGTGTACATTTTGGGTTGATTTTCCCTTAGATTGGCACTAGGGTTGAGAATCTATCTAGTCATCTTTTTGATGAGTGACCATCTCCATTAGGGTTAGACTTAGCAAGGTTCAAGAGGGTTGAGAGGATGAGTCAAGATGTAGCGCAATGTCCCTTTTCCCCTCCGATGTGATTTATCCTACCTCCACATTCCAAGAATTCTTTGCAATCATGATAGAGTGAAGTGCTAAGAGATCTTTTCTATTGGGGGTTAGTTGTACGAGAAACAGAGTGAAGTGTCAAGAAATCCTTAGTACTGGGGCTTAGTCGCGATTAGGGATGTTTTGCTTGGACCAAAGGGTTTGATCTAAATTAGGGAATAGGGTTTATCACTTGGAGTCCCTAGAAACTCAAGCAATACCACACAATGTGAGATGTTGAGAGTATCCCTTTCTAGTGGACCTTAGGTTTGGGACCGTGTGTCTTTGGATTTCCACACCTCATTAAATCTTAGTTAGGGAAGCATAATATTAGTCCAATACTTGAAACAATAGTCCTAGGGTAAGCATTGTCCGAGTACCCCACTTTACCATTGATTACCTCTTCCAATTACTCTTGTCTACTCTTTTTTCTTTTATTCTTATTTTCATTAATAGTTTGAAACACAATCACCAATTGATTTTCACTCTAGCTAAGTAACAATACTTCTTGTTTCTAGACATCTATTCCCTATGGATTCGACTACCCACCCTTTGGGTACTTTATTACTTTGACAACTTGTGCACTTGCGGTACACACATGCAAGGGATGTATCAGGGTCCCAAGAGCTGATATTACTTCCCCATAGATAGCATTGTCTAGTCTAACAAATGTAGATTTAAAATAAAATAAGAAAACTAACAAGAGAGATAACAATAGACAAGTTGGACTAAGGCACAACACGTAAACATATTAAGGAAGCAAATAACAATAAAAGAGCTAGGCCCTCGAGCGAGGATCCCCTCACGACTAACAAAGCTAGAAGGATCTTAGAATTACACATGCAATGGTTGTTTTAGGCCAAGAGACATGCAAAAGTAGGTTACCTCGATGGTCATGGCGATTAACCCATAATCCCATACAATTATTGTGTCGGAATCACTTCCGCCCAAATTCTCCTATGATTGCATTATGCCTAGGGAAATCTCTAATTAGGGTCAAAGTCAATACCTAGGTTCATCCCTAATGGTTGGAAGGGTATGGAAATACCCGATGGTTACATTGTATTCATACATGAATCTCTTCTAAGCCAAGTATGTCTAGTATAAGGGCGATGATCACGCAACCAACTACAACCTAGAAATCAAATCACATAATTCTCATGCAATTTGATACATCAAAGAACACAAAGCTTAAACCACAAACCAAACCAAATGCCATAATTGTAAACTCATAACTCCATTCAAGCAAGTTTATCCCAAGGTTCACGGACGCCCGGTGACCTTGGGAGTATAGTTCAACATGAATAAGAGAGAAATCTCAAAATACATAGGAAATAAATAAAAACCAAAGAAACTCCCTTAAATGTGTTGACTAGAACGTGGTGATAAGAATCTGGCGGATCGACAACAACAAACTCCTAGATGATCTCCTTGATAGCAACCTTCTTCTCCCCTTTGACCTTGCTTCTCAAATCTGCCTTCTCCAGCCACTTCAAGCCCTAGATGGTGATGGTGAAAAAAAGGTGGCCAAAGACCCCTTCAATGATGCCCTAACCCATCTTTTAAAGTGCTCTAAGGTTAGCTTCATGGCCTAGTTTGTGGGCATGAAGAAGCCCATTAGAGCCTCGGGATTTTTGTAGAAAGTGCTATAGCAAAATGCTATAGTAACACTACTACAGTAAACCTGCTGCAGGGCTTGTTACAATCCCATTGTGCTACAGTTCTTGCTATAGTACTGCTAGATTGCTTGTTATAATACCTGAGGCCCTAAAATGCTAGTTTTGGTGTAGATTTCTTCCCGAAGCATTCATGCGCTCATCTAGGCTTCTTCTAAGCCTTTATCACCAATAGAAATGATTAAACCACACAAAAGGCATCTATTCATCAAAATACACATAAATAGTTTCAAACATATATGTATAAAATACATATATTTAGACATTTATCAAGTCAAATCTCCGTTGAGGTAAAACTATTGGTTTATGGTTATTGTCCATAAGAATTTTGTGGGTACAGAAAGAAGGTTGATTCTTCTAATGTTAAAAATTTTCCAAGCAACAAATCTCTTATGCCTCCTCAAGACATTCAGAAGCCTCTCTTTTTGTTTAAATGATAGATTTGAAACAATAATAACTGGGAGTTTGAACCCGTTCCTCTAAAAATGCATACTGTAGGTGTTCAGGTGATGGCTTCAGCTTCAACTCTGGTTGTTCTTCTAGGGGATGAATTTAGCCTCGCATCTCTTTCTTGACTAATATCCTCAAACCCTTTGTCTTTTACCTCAGAAGATAGGTCATTCTTTGAACTGTTATCCATAGCACAAATATCCATTTCTGATAAATCTAAGTCTCCCTCTTAGGAATGACTTGCTTCTTCATAATCATCTATTTCCAAACTATGAAATTACACTAATTCTATGGCTTTTTTTATCTTGCTGAGGTGATTTGTGGGAGTCAATAACAATGTTTTTTCATTCATTATTATTGCTGATGAACTATTCAATTGATAGACTGTGTTCCCTATGAGGGATTTCTTCATATGAATGCATGAACCACCTAAGTATTTCCTGTGAACTCATTTCCCTAAGATCAATAGTGTGTGCTTCACTAAAGTATTTCTCTTTCCAAGAGTAGTTATCATATGATGTGGAATGCATTTCCATTGGGTTATGCTTATTCAATGGCTCATTCTGATTTTATAAGTATTGATTCTGCATAAAACCACATTTAATCCTACAATTTATTGATTCCATCATTCTTTATTAATGAACAAGTGAAAAATAAATGCCTTGAAAATAAATAACAAAATAAATATATATACAATAATGAGCAAAGAATAAAAAAATGTTTAACGTAACAGGCTACAAGTTTTCTGAGTCTTCCATGAAAGTTCCCTAACAATGGTGCCAAAATCTTGATTGTTGCCTGCCGCAAGTCCATGGTTCATCAAGTAGTACCTTGTGCATGACACGGGGGTCATATTCCATACGGCCAAGGAGCTACTCTTACTTCCTCTTCACCTATTTTCTAACTGAACAACACCAAGATTATGTGAAGCTAAACTAATCGAGTGAACAATGACTAAGAAGTGGCAACAAGCATCAGGAATCCAAAAAGAGAAATCAATGGGATAAAATGGCCACCAATGTGGATCCCCTTGGCATTGCTAATGCTATAGGGTTGATAAATTAAGGTAGCAAAAGTGGTTTTGGCTGATAGGTTAACCCCAAATTCCTTGGTGATTAACCCCTAAACCCAAATGAGTGTTGGCTGAAATCCACTCCGCATCAACTCATCCTACGATTGAAATTCACTTAGAAAAATCTCTAAATGGGAGTAAACACTCTTCTAGGTGTAAACCTAAGGTTCATAAGGCTACCAACTACCATAATCAATTGTCGTATTGACACAAAAATCCGCATTCAATCTATGTGGATCTAATATAAAGGCATATCATGTGCTACCAAGTACAATCTAGAAATTAAATCACAAATTTTTATGCAATTCAAGACAATAAAATGCACATATAAAGAACCACAAACCACACAATTGCATTAAGAAGACATCAAATCATCCACAAAGCATGTTCATCCCAAGGTTCACCGACATCCAGTGACTTTGGGGTTTAGTTGGATATGGAAATGACATATAGAGAGAAATACATGATAAAAAGTTATCTCCCTCGAAATTTGGTGATGAAAGGTGATAATGGATATCCTCCGAAAGATTCCACTACGTAGCACTAGATGCAACTTCTTCGACATTTTTAAGTTCTCTAGAGTGGTTTCGGTGAAGGATTTCCCCAAATCAAGCCTTTTTCCCTTTTTAATCCCAAGGTTCTTAGGCCTTGGATCTCTCTCTTTTCTCTAGAACTCATGTAGCCACCACAGGGTCAAAGTCCTTTTTCTTTGCCCTAAGTTCACTTTTTTATAGATCACAATTCCATGCGGGCCAAATATGGCCCCCATGGGTGTTCAAGATGCCCTTTCCTAAGTCGTATGGGTGCCATACATCACCCAGGGAGCCCACATAGCTTTCTGGCAATGTCATACAGGCTCCATGTGAGCTGCATACAGCCCACATGGTTTTCTGGCAAAGTTATGTGTTCCATGTGAGCTGCATACAACCCACAAGGCACCCCGTATTGGTGTTATAATGGCATTTCTTCAAAGTGCCCATTTTTGCAGCAGATTTCATCCAAAATAAATTCTTCGGTGTGCAATGGCTTTTTTTGGGCATGCAAAGCAAATAAAACCAAATCAAACATAAAATGGGCATCAATTTAATAAAATCACATGCAAAGAATATAAAAATTGTATACAAAAACATGTACATTTAGACGCTTATCAAATGCCTTAGAGCTTGAATCTTGCTCCTCCTCTTTTCCTTTCTTCTGTATTGGTGAAGATGTGTGCTAGATCACCAAGAATGACCAATAAAATATGGTCAAAAAATTCTCAAGATGGCAGTGGAGGTTATAGCCAAGTGGCCCCCGAAAAGTCCTCTCAAAAGCCCTAATTTTGAGCTTTTATAACAAAGTCTATGAAGTCATGTATACTTCATGCGGGTGCATGGCCTTTGAAATATCCCATGTGGGTATTGTCCACTATTACATTATTGCTACCAGTACGCTACAGTACTTCATCTATGAATTTGTTCCATTTTGGCCCAAAATAAGTTCTTGGGCTCTTGATGACCTTTCAATGTACTAGAAAGCAAATAAAACCAAATAACACATAAAACATGTATTGATTCATTAAAAAAATGCAAATATAGTATATAAAATACATATGTAATAATACATATATTTAGACACTTATCAATAGATCACTACCGAGCCTTGTATGGGATTACGGCTTAATTGATGAGCTGGGTGAACAATGTCACCGTCGCGGCAGCAAGCGCATAGGTTGTCAATGAATAAATTTCCCCGCAGGTAAGCATAAGATCAAGAGTCGTATCCCTAGGACCCCAAGAAGTATTATTACTTCCTCTTTGTGTCACTATCTAGTCTACCAATCAAAAGGGTGTTGTCCTAATAACCCTAATCCTATACAAGTTCCATCTGTCACACATCCCTATGATTGCATTAGGTAGAAAAATCTCTAAATCTATGGCAAAAACCCTAATGTGGAAGGTCATCTACACCAGAAATCACCGATGTGTAAGTAAAATAAAACCATATTAATCTAACTATGAAATAGTATATGCACAAATCCCGTTCTACATATACAATTCAAAAATAACCTACAAAACCCATAAATTGGAGATTAAACATGAAGCATCATAGATTAAATCCAAATTATAAAATTTAAAGAAAAGTTATTCATCTCGAGCACAAACAGACAGGCAGGCTTACTCCAACAATTAAGAGCATTCCTAATCTTTTTAGTCCAGGGCAATGATGCCAAAAACTTGATACGTGTGATTTTTTATGCACTAATCCGCAAGTATGCAGGTCATCAAGTAATATTGATTGTGTGAGCAGGGTGGTCATATCTACAGGGATTGAATATCACTAGTACTAACTCTATTCTTGTTATCTAACTAGGAATCAATTTTGAAGAAAAGTGAATTGCTAAAGACTTAAGTAAAATTGTAAAACTAGTTGACAGTCAAAGAGGTTATTAACCAATTAAAAGAAATAGGTGTTCCAAAAGGATTTCACTTGGGATTATTGAAAAGAAGTAATTACGATCAATATAGATTGAACCTAAGTGTTGTTAGACCAAGGGGATTTGAGAATATTTCGAGTGCTCTCTTGAGACACCTCAATGCCTAATCCTATAGTATGGTAGAATTAAATCTCTTTAAATTCTACATTCAAATGATTGAAATAACATCTAGGAAACCCCTATTCAAAGATCGAAACTCCTATTGTACAATCCTAATCGGAAGAATCCAAGTGGCCTATCTCAAGTGCACACTGATGATTCCCTTCATCTAAGGATGATCTTAACATTATGAATCTCTCGATATCAATGGCATGATAAGTTCTTGTGTACTAAGTAATACGAAGTATTCTTTTCTTACATTGAGCATCACTTCTATCAAATTTTATCGCTTATTCATGTGTATTTGTGTTCTTTTGTGCATGTAGGGTTGTGGAGACAAAGTTGGATGAAAGAAAGCAAAAGCAGATTATGGATTCAATTGTTGATGAAGTTCTTATATTATACAAATGTGAAGACATGATTCGTGCTCAAAGACATGTGGGTGTGTGCTAACCTTCATTGTGCTCAAGCGAATACACAAAGTTGAGGAGCACAAAGATAGTTATACTCATGTGTTCTGACTTGTGCAATGCTAGCATGGTCTTCGTTAATATGGTTTCAATGATGATGCGACACAATCTACCGCATGAATATCTGCCCATTCATGTGGCCTCGATAAAAAGAGTGGATTTCGTGAACACTCCAGTGAAGTACTATAGCAGTTACTTGTAGCAAATCACTGTTCACAGCGCGTAGAAAAACCAAAGTCTGCAAATCCACATAGCTGTGTGGAAACTCCACAAGCCGTGTGGATGCCCGATTCCAGCCGCTATAAATACCGCAACTCGAGATATTTTGAAGTATCTTTCCCCTATCTTTTTCCAATCTTTAGAGGTGCTCGCGGCTAGGTTTTGGAGAAGCTTTGCTGAGGTTTTTGGAGCGGTTCTATGGCCTTCGACATTGCGTTCCTTTTGAGGAGAATTATTAGGAGAGATTTCATCAGCACCGATTTGCCGAGGTATGCTCTAGGCTTGACAAGGGAACCTTTAGAGAAGATGAGGCGGCTCCACAAGATCATTGATACGGAATATAAGGGGGTTTTATCTACGGATTGCATGTTTTCACTGTTGATTTAATTGTTGATTGTGTATTACTCTATGGAGAACTAAACCCCTGGTGGGTTGTTGGACTTATAAACCCTAGGATAATTTTGTCATTGACCTTTATTATGCTTCTTTCATTGAGTTCCATCCTTGAATGCTTGTATATTGATTTTCCCTTAGAGTGACACTCTTTTAGGATTAGACAAAGCTAGGTTGGAAAGGGTGAGTCGAGAGGTAGCGGAATGTCCCCTTTTCCTTTCAGTGTGATTTATCCTATCTCTATGTTCCAAGAGTTCTTTTGCAGTCACGATAGAGTGATGTATTAAGAGACAAACCCCATTAGGGCTTAGTTGCGCAAGCAATAGAGTGATGTAATCCTTAGTACTAGACTTAATTGTGACTAGTAGTCTTTCGCCTGGACTAAAGGTTAGATCTATTTTAGGGAATAGGGTTTATCACTTGGAGTCCCTAGAGCTTTAAGTAACCTTGCATAGTGTGAGGCGTCGAGAGTATTTCTTTCCACTGGGGCATAGTGTACAATTAGTCACAGTTGACCTTAGGTTTGGGACCGTGTGTATTTGGATTTTCATGACTCATTAAACATCAGTTAGGAGGCATAATGATTAGTCTTACACTTGAAACAATAGTCCTAGGGTGAGCAATGTCCGGGTACCGCATTTTCTATCGATTGCCTCTCCTTATTCCTATTGTGTTTTCTTTTCTTTTCATTATTTTTATTTACATTGATATTGTTCACACAACTCATCAATCATTTTCACCATAGTCAAATAGCAATACTTGTGTTTAAGAGCACTATTACCTATAGATACGACTACCCACTCACCAGGGTATTTTATTACTTCGACAACCCATGCACTTGCGGTACACACACGCAACGGGTGTGTCAATGTTTTGGCGCCATTGTCGGAGAATAGGCGTTTTGGATGTATTTTGCACTTTTCTGTTTTAGCTATTCATCACTTATTCTATTTCACACTTTCTTATTCTTCCATTGTTCTGATTTGCTTTTCTTTCTTTACTTCTAGCTTTAGGCTATGACCCAAGGAAATCCTTCGACATTGGTTGAAGGTAATCTAGATATTGGAAGAAGAATTCATGGAAAGGGAAAAGAACCTATGCAAGAATAGTCAAATCAAGCTGAGATAGAAGGTCAAGGGTCTAATAATCTGGCAGAACAGCATGAGCAGCTAAGGACACTCTCAGATTATGCAAGACCCATAGTTCTTGGTACACAGTCTATCATTGTATAGCTACCAATCATATCTCAGTGTTTGAGCTCAAGCCTGGCTTCATCCAAATGTTACAGCAGTCAGCACAGTTTAATGGTTTGGCTAATGAGAATCCAAACACACATTGAGAACTTCTTCGAAGTGTGCGACATGCTCAAGATTAATGGCGTCACGGATGATTCTATCAAGTTGAGGGCTTTTGCCATTTTCCTTGAAGGGGAGAGCAAAGCAATGGCTACATTCATTATCTAGAGCATCGATCACTACATGGGAGAAGATGATAGAAGTTTTTCTTGCCCGATATTTTCCCTCTCAAAAAAATCTGCGAAGCTAAGGAATGAGATATCTTCTTTTGTGCAAATAGAATTGGAGTCTCTTTTCAAGACATGGGACAGGTTCAAGGATCTCCTGTGGAAATGTCCTCAGCATGGGTTCCCTGAGTGGATAATCATTCAAACTTTCTATAATGGTTTGAACCAAAGCACAAAGCAGTTACTTCATGTAGCACCAGGAGGTATCTTAGGAAGCAAGGCCCCTGAAGAAGCCCGACATCTCATTGAAGAAATGCCTATGAACAGTTATCAGTGGAAGATACGAGACAGAAAGAGGGTAGCCAAACTTCATGAAATTGATGTAGTCACATCATTGGCAGCCCAGGTTGAGTCATTGAGCAAGAAGTTAGACACTCTAACTTCTCCTAGAGTAGCGGCCGTGATGAGTTGCATTGGGTGTGGGGGAGGACATACGCCATCTAATTGGTTGATTTCAATTGGTGGTACCACTTCCGTGGAACAGGTTGATTTTGTAGGTAATGCAATGAGAGGCCAAGGAAATCCGTATAGCAAATACCTACAATCTAGAGTGGAGGAGCCACTCAAACCTTTCTTGGAGTAATCAAGGGCAACAGAAGGCTATATCACCACCGAGTTTCCAACAACAACAACAAGCCCCGAATATGGAGAATCGAGTTTCCAACAACAACAATAAGCCCCGAACCGGATGACCGACATAGAGAAGGCTTTCACCAAGTTCATTCAATTGCCGGATACAAGATTTTGATCGGTTGAAGCCACACTTCGCAACCACACCGCATCATTGCACAACTTAGAGAATCAAGTTGGCCAAATTGCAAAGTCACATTTGGAAAGACCTCAAGGGAGTTTGCCTAGCAACACGGAGACAAACCTAAGTGAATATGTGAAAGCGATCACTTTCAGAAGTGGTCGTAAAGTTGAGAGTAGACTCCCTAGTGAGATAACAAATGTTGAATCACCGGAGGTCATGGAAGTTGAGGATATAGCTAAAGAGAAGGAGGTGGCACCCCCACCTTACAAGCCAAGAATCCCTTATCCTTCAAGATTGAAGAACAACCAAAAATGATAAGCAATACAAGAAGTTCTTGGGTCTATTCAAGAAGTTGCATATCAATATCCCATTTATGGAGGTATTGTATCAAATGCCTCGCTATGCAAAGTTTCTCAAGGACCTCTTGAACAATAAGAGGAAGTTGGAGGAGAGTGCATCTGTGATTTTATTTGCTTCATGCTCGACGGTGTTGCAAAAGAATATGCCGAACAAGAAGAAAGACCCCAGAAGCTTCATCATCCCATGTAACATTGGCAATTTGGGTGAAGAGAAGGCATTGGCGGATTCAGGGGCTAGCATAAAAATCATGCCTTACACATTCTTTCATAAGCTAGGCTTGGGAGAGCCTAGGCCCACTCGCATGGCACTTCAATTGGCCGACAAAACAGTTAGATATCCGAGAGGCATCATTGAAGATGTACTTATGAAAGTTGACAAGTACATATTTCTTGTAGACTTTATGGTGTTGGATGTTGATAAGGATGCCAAGGTTCCATTGATACTTGGGAGGCCATTCTTGCGTACTTCCAAGGCTCTCATTGACATGGATGATGGGGAGTTGACATTAAGATTTGGTGATGACAAGTTGACATGCCACCTCGCCGAAGCCATGGGACATTCTCTTGACTTTCATAACACTTTGTATTTTCTTGACACTATTGATGAGTTAATTGATGAAAACATGCAGGAAATGATGTATCCGGGCCTATTTGAGGGGTTGCTAGATCAAGAAGTAGATAATGAAGAAGTCTTATTACTCAGTCTAAAGGACAAGTGACACGACCGAATATGCGTGTAAACCGCAAGTGCACTGGTGTCAAAGTAATAAATCCCAGGTGAGTGGGTATCATATCTACAGGGAATAGTGAATAGAAACATAACGATTGCTATCTAACTATAATGAGAATAAATCGATGGTATGATGAATGAGATTGTTATAAAAAAGAGATAAAAGAAATAAGAGAGAAAGGCACAACAATTGACAGGAAAAAGGCAATCTATATAAATGGGGTACTTGGATATTGTTCAGCCTAGAACAATCGTTTCAAGTGAAAAAATGACTATTATGCCTCCAGACTAATGCATTAATGAGTCGTGAAAATCCGTCAATACACGGTCCCAAATCTAAGGTCAACCGTGACTAAGTCTATACCATGTCCCGAGGAGAAATCTAACAATCTCAACACCTCGCACTTGGATAGAATCACATGGAGTTCTAGGGATTGCAAGTGATAAACCCTCTTCCTAACAATAGACCTAACCCTTGGGTCCAGGTGAAAGGTCCCTAGTCACGATTAAACACTTAGGTGCTAAAATCACTTCAATGCTTCAATTCGTTGCCTCTGCAACTAAGCCCCAGCAGAAGATCATCCCTTAGCCCATTGACTCGACCGAGTATGCGTGTAAACCGCAAGTACACGGGTGTCAAAGTAATAATACCGCGGTGAGAAGGTAGTCAAATCCACAGGGAATAGTGCTTAGAACAACCAAGATTGCTATTTAACTAGAATGAAAATTTGTTGAAAGTGATGTGAAAACAAACACAATGCAAATGAAAATAAGAAAAGATAAAAGAGGCGCAAGTAAAAGATAGGGGAGACAATCGACGATAAATGGGGTACCTGGATATTATTCCACCTAGGAGAATCGTTTCAAGTGCAAAACCCCTATTATGCTTTCTAACTAATGCATTAATGAGTCGTGGAGATCCTTTAATACATGGTCCCAAATCTAAGGTCAACCATGCTTAACTCTATACATGTCCCGGAGGAGAAATTGAATAACCTATCAACCTCGCACTCGTATAGAATTACAATGAGTTCTAGGGATTCCAAGTGATAAACCCTATTCCTATGTATAGACCTAACCCTTTAGTCCAGATGGAAGGTCCCTAACCACAATTAAGCCCTAGGTGCTAAAATCACTTCAACGCTTCACTCGGTTGCACTTGCAACTAAGCCCCAGCGGAAGGTCATCCCTTAGCCCATTTGCTCTACTATGGCTGCAAAGAACTCTTGGAACATGGAGGTAGGATAGATCACACCGGAGGGGAAAGGGCGCACTCCGCTACCTCTCGACTCACCCTCTCAACCCTCTCCAATCTAGCTTTGTCTAACTCTCGTGGTGTGTCACTCACTCACAAGAGTTACCAACAAGAACTCTCAACCGTAGTGTCATTCTAGGGGAGTATTCAAACAATCAAACCTACAAGATTGGAACTCACAATAAACATCAATTAATTGAAAGCATAATAAAGAGATTCAATGAAATGAATACATCCTAGTGTTCACAAATACCCAAGTACCCACTAAGGGTTTACCTCTCCATGGAGCAAAATACAATAGATAATGAAATCAAAAGTAAAGAGATGTAATCCATGAATAAAAACCCCCTTGTGTTCATGTTGAAGGTCTTGTGGATTGGCCGCGTCTTCTTCAAAGGTCTCCTTGTCAAACCTAGGGCACACCTCTCCGAATCGGTGCCGACGAAAGCCCTCCCAATAGCTCTCTTTAGAAGGAAACGCGGTTTTCGAAGGCCGTCAAACCTCTCCAAAGCCTTGCCAAAGCCTCTCCAAACCCTAGCCGTTGGTGCCTCCAAAGATGGGGAAAGGTGGAAGAAAAGATAGGGGGAAAGATGGAGAAATCGGGGCTGAATCGCGGCTTTTAAATGGCTGGAATCGGGCATCCACACGGCCCTGTGGATGTTCCACACGCCCCTGTGTAATTTCCACACAGGCGTGTGGAATTTCCACATGCCCGTGTGGATTCTTTGAATTTCTGAATTTTTAATTCTCTGAATCTCTGACATCCGTGCACTTGCGGTTTACACGCATATACGGACGTGTCAAGTTTTTGGTGTCGTTGCCGGGGAGTAGGCGTTTAGAGATACTTTGCACTTTGTTTTCTTAGCTATTCATTCATTATATTTCATATCTTTTTTCCTATCATCATTCTGAATTATTTTTTTCTTTGGTCACAGAAATGATTGAAATATCCGAGTTATTCAACACTATCACAGGAATGGTTGAAAATGTGAAACAAAAGGTTCAATTGTTTGCAGTACATGATACACCATGTCATTTCTTGCAAGAGTCGTATAATATCCAACAGCCCACAGAAGAATCAGCTGAAGATTATATTGCTAGAATTCAAGAACGAAACTATGAATTAGATAATGTGTTAGATTAGTCAGAGAGATCTGCATTGGGATTAATGAATGATCACTTAGAGGAAAGTCTGGAGAGGGTCCTAGCTCAATTTGATTCATCTTATCATGAAAAAAAGCATGAATTTTTCTCTTTGGGTGTGTCAATGTCAGGAGGGGAGAGTTGTGGAATGGAAGCATTGTTTGCCATAGAAGACCACACAAAAACACATTTACAAGTAGAAGAAATGGAGAATGATTGCGAACACGAGGCGAAGGATTTTGAAGAGACTGATAAATTGAAGGAGAGCAGGTTGCACCCTTTGATTGATGAACCACCAGAACTTGAGCTTAAAACCTTACCAGCGCATTTAGAGTATGCCTTCCTGATGGAAGAATCTAAACTCCCAGTGATTGTAGCTTCAAACTTGTCGGTGGATTAAAAGAGAAGGCTTTTTAGCATGTTGAAAAGACATACATCGGATATTGCGTGGAAGATCTCCGACATTAAGGGCATAAATCCATCATTCTATACTCATAAAATCTTAATAGAAGATGATTACAAATCTGTGATCCAACCTCAGCGGAGGTTAAATCCGAACATGAAGGAAGTCATCAAGGCAGAGGTGGTGAAGCTCCTGGATGCAGGGATTATCTACCCTATATCCGATAGTGCATAGGTGAGACCAACTCAAGTGGTTCCGAAAAAAAAGGGAATAACAGTGGTGAGGAATGAAAAAAATGAATTGATTCCAACCAAGCATGGTTACAGGATGGCGAGTCTGCATTGATTATAGAGGATTAAATGATGCCACTCGAAAAGATCATTTCCCATTACCATTTATCGATCAGATGCTGGAACGATTGGCAAGGATACTTCCAAATCCCCATAGCTCCAGAAGATCAGGAGAATACCACATTTACTTGCCCTTACGGTACTTTTACTTATAGAAGAATGCCTTTTGGGTTGTGTAATGCACCAGCAACATTTCAGCATTGTATGATGGCCATTTTTGATGATCTTTTGGAAGATATTATGGAGGTGTTCATGGATGACTTTTCGGTATTTGGGGACTCTTTCGACATATGCTTGAAGAACTTGGAAAGAGTGCTACTAAGATGTGAAGAAACAAACCTCATCTTAAATTGGGAGAAATGTCATTTTATGGTCTAAGAAGGCATTGTCCTTGGACATAAGATTTCCCAAGTAGGTATGGAGGTGGATAAGGCAAAGATTGATTTCATTGAAAAGCTTCCTCCACCTACAAATGTTAAAGGGATCCGCAGTTTCTTGGGGCATGCAGGTTTTTATAAAAGGTTTATCAAGGACTTTTCAAAGGTCACGCAACCTTTCGAAAAAACTCCTAGAAAAAGATGCTCCTTTGATTTCAGGGATAATTGTCTGAGTGCATTCAATTTGTTGAAGAAGCGATTAGTGCAAGCACCGATTTTGACTATACCAGATTGGAATAAACCTTTTGAGCTCATGTGTGACGCAAGTAATTATGCTGTGGGAGCAGTTTTGGGGCAAAGGAAAGACAAGCAGTTTCAACTAATTTATTATGCTAGCAAGACTCTCACAAGTGCCCAAGAGAATTATCCAACCACCGAAAAGGAGTTGTTAGCAGTGGTGTTTGCTTTTGACAAGTTTAGGTCATACCTCATTTTATCTAGGGGCACAGTATTTACTGATCACTCGGCACTCCGTTATCTCATGGACAAGACCGATGCAAAGCCAAGATTGATTCACTGGATCTTAACAAGAATTTATATGGAAATAAAAGACAAGAGGGGAACCGAAAATGTGGTTGTAGATCATCTTTCAAGATTAGAAGGTTGTGAGGGGCAAGAATCGGCAAGCAAGGAAATCAATGATTTCTTCCCCGAGGAACATCTGTATGCAGTACAGGAGTCAGAGTCAGAAGACACTCCATGGTTCGTGGATTTCGCAAATTATTTATCGGGAAAGATACTGAAGCAAGGCCTCAGTTTTAAACAAAAGAAAAAGTTTTTCAGTGACTTGAAGAACTATTTTTGGGATGATCCCTACCTATTCCGTATTTGTGCAGACCATGTGATTCGCAGATGTGTTTCTAGGAAGGAAGGTTGGAGCATTATTGCGCATTGTCATTCAGGTCTTGTTGGAGGGTATTATGCTTCGAGCAGAACTGCCGAGAAAGTTCTGGCCGCTGGTTTCTATTAGCCAACTTTATTCTAGGATGTTCATCAGTTTTTTCTTCATTGTGATAGTTGTCAGAGGGTTGGAAACTTATCGCGAAGGGATGAAATGCCTCAGAATCTGATGCAGTTCTGTGAGGTGTTCGATATTTGGGGAATTGACTTCATGGGACCATTCCCGATGTCTAATAGTAATCAATATATTTTGGTGGCAGTTGACTATGTTTCTAAATGGGTGAAGGCTCAAGCTCTTCCAACTAAGGATGCAAGAACTGTGGTGAAATTTCTAAAGAGGCTCTTCACTCAATTTGGGACTCCACGAATCATCATTAGCAATCGAGGAACCCATTTTTGTAACACACAACTTGCGAAACTGTTGAAGTGCTATGGAGTACATCATCGTCTTGCTACTCCCTATCACCCGCAAACGAGTAGACAAGTGGAAGTTACAAATAGGGAGCTCAAGAGGATTTTAACTAAGTCCGTGGAACAAGGGAAGAAGGATCGGTCTGAATGGTTAGATGACACACTTTAGGCACGTAGAACAGTGTACGAAACCCTGATAGGGACTACTCATTACAATTTGGTGTATGGAAAATCCTGTCATTTAGTTGTGGAGTTAGAGCATAAAGCATATTGGGTAATTAAGGCTATGAATTTTGATTTGAGCAAGTCAGGGGAACAAAGAATGTTACATCTCAACGAACTAGACGAATGGCGAATGAAAGCATATGAGAATGCTAGAATTTATAAGGAAAGAATTCGGAAATGACATGACAAGCATATCAAGAATTCGAAAGAGTTCAGTGTGGGCGATCAAGTGCTACTATTCAATTCTCGTTTACGGTTATTTCCAGGAAAACTGAAGTCTAGATGGTTTGGTCCTTATACGGTAACCGAAGTTTCACCTTATGGAGCTATTGAAATCACCCATCCGGAGAAGGGTACACTTAAGGTGAATGGACACAGGCTGAAACCATACTATGGAGGAGAGGTTGGTAATGACCACAAGGAAGTATTTTTCCTTCATAAACCCCCGTGAGGTAAGACAAGATACGTCAAGCTAAGTGACGTTAAACAAGCGCTTCTAGGGAGGCAACCCAAGTGTTTACTATTTTCTTAATTTGGTAGTTTAGTATTGCTTGAATAAATTGTTGAGTGTTGGTGTTTTGATTTGCAGATGCTTTTGTTGTGATTTTCTCGTAGATTTGCAATTTCACCGTGTGTTTTCATGTGAATTTGATGAAGTTTTGGTTGTTTGAGCTACCTACCATATTTCTCACTGGTATAGTTCGCATATTAAGGCAGGCTCTGAGTGTGTAAACATGTTCAGAAATTTTTTGCAGAGCCGGCATAGTTTTCTAAGGTATCCAGAGAAAACACACGGGCATGTGTAATTTCCACACGCCCTTGGTTTTGTATTGTGAGCTCATCCAGAGAAGGCACAGGGGCGTGGACTCACCCTTGTGAATGACCTTGTGATTCTCGCACGCCCATGGGTAATTTTCCTCACGGGCGTGTGATTTCCTGCAGAGACTTGGCAAACTATCCCGAGAGCACACCGGGGCATGGACTCACCCCTGTGGGCGAACTTGTGAAATACACACGGGCGTGGGTAATTTCCACACGCCCATGCGGAACTCTGTAGACGAGCTCTCTCCATCCCGAGAAGACACAAGGGTGTGCGGCTGCTCCCTATAAGTTGGGCTTCTGAATTCCCACGCCCGTGCGGAATTCCCACACGGGCGTGTGAAACACTTACCGATTTTTCTCGGTTGGACAGAGAAGCCAGAGGGGCGTGCGGCAGCCCCTGTGGGTTTGGCACACGGGCGTGGGTAGTTTCCACATGCCCGTACGGCTGCGTTCAGAGAGATTGAGTGTTTTCCCGAGAGCGCACAGGGCGTGCGTCTGCCCCTGTGAATCTCTCAGGTGGAGGCACACGGGCATGTAAAATTTCACATGCCCGTGTGGTTTTTGAAGGTATTAAAGAGCTGTGTTTGCTCTTTCTAAACCATTCAAGCTTTACTCATTTGAGCGACTAGCGAAGCTTAAGTTCGGTCAGACACGAATCCCGGATGTGAGCTCCCTTAGGGAGGTACAGTTAGCACATAACATGGCTGATGAGGTCGAGGACTTATTATCAGTGGGTAGTTGGCGCAAGTTAATGATTATTCGTGACCCTACTATCTGCCTACTCACATTAGAAGTGCTTGCTTCATTTGAGTTTGACTGCTCTTATGCTCATTTCGATAGTGTCGACGCCATTCAGTTCAAAGTTTTTGGGCAGCATCATAGTATGAGCGTCACACAGTTCTCCGTTAGGCTTGGTTTATATGACGAGGGGTTTACTTAGACGGAGCAGTATGAGAATCTACCAATTGACATTTCAGGAGGCTTAACTCCCCAGAAAGCATATAAAATACTATATGGAAAGGGACGATATGAACCAGGAGTGTCTAAGGCTTCATGCCTTTCTCGAACTAGTTACAGATATCTTCACGCCATCTTGAGTAGGTCAGTGAATGGTCGCGGTGATAGTACAGGAGTCCTAAGCAAGCAGGAACTTCTATATTTATACTCTATGGTACGAAATGAGCCGATTCATTTGGGACACATCTTAGCGGAGTATCTAAAGCACCAAGGACAGTATCCTAGGCTTGGTGTCATTTTCTAGAGGCCCATATATTACTAGACTCATATTGGCGATGGGTTTATGAGACACGATCAGAGGGACCGAGAAAACAATAGTACCAGCACCCCTCGGTCTAGAAACAATGAGACTCATGGGTATGATCAGGAAATATCCGGGTGGTGTTTATGTGCTGAATATGTCCCCACCAAAGTCTCTTGTATTCGAAAAAACCGCCGTAGAGGGGTCTCATCCAGCTTTAGTGTCACCGCTTGAGGGAGATCAGACAGAGACGGTACCTCATATGGCAGAGGATCCACCCCCAGTACGCATGTTTTCACCATCTCGATCCCATGATCAATTTGAGAGGCTCGAGAGTGCAGTGTGGGTGATATGGACAGAGGTAGCAGAGGCTCGAGCAGAGATTGCAGATATTAGGGCTGTGCAAGCCGCACAGTATACGGAGTTCATGGCACATTTCGACACATTATAGCAGATCTTAGAGCGAGCCGTTGGCTCGTTATTTGTGCTTTGGCAGAGGACTTATCATGCCCTCTCGGCATCTCCGGCACCTCCATCCCCTATTCCAGCACCAGTTGACCCACCATGTACTTCATCAGCAGCAACAGCAGCAGAGCCAGAGGACGATATCGACACTTGACTTTATATTTTATTTTACATTTCCTTTCTTTAACTTCCGCATTCTATTTTGGACTTGTTTACTCATAAAGGACTTTCCTTCTGAGTTTATTTTGTATCTCGAGTTGTATTCAATGTCTTATCTTATATATACTCGAGTTATTTTTGTTTTTATTTGAGCTTTACTAAACCCCCTCATGTATGCGTGTAGATGGTCTTGTCATCATGGGAATTGAGACTTTGTCATAGGCACGGCCAAGATGTTTCGGCACTTGGCCGTGTCAGCTTCACAACCCGTTGGAACAACATTCCCAAGGACTTAGCTCCATCAAATACAACACTAGGAGTTAGGGGAGTATCGTTTTGATTACTTCTCCCACATCTGAATTTCATTGATTTACATTATGAACGAGCTTGCATATGTACATTGGGGACAATGTACAACTTAAGTGTGGGGGGAGTTTCATAGTGCATGCATCTCTTTTATAGTAGTTTTGATTGATATACATGCTCACATAGCAAATGGTGGTTTACCTTAGTTGCATTGATTGTATTCTTGAGTCTAGGAGAATTTTTAACATTAAATGTTTTCATGCTCTAGTTTTTGCTTGAATTTCTAGGAATTTTTGCCCGATTGACACTTGTTGCACTACTCACTCTTTGAACTCTTTTGGAAACTCATGTTTGATGTATAAGGAACTAGTTATAATTATTTCTTGTGTTAATTTTGAAAAAAATGGAAAATGAATAGAAAGAACAAAATAGTTTTGTTGTTTAGTTGTGCTTGTTGGGTGGAAAGAGCTACCACCTATGGTGTATGAAGCTACTCTCATAAGTCGGATACTAGTTATGCCCTAATGAGAGAAAGAGCTATATCATGGGATGTGTGAAAGCTACCACCCCGGTAGAAAGAGCTACCACCTCGAAAGTGTGAAAGCCACCTTAGCGGCCGCTTTGGAAAGGGCTACCTTAGAGGATGTGTGAAGCTACTACCCTTTTTAAATTTTTGTCAACTTTTATAGATAAATAAGTCCCTTGTAAGTAGAACTTTGAGGAGTATACTTTGGGTTGACTTGAGTGAGTTCACACACTTACACAATTTTCGGGTTTTGTCGTCCTTTTTGATTTAAGTTTTTTTAGAAAAGTGCATTGATTTTTCGTATTTAGTGTTGAAATTTCATGTACTTGTAGAATGCACTCTTTTTATGCTTTGGTGAATCTAAGGCCAAGCACTTCCAATGTCTCCTTCATCTATGCATATAATGTTTTAATCTTTCCTCGAGGACAAGCAAAAGCTTAAGTGTGGGGGAGTTTGATAAGTGCTTGTGCGATAAGAATGCGAAGCGTTTTTTCCTTGTGTTGAGCATTACTTTTCTCGGGTTTTAATGCTAATATGGGTGTATTTATGTTACTTTCATGCAGGTAGGGTTGTGAGGCAGATTATGAGAGAAAGTAGCCAATATGGGTCACAATGCACTAATTTGGAGGAAATCTTGCTAAAGTTCAAACGCTAAGACATAGGTCGGGTCCTAGATGCAAGAATGTGTGCCAACCTCCTCGTACTCGAGTTAGCACAACTATTTAGAGAGGCATCAAGGCAGTCACATTCAAGGATTCCGACTTGTGCATATATAACAAGATCTCTACCAACATGTCCGTTATTAAAGAAGCAAGGCGATCCACGACGTAAATGTGTGCCCGTTTGCGCTACCTCGATGAAAGTATGGATTCGGGAGTATTTCAGGCCGGTCCTGAGCAGTATACTATAGAAAATATGGTAGCAAAAATACTGCAACAGCACTGTTTATAGCCGGCCAAGAAAACAGGAAAACGGAGATTCCACACGCCCGTGTGAAAAATCCACAGGGGCGCCCACACGGGTGTGTGGAATTCCGATTCCAGCCCTTTAAAAGCCGTTTTCAGCCCTGATTTCAGCATTCCCTTCTCCATCTTTTCCCCAACTTGAGAGAGGTATTAGCTAGGGTTTTAAGAGGTATTAGCTAGGGCTTTGGAGAGGTTCTATGGCTCCAACATCGCGCGTCATTTTTAAAGAAGGTTAGTGGGAGAGCTTTCGTCGGCACCGATCCGGCGAGGTGTATCCTAGGCCGAACAAAGGGACCCTTACGACGAGTAGAGGACTCTCCACAAGACCATCACCACAACTAACAAGGGGGTTTTTCTATTTATAGTTTGTTTTTACATTCTATTTCATTGATTGTATCTAGCTCCATGGAAAGCTAAACCCCTAGTAGGTACTTGTCTATTTGAGAATCCTAGAATGTATTTGTTTCATTGAACCTCTTTATTATGCTTTTAATTAATTGATATTTATTGTGAGTTCCAATCTTGGAGACTTTATTGTATGAATGCTCCCCTAGAGTGACACTAGGGTTGAGAGTTCTTCTTGGCAACTCTTGTGAGTGAGTGACACACCATGAGAGTTAGACAAAGCTAGATTGGAGAGGGTTGAGAGGGTGAGTCAAAAGGTAGCAGAGCGTCCCCTTTCCACTCCAGTGTGATCTATCCTACATCCATGTTCAAAGAGTTCTTTGCGGCCATAGTAGAGTGAATGGGCTAAGGGATGACCTTCCGCTGGGGATTAGTTGTGAGTGCAACGGAGTGAAGCGTTGAAGTGATTTTAGCATCTAGGGCTTAATTGTGGCTAGGGATCTTTCACTTGGACCAAAGGGTTAGGTCTATACATAGGAATAGGGTTTATCGCTTGCAATCCCTAGATCTCATTGAAATTCTATGCTAGTGTGAGGTTGAGAGGTTATTCAATCTTTCTTCCGGGACATGTATAGAGTTAGGCATGGTTGACCTTAGATTTGGGATCATGTAATTAAGGATTTCCATGACTCATTATTGCATCAATTAGGAATTATAATAGAGGGTTCTTGCACTTGAAACTATTGTCCTAAGCGGATCAATATCCGGGTACCCCATCTTTATCGAGTGTCTTACCTTCTCCTTTACTTGTGCCTTCTATCTTGTCGTTTTTATTTTTGTTATTTCATATTTTGTCACACTTATCACTATTCATCTTCTACAATAGTTAAGAAATAACTCAAATGTCTTTATTCCCTACTCTCTGTGGATAGGATACCCACTAATTTGGGATTATTACTTCAACACCCATGCACTTGTTGTTTACACGCATATACGGACGTGCTAAGGGTTGTGGAGACAAAGTTGGATGAAAGAAAGCAAAAGCAGATCGTGGATGCAAAGTGGGTGTGTGCCTACCTCCATTGTGCTCAAGCGAATACACAAAGTGGAGGGGCACAAAGGGAGTCAAACTCATGTGTTCTGACTTGTACAATACTAGCAAGATCTTCGTCAATATGGTTTCAATGATGACGCGACACGATCTGCAGCATGAATGTGTACCCATTCATGTGGCCTCAATGAAAAGAGTGGATTCAGGAGCACTCCGGTGAAGTACTATAGCAGTTTATTGTAGTAAATCACTGTTCACAACGCGTGGAAAAACCAAAGTCTTCAAATCCACATGGTCATGTGGAAATTCCAGATGCCCGCGTGGATGCCTGATTCCAGCCCCTATAAATACCATGACTCGAGACGTTTTGAAGAATGTTTCCCTTATCTTTTTCCCATCTTTGGTGGTGCTCGCGGCTAGGGTTTGGAGAGGCTTTGTTTGAGGTTTTTGGAGTGGTTGTACGGCCTTCGACATCATGTTCCTTTGGAGGAGAGTTATTGGGGGAACTTTCGTCGGCACTGATTCAATGAGATGTGCCCTAGGCTTGACAAAGGAACCTTTGGAGAAGATGAGGCGGCTCCACAAGACCATCGATGCGGACTACAAGGAGGTTTTATCTGTGGATTGCATGTTTTCACTATTGATTTCATTGTTGATTGTGTATTGCTCAATGGAGAGCTAAACCCCTAGTGGGTGCTTGGACTTATAAACCCTAGGATAATTTTGTTTCATTAACCTTTATTATGCTTCTTTAATTGATATTTTAATTGAGTTCCATCCTTGAATGCTTGTTATATTGATTTTCTCTTAGAGTGACGCTAGGGTTGAGAATCTATATTGGTAATCCTTGTGGATGAGTGACACTCCATTAGATTAGACAAAGCTAGGTTTAAAGGGGGCCGAGAGGGTGAGTCGTGACAAAGCTAGGTTGGAACATCCGCTTTCTGTACCGGTGTGATTTATCCTACCTCCACATTCCAAGAGTTTTTTGCGGTCATGATAGAGTGAAGTACTAAGAGACAAACTCCACTGGGGCTTAGTTACGCAAGCAATAAAGTGAAGTGTTGAAGTAATCCTTAGTGCTGGAGCTTAATTGTGACCAGGGGTCTTTCGCTTTGGACCAAAGGGTTAGATCTATTTTAGGGAATAGGGTTTATCACTTTGAGTCCCTAGATCTTTAAGCAACCTTGTACAGTGTGAGACATCGAGAGTATTCGGCATAATATAGGGTTAGTCACGGTTGACCTTAGGTTTGGGACCGTGTGTATTTGGATTTCCACGATTTATTAAACATCAGTTTGGAGGCATAATGATTAATCTTGCACATGACACAATAATCCTAGCGTGAGCAATGTCCGAGTACCACATTTTCTATCGATTGCCTCTTCTTATTCCTATTGCGCTTTCTTTTCTTTTCTTTATTTTTATTTGCGTTGATATTTTTCACACAACTCATCAATCATTTTCACAATAGTTAAATAGTAATACTTGTGTTTCTGAGCACTATTCCCTATGGATACGACTACCCACTCACAAGGGTACTTTCTTATTTTGACAACCCGTGCACTTATGGTACACACACGCAAGGGTTGTTTCAATCACAATGAAGAAGCCACTCTCATTACGCTAGTTCAACATGATAAGAACATAGATGAAACCAATAATAAGAAAAATTATATTAAAAACAATATGAAAGTAAGATTATCCCAAGCTACATCAATTCCAAACATCTAAGGAAGTTTAGACTTCCATGGGCATGATGTTCAATAAAAAATAAGAAAACTTATGAAATAGAACAAAATATGTGTAAGAAAACCCTGCTAATGCTCTCAATAATGGTGACCAATTTAAGCCGATATCGCCACCATAGGTCATCACTCAGGTGACTTCCTCGGTCTCCATCTTTATCTTTATCCTCGTTCCAAAACCCTAGCCACTATATTGTTTAGAGAAATCTTCCAAAAACCACCTCCGCTTTCTCTCTTTAGTTTACCTTTTATAACCCCAAAAATTGGGTTAGTACACGGGCAAGTACAAGGGCAAGTACTTTGCCAATGTAACACTTTGAAAATTTTAAAATATCAAACTTGGGAGTTACATGACTGTGTATATAGGTGTGTAAAATGACTCGTGCCCATGTAACTTTTTAAAAAATTCTACTGCTTAATCTTGGGAGTTACATGGGCAGGTACGTGGGTGTGTACCTAGGCCGTGTATTTTCCTAGAGATTTTTCTTTAATCAGCTCTGTTTCACTCTCGATTTCATGCTTTGGCTCAAATTGCATTTATATTGGCTTGAACATAAAAATGAAACAAACTCAGTACCAAATCACTCTTCAAACACTCTTGAGGATAACTTTAAGTACATAAATTGGCTTGTATCTTGTATTTTATTCTTATTTGATGTCGAACTAAACTCCTAAGGCTCTGGACTCTGCTGAACCTTGGGAAAATAGCTAGTATGGATGATTACTTGACTTTATATTTATTATTGCCATGAAGTTTTTTTTTAATTTTCATCTATTGTTCTTCATGTTCAATCTACAATGGATGAATTCCATAGATTTGATTTTGAATAATATGTGTAGAGTGGGATGCTTGCATATATTGGATCATACATAAATTAGAGAGAGATTCAATGTATCTTCATTCTAGAGGTTTCGGATGTTAATAGCCTCCTCCATTAAGGTTTAGCCCTAGATTGAGACTCTTTGTACCCAAAGACATCATAAGGGTATTCGAAGAATGGAACCCATATGGGATTAGGGCTATTAGTGAAGGTTCCAAGGTAGTTGACTTTAGAGTCTCGAGAACAAAAGCCTAGCCAACATAATACCTCATTCCCAATTCCTATTACTTTACTATTTTCTCTAGAGGATCTTTTCCCGAGGCCTTCCTTATCCTTTGTGTTTACACATCTTTTAGTTTAAATGGTGCCTTATATATTTGTTACTTTTTTGTTACTTGCAATTAAACAATCATCTCCATTTGGGGGACTAGATAGTGTTGTCAAAGAAGAAGTAATAGTACTTCTTAGGATCCCAAGGAATATGGCATACCTCTTACATGTGTGTACAGCAAGTGCACGGGCGTCGAAGCAATAAAGTACCTAATGAGTCGGGTAGTTAAACCCATAGAGAACGGAAGTATTAGTAGTAACTACTTCTCAATTATCTAGTCAGACTCAAGAATATAGTGAAATGAACTCAATCACAAGAATATAAATGTCACAAGTGAGCAAGGAAGAGTAGAAATGAGAGAAATCTCAATCAATAAAGATGAGGTACTATGGCAATGCTCCCCCTAGGATCTTACATTAAGCACATGATTTACCAAGTGTTTCTAAACCAAGTTAATTGAGTCAACTGACAAGGCCCTTTGGTTATGTCCCGCAAGTGCACAGGTTTGTCGAAGTAATAAATCCTAAATGAGTGGGTAGCATATCCAGAGAAAGTAGGGAATGAAAACACTTAAATTGTTTCTTAACTAAATGAAAAGTGAATAGTGAATTGTGTGGCAAAATGTGATGTAATAAAAGTAAAAGAAACAAAAGAAAGAGTGCAAGGAAAGGGGAGGTAAGGCAATCGATATAAGTGGGGTACCCGGATATTTTTCCGCCTAGGGCAATCGTTTCAAGTGCAAAAATCCTCTATTATGCTTTCTAACTAATGCATTAATGAGTCATGCAGATCCTTAAATACATGGTCCCAAATCTAAGGTCAACCATGCCTAACTCTATACATGTCCCGGAGGAGAAATTGAATAACCTCTCAACCTCGCACTCGTATAGAATCGCAATGAGTTCTAGGGATTCCAATTGATAAATAATCTTCCTAGATGTAGACCTAACCCTTTGTTCTAGGTGGAAGGTCCATAGCAACAATTAAGCCCTAGGTGCTAAAATCACTTCAACGCTTCACTCCATTGCCCCTGCAACTAAGCCCCAGCGAAAGGTCATCCCTTAGCCTATTCACTCTACTATGACCAAAAAGAGCTCGAGGAAATGTTGGTAGAATAAATCACACCGGAGGGGAAAGGGGATGCTCCGCTACCTCTAGACTCACCCTCTCAACCCTCTCCAATCCAACTTTGTCTATCTCTCGTGGTGTGTCACTCACTCACAAGAGTTACCAACAAGAACTCTCAACCCTAGTATCACTCTAAGTGAGTATTCACATAATCAAGCATACAAGATTGGATCTCAAATAAAACATCAATTAATTGAAAGCATAATAAAAAGGTTCAATGAAATGAATACATCCTAGGGTTCACAAACATCCAAGTACCACTAAGGGGTTTAGCTCTCCATCGAGCTAATTACAATCAATGATATCAAATATAAAAGCAAAGAATCCATAGAAAACCCCCTCAATAGTCATGGCGATGGTCTTGTGGAGAGTCCTCTACTCGTCCAAGGGTCCCTTCGTCCAGCTTAGGATAGACCTCGCCGGATCGGTGCTAACGAAAGCTCTCCCACTAACTTTCTTCCAAACAGAGCGCGATGTCAAACACATTGGTGGAGATCTTGCTACACATGTACAAGCCGAAATGCTTAAATGTGGCTGCCCTTGTGCTCTTACAAATTGTTGTACTAACTTGAATACAAGAAGGTTGGCACACATTCTCGTATCTTGAACCCGACTTATGTCTTCGTGTTTGAACCTTCTCAAGATTTCCTCCAAATGGTGCTAACACGATCTACATTGGCTTCTTTCTCTAACATTCGGCTTCACAACCCTATATGCATGAAAGTAATATAAATGCACACATATTAGCGTTTAAATCTGAGAAAAGTAATGCTCACCATAAGGAACGAACACTTCGTATTCTTATCACACAAGCACTTATCATTATGGAAATCCAAGAATAATTAGTCCATGCCTCAGACCACTGATACTAGTCCCCTATGTGGTCTCGGTGGATAAATCGCTCAATCTCAACACCCCACACCACATATGACTGCAATAGGCTCTAGGGATTCCTAAAAGTACACCCGATTCCTAAGGATAGACCTAACCCTACTTTTAGGTGAAAAATCACTAACCCTCTACAAGGTCCCAGTGGAGAAATCTCTCAATCTCACGCCTCACACCAAAATATGGTTGCATAAAGCCTACGAAATACGATGTAGAATATACTAATCGGAAGGAAAATGGGGACACTCCATTATCTCAAGACTCACCCATCTCAACCTTTTTCAATCTTGGGGTTCTAGACCTAGTGGGGACCTCCCTCTCAACACGGCAAACAACTTATGCAAACTAACACGTATCCAAATTGTGTGTAAACCGTAACTGCACGGGTGTTGAAGTAATAACTACCCCGGTGAGTGGGTAGTCAAATCCACAGGGAATGGAAGTATTAGTAGTAACCAATTCTTAGTTATCTATTCAGAAATCAATGGATGTGATGAAATGGACTAATTGTAAGAAGATTAATAAGCAAGAAAACGGGCAAGATAGAAAGTAAAGAAAATCTCAATCAATAAAGGTGAGGTACTCGGGCAATGCTCCCCCTAGGATCTAACATGAAGCTCAAGATTTACTAAATACTTCTAAACCGAGTCTAGTGAGTTAAGGTAATCCATAAACAACCGGCCCTTGCCTCCAAGCCACTAATACTAGTCCCCTACAAAGTCTTGGTGGAGAAATAACTCAATCTCAACACCTTACACCCCATATGACCGCAATAAACTCTAGGGATATCTAAGAGTGAAACCGATTCCTAAAGATAGATCTAGCCTTATTTGTAGGCATAATATCCCTAACCCCTTACAAGGTTCTGGCAAAGAAATCTATCAATCTCATGCCTCACACCAAATATAGTTGCATAGAGTCTATGAAATATGGAGATAGTAAGCACTCATCAGAAAGGAAAGGGGATACTCCACTATCTCATGGCTCACCTTCTCAACCCTCTTTAACCTTGAAGTTCTAACTCTAGTGGAGACCTCTCTCATCAAAGTAACAAATCATGCATAATAAATCAATCACAAAGATCAATAAAACACGCAAGCCATGGAAACACAAGGTTAAAACCCAAATCAACTCGGATTTAAAAGAAACATAAAGCAAATCAATACAAAAGAATAGAACCTAGGGTTCACATACCCAAATACCTACTAGGGTTTAGCACTACATGGAGCAAGTTATAAAATAATGATTAATATAATGAATAGCAATGTAAACCATAGACAAAAAACTCATTGAATTTATGATGATGGCCTTGATGGGTCGCTCAACGTCTCAAAGAATCCTCCTCCGAAGCTAGGTTGCCGAAGGCCCCCTCGATGCTATGACGGAGAGAAAATAAATCAAAGTTGGTGAAGAACAGCCCCAATATCACCAAAGACCTCCTCTAAACCCCTAGCTGCCTTGCCCTTAGAGTTCTCACAAAAAGCTCAGCAAAAAGTCTTCAAAGAATAGGGCAAACGGCCCATTTATAGTCCCAAAAAGCGGCTGTCACGTGAAGTTACGCGCCCATGTGGATTTTCCACCGCTCCTGCGTGGGCCTGCAGGAATTTCCATGCGGTCGCATGAACAGTAATTCAGCTATAGTACTCTTCACAATCACGATCCAAACACTCTTCTCTTGAGGCCACATTGTCGGGCACACGTCCATGTGGTAGGCTATAATAATTTTCTTCGTTGACTCATCATTTGAAAGGTCTTGTATTCTTCACAAAGAGAAAGGAATATGGAGATGTGACTGCCTTTGTGCCCCTACAACTTGCAAATTGGCTTGAATCTCCTTGGAAGTTAGCAGACATCTCCATATTCATGAACCCCTCTCGTGTCTTGGTCTTTGAATTATACAAGAACTCCCAACATTGTGCCTTTATAGTTTATCTTTGCTTCCATTTGTCTCTTCAAGGCATTCAAAACATAATTGCACAAAAGAACACCCAATACACAATATGCATGTAAAACATATAGAAAAATATGTCTACTCAAGCACTTAACAAACTTCCCCACACTTAAGCCTTTGCTTGTCCTCAAGCAATATTAAACATTAAACTCATGGAAAGAAAAGAGAAGTGCTTGGACTTTGGTTCACCAAGAGGGTACAAGAATAAAATTCTAAAGTTATGGAGACACAAAACACTAGACAAAACAATCAATGCTCTAGCAAACAATCCATCAAAAATAAATGTGATGAAGTCCGAATGCGTGTGTTTGTGAAAAACTCAACTCATGTCAACGCTATGTCCACTACCAAATTCTTATTAACACGGGACTTGTTTATAAACAAAAAGATTGCCAATTTTTTTTTCATAATAAAACTAGCACACTAAAGTCCCAAAAATAATGAACTATAGTTTTCATAGATCTAATGAGTGAGAAAAGTGCACAAAGAGTGATCGGACAAAAATATTCAATGAAATTGGATGAAAACTAAAGCATAATAAAAACTAATATTTACAACCTCCAAAAACTAATAATTAAACTCTTAACCCTAAGGTGAACCTTCATTGGCAACAAGAGCATGCTCATGAAAACACAAGTAAAAGTCATGTATAAGGTGAACCCTCCTCCACTCTTAAGATGTACATTGCCCTCAATATACGCATGTAAGCACACTAAATCTAGCATCAATGGAAGCAAAATGTGTGTGGGAATGCAATTAAAACAATACTCCCCTGAACTCCTCATTAATCATTTGGTAAAGTCTAACTCATGGGTGTGTTGTATGGGTTGCGAAGCTCACACAACCATGTGAAAAGGTCACATGATCGTGTCTATAACAAAAACATCATCACCATCACTCTCAAAGCCATCTGCATAGAATACGAGGGGTTCAGTGAAGCTCAACAAAATAGAAAAGAAAAATATGAGTTCATACCAATAGACAATAAAGCATATACTCGTAAACAAAACACAAACATGAAGATAACTTATAAGTACTTGTGTATTAGTAATACGAAGTATTCATTTCTTATAATGAACATTACCTTTCTCAAATTTTATCGCTAATACATGCGTATTTGTGTTCTTTTGTGCATGTAGGGTTGTGGAGACAAGTATGGAAGAAAGAAGCCAAAGTAGGCCGTAATTGCATGTCGTTGATGAAATCTTGAAGTGAACAAATGTGAAGACACAAGTCATGCTCAAAGACACATGAGTGTGTGCCAACCTCCGTTGTGCTCGAGTGAACATGTAAAGTGGAGGGGTACAAAGGCAATCACACTCATATGTTCCGACTTGTGTAAAGCTAGCAAAATTGTCATCAAATGTGATTTTGTTGAAGAAGCAATGCAATCTACCACATGAATGTGTGCCCATTCATGTGGCCTAGATGAAAAGTGTGGATTCAGGAGTATTTTGGCAGAGTACAGTAGCAGGTATTGTAGAAAATACTATAGAAAAGTATTGTAGTATTTACTATTTATAGGCCGCATAAAATCAATTCCTGCATATTCACACAGGCATGTGGAAATTCCACACGCCCTTGTGGATGCTCGATTCTAGCCTATTTAAAGTCGCTGATTTAAGCCCAATTGAAGAATCTTTTTTCGATCTTTTGCCCATCTCTTCACCATCTTTGAGGCGCTCGCGGCTAGGGTTTAGAGAGGCTTTTGGCAAGGCTTTTGGAGTGGTTCTAAGTCTTTTAAAACCGCGTTCCTTCAGAAGAGAGTTATTGGGCGAGCTTTCATCGGCATCGATTCGGTGAGGTGTGCCCTAGGCTTGACGAGGGAACCTTAGAAGACGCGGCCACTCCACAAGACCATCGACACGAATACCAAGGGGGGTTTACTTATGGATTGCATGCTTTTACTTTCAATTGCATTATTAATTATATCTTGCTCCATGGAGAGCGAAACCCTTAGTGGGTACTTCGACTTATAAACCCTAGGATGATATTGTTTCTTTGATTTTTCTATTATGTTTCTTTAATTGATGTCTTTAATTGAGTTCCAATCTTGAATGTTTGTTGAATGAGTTTTCCCTTAGAGTGGCACTAGGGTTGAGAGCCTATATTGGTAATCCTTGTGAGTGAGTGACACACCATGAGGTTTAGATAAGGCAAGATTGGAGATTGTCTAGAGGGTGAGTTAAGAGGTAGTGGAACGTCCCCTTTCCCCTTCGGTGTGATTTATCTAACTCCCGTGTTCCAATAGTTCTTTGCGGTTATAATAGAGTGAAGTGCTAAGTGAGGAACTCCGCTTGGGCTTAGTTGCGCAAGCAACAGAGTGAAGCATTGAAGTAATCCTTAGTGCTGAAGCTTAATTGTGACTAGGGGTCTTTCTCTTGGACCAAAGGGTTAGATCTATGTTAGGGAATAGGGTTTATCACTTGGAGTCCCCAGAGCTTTAAGCAAGTTTATACAGTGTGAGGTATTGAGACTGAGCTATTTCTTTACCGGGATATAGTGTAGGGTTAGTCACTGTTAACCTTAGGTTTTGGACCGTGTATTCTAGGATTTCCACAACTCATTAAGCATCAGTTAGGAGACATAATAGTTGGTTTTGCACTTGAATCAATTGTCCTAGGGGAAGCAATGTGACGCCTCAAGTGTTAGTATCTAGAGCTGGTGCTGATGCGGGTGCTGGCACAGAAGCGGATGAGACCTCCTCGTCAAGAGTCCGCTGAATATGATCAAGGTGCTCCAGAATCCACACCTGGTTCTCAAGGATCATAGCAACGGTAGCCTCGAGTCGAGCCATATGCTCGTGAACTCGAGGGGAAGATGACTCTGGATCAATGGATGCTATCAGTGCTTCCTCTGTAATCTAGCCTTGGTTGAAGGCCCGGCTATAGATGGTAGCTCTGTACCCTTCACAGGCTCCTCCAAATCATCAGATGGAGCCTCAACTAATGCATATCCCCCGAGGTTGTACGCCTCACAATGTCCATCAAACGAAGGGTAACCAGGCCCAATGGTGCTGGGTTACTAACTCTCTCCTCACCTCTGACCAAGCGGATGAGACCCATCTTGAACATGAGATGAGTAATATAGGGTCCCAAAAACAATGCTCCCAACCGCAAGTACTCACTCTGATGATGAAGATAATCGGTGACCACATATCCCAAATGGAGAATGACTCCATGTGCCATGTAGGGGAGATATAAAAGATCGGTTCCTGTGAAGTGAGCCAATACCATCTCCACGTCATGTCACTAACCGACTAAGAATCGCATGAATGTACTTGTATGTCGGTCGAGTGAGAAAAAAGGACTTCGACTGGCCTAGGACATACTGGCGGCCTTAACACAAATCAATAACATCTATCCTGGAGTGAGACCAGGAGGGTAGTTAGTGAGAAACTCAGTATACTTGATAGTATCGGCATAATCTTGATCATTTAATCAAAGATACATCAAGAATTGTGTCAAGGACATTGAGCGGATGCGTGGCTGGATCGAGCGCATGGCCTGCCAGCCCGTGCGCCCGAGCACCCAAACCACGCAATCACGTGGCTAGGCCGGCTCTCAGCCAAAGGGGGCCACACAGCCGCGTGGCCCTGCGGGCTGCGCGCGGCCAACCCACGCGGACGCGTGGGCAGGCTGCGCGCCCGCGTAGGAGCCTCGACTCTGGCGACTTGGCTGGAGTTGGGTTCCTACACCTCATACAAACCATTCTCATTCACCAAGAAGTGTCTAGCATGATTTCCTATGAGAAATAGCATAAATATACCATGAAATCTCCATGAAAATAGCCTTGAAGAACATGGAAAGGGTGGAGGTGATTGAAGGCTCACCGGAATTAGTCAGAGAAGAAAGCTCAGTGAAAACTCCCGCAAAACACGTCAAATCCTCCAAGGAGTTGAAAACAATTGGTTTGAGAGATAAGACTTGGGTTTTATAGGAGTAAAAGGTTGGAAGATGAAAGGGCTCTTTGAAAATGGAAGATGATGAATAATGCCCCTTCATATTCTTATAGGCACATGGGGGTGGGGATTTTTCCACACCCCCACATGGGTATTGTACACGACCGCATAGCAATTCCACACGGCCGTGTGGACTGCAAAATTTCTGCAGACAGTTTAAAAAGGGCCCGAAACTCCAAATTAGTACCAAATTTTCAACATTAAACATCATATTCACCCTAAACCATGCCATACACATGAAAAACAATTCGAAACGCTAAAAAACTCCATGAAAACACCAGCAATCAACGAAAATCAACCAAGATACACACTCATGAAATTATTTTTGCAGAATTGAAAATTTAAGATTAAAAACTAACTAAAAACTTGGGTTGGCTCCCACGAAGCGCTTGTTTAACGTCACTTAGCTTGACGTACCTGTTCTTACCTCATAGAGGCTCATAAAGATGAAAAACTTCTTTATTTTCAGTTTGCACATCCCCGTCGAAGTACAATTTCAATCTATGCCCGTTTACCTTGAATGTTCCTTTCTCCGGGTGAGCTATCTCTATAGCACCATGTGGGAATACTTGAGTGATCTCGTATGGTCCTGACCATCTTGACTTTAATTTTCCCGGAAACCATCTCAAACGGGAATTAAAAGGTAGTATGTGATCGCCTACTTTGAACTCCTTATGCAATTTCATGTGTTTGTCATGCCATAAACGCATTCTTTCTTTGTAGATCTTCATATTTTCATAGGCTTTCAATCTCTACTCTTCTAACTCATTTAGTTGAAGCTTTATTTGGTCACCCACCCATGCAAGGATTAAAATTCATCGCCTTAATTGCCCAAAATGCCTTATGTTCAAGCTCTACCTGTAGATGGCACACTTTTCCATATACCAAATTGTATGGCGTGGTTCCCACCGGAGTTTTGTTTGCTGTCTGATATGCCCACAATGTATCATCGAGGCGTTCTGACCAATCCTTTCGATTATGCTCCACCGATTTTGATAGAATCCTTTTCAACTCACGATTGGTTACTTCCACTTGCCCGCTAGTTTGGGGATGATACGGAGTAGCAAGGCGATGGTTCACACCATATCTTTTCAAAATTCTTTCAAGTAGGGTATTGCAAAAATGAGTACCTCGATCACTTATAATAACCCTGGGATTCCAAAACCGAGTGAACAAACCTTTTTAGAAACTTAACAACTGTTCTTATGTCATTATTAGGAAAGAGCATGAGCTTCAACCCATTTAGAGACATAATCCACCATGACTAATATGTAACGATTCCCATTGGAACTAGGAAATGGTCCCATGAAATCAATACGCCAAACATCAAAGACCTCGCAGAATTGTATTGGATTTTGTGGCATCTCGTCACGTCTAGATAGATTTCCAACTCGTTGGCAACTATCACATCTTTGCACGAATTGCCTTGCATCCTGGAATAGTATAGGCCAATAAAAACCTGCTGCTAAAACTTTCTTGGCTATCCTTTCTTGAAGCATAATGACCTCCCACCGGCCCCGAATGGCAATGAGCTAGGATATCTTATCCTTCTCCTCGTGAAACACATCTTCTCACTATATGGTCTACACACATTCTGAAAAGATAGGGATCCTCCCAATAAAAGTGCTTCAAATCAGCAAAGAACTTCTTCTTTTGTTGGAATGTAAGTCCTTTAGGAAGGACTCTCCCCGAGAGATAATTAGCAAAGTCTGCAAACCAAGGAGTGTCAACTTCTGAAATTTCCTGCAGATTATACAGATGTTCTTCAGGGAATGCGTCATTAATTTCAGTTTTCCATGACCCTTCTTCTTCTACACCCTCAAGGCGAGAAAGATGATCCGCAACCACATTTTCGGCTCCTTTCTTGTCCCTAATTTCAACATCAAATTCCTGCAGTAGCAATACCCAACGAATCAATCTTGGTTTTGCATCGATTTGTTCATTAAGTAGCGTAACGCTGAAATGTTCTGTGAAAAAAACCACTTGTGAAAGAATGAGGTATGATCTGAATTTATCAAACGCAAACACCACGGCCAACAGCTCCTTTTCATTAGTTGTGTAGTTCTCTTGGGCACTTGTCAAACTCTTACTTGCATAATAAATTGGCTGGAAATGATTATCTTTCCTCTGCCCCAAAACAGCCCCCACGGCATGATCATTTGCATCATACATAAATTTAAAAGGAAGATTCCAATCCAGTGAGATGAGTATGGGTGCTTGTATGAGTTTTTCTTTCAACAAGTTAAAAGCTAGTAGACACTCTTTATCAAACTCGAATGGGGCATCCTTCTCCAACAACTTGGTCATAGGTTGAGCTATCTTGAAGAACTCTCTAATAAATCGACGATAAAAACCTGCATGCCCAAGAAACTTCTGATTGCCTTAACATTGGTTGGAGGAGGTAACTTTTCAATGCTCTCAATTTTAGCCCGATCAACCTCAATTCCTTGGCTTGAAATTTTATAACCAAGAACAATCCCCTCTTGGACCATGAAGTGACACTTCTCCCAATTTAGGACCAAATTCGTCTCTTCACACCGCATAAGTACCTTCTCAAGATTCTTCAAACATGTATCAAAGGAATTCCCAAATACCAAGAAGTCATCCATGAAAACCTCCATTATGTCTTCCAACAAGTCATCAAAAATAGCCTTCATACATCTTTGAAATATAGCCGGTGTATTACAAAGCCCGAACGGCATTCTTCTATATGCAAAAGTACAAAAAAGGCAAGTGAAAGTTATTTTCTCTTGGTCTTCGGGATCGATAGGGATTTGAAAATATCCCGACATACCATCTAAGAAACAATAGAATTTGTGGCCCATTAATCGCTCCAACATTTGATCAATGAATGGTAGTGTAAAGTGATCCTTTCTTGTGGCATCATTCAATCTTCTATAGTCAATGCAAACACGCCATCCCATGACCGTTCTTATTGGAATTAATTCATTCTACTCATTCTTCACCACCGTCATGCCACCCTTTTTAGGTACTACTTGTGTTGGACTCACCCAAGCACTATCCGAAATAGGGTAAATAATTCCTGCATTAAGGATCTTCACTATCTCTACTTTTACCACTTCTTTCATATTCGGGTTCAGTCTTCATTGGGGTTGAATCACAGTCTTGTAATTGTCCTCCATTAAAATCTTGTGGGTGCAAAAAGAGGGGTTAATACCCTTAATATATGAAAGTTTCCAAGCAATGGTTGTTTTGTGTAACTTTAGCATAGCAACCAGCTGCTCCTTGTGCTCTAACGAAAGGATCGAAGCAATTATCACCAGTAACTTTCACTTTCTTTAAACCCTTTTGAGGTATTATATAACTTCTCCCCGTGCACTTCTTATTCTGGTTTGTCTACCTCAAGAATACCCACACTGTCTTTACTCCTATTGATGAAATCGATTCAACACAAATTGTAGTCTCATCTTCTTCATCTGACTCTGATTTACACTCAATGCATTCTATTGCAAATGCCCTGGAAAAAGTTGAAGGAATTTCCTCCGACTAAATTTCAGCCTCACTCCAAAAAAATATAAATGCAGATTTTTCAAAATGTTCCAGTAGTGTTGCCAATTCAGCCCCTTGATATTGCATTCCACATTCATCTTCCATCTCTCGTAGCACAGGTATTTCTAGATTCAACACTTCATCATGTTGCTTACTCGAATCGAATTCTGCCATGAATTTTTCCATCTTCCTCTCAGTAATCATCATTTGATCCTTCAATGTTTCCATAATTGGTGCTTCGTTGAACATGGTCCTAAAAATGGAAAAGGAAAACAAGGTAAATGAGGGTGAAATGAAGAGAACGACACAAGATAAGAATATGAAATAGTGGAGTAAATGAAAATGTGAATAACTAAAGTAACCAAGTCCTAGTGTTCCTAATATCCCGTTCCCAGGCAACGGCGCCAAAAACTTGACACGTCCGAATATGCGTGTAAACTGCAAGTGCACGGGTATCGAAGTAATAATTACCCGGGTGAGTGGGTTGTCGAATCCACAGGGAACGGAAGTATTCGTATTTACCAATTCTTAGTTATCTAGTCGAAATCAATGAATGTGATGAAATGAACTAATTACAAGAGAATTAATAAGCAAGCAAATGGGCAAGACAAATAAGTAAAGGAGATCTCAGTCAATAAAGATGAGGTACCCAGGCGATGCTCCCCCTAGGATCTAACATGAAGCTCAAGATTCACTAAATGCTTCTAAACCAAGTCTAATGAGTCGAGGTAATCAAAGAACAACCAGGCCTTTTCTCCAAGCCATCGAGTACTAGTCCCCTACAAGATTTCGGTGGAGAAATCGCTCAATCTCAACACCTCACACCCCATATGACCGTAATACACTCTAGGGACACCTAAGAGTGAAACTGATTCCTAACGATAGATCCAACCCTACTTCCCGGCGAAAATTCCCTAACCCCCTACAAGGTCCCAGTGGAGAAATCTCTCAATCTCACGTCTCACACCAAATATGGTTGCATAAAGTCTAGGGAATACGGAGATAGGAAACACTCAATAGGGAGAGAAAGGCGGCACTTCACTATATCATGACTCACCCTCTCAACCCTCTTTAACTTTGAAGTTCTAACTCTAATGGAGACCTCTCTCTCATCAAAGTAACAAATCATGCAAATCTAATCAACCACAAGGATTAATGAAACATGCAAGCAATGGGAATACAAGATTACAACTCAAATCAACTCAGATTTAATAGAAACATAAAGCAAATCAATACAAAAACATAGATCCTAGGGTTCACATGCCCAAATACCTACTAGGGTTTAGCACTCCATGGAGCAAGTTACAAAACAATGGTGAATACAGTGAAAAGCAATGAAAACCATGAAGAAAAAGCCCCTTGAATTCATGATGATGGCTTTGATGGGTCACCCAACGTCTTGAAGAATCCTTCTCCGAAACTAAGTTGTCGAAGGCTCCCTCTATGCTATGACGGAAAGAAAATCAATCAAATTTGGTGATGGACATCCCCCAATATCGCTAAAGACCTCCTTCAAAACCCTAGCCACCTTCCCTTCCAAGTGCCTACCCAAAAGCCTCGCCAAAAGTTCCAAAGAATAGGGCAAACGGCCTATTTAAAGCCCAAAATCATGCCTATCACGTGCCCCCATGAGCCCATGTGGATTTTCCATGCACCCGCGTGGGCTGCAGGAATTTCCACGCAGGCTCACGAACAGTTATTTTGCTACAGTACTACTACATTGAAATTGCTACAATACTTTTTCACCAAAACGCGGTCCAAACACTCTTTTCTTGAGGCCACATGTCCGGGCACACGTCCATGTGGTAGGCTATAAGACTTTTCTTCATCAATGTATCTTTGAGAGGTCTTGCAATCTTCACAAAGAGAAGGAACATGAAGATGTGGCTACCTTTGTGCCTTTCCAACTAGTGAATTGACTTTAATCCTCTTGGAAGTTGGCACACATCTCCACGTTCATGAACTCCTCTCGTGTCTTGGTCCTTAAATTGAACAAGAACTCCCAACATTGTGTCTTTATAGCCTATCTTTGCTTCCTTTTTACTCTTCAAGGCATTCACAACCTATATGCATAAAAGAACACCAAATACACAATATGAGACATAAACCATGGTAAAAATGATGCTCAATGCATGTAAAACATATATAAAAATATGTCTACTCAAGCACTTATCAGGATACTCTCAACATCTCACACTATGTGGAACTGCTTGACGTTTTAGGGACTACAAGTGATAAACTCTATTCCCTAATTTAGATATAACCCTTTGGTCCAGGCAAAGAATCCCTAATCATAATTAACACGGCACTAAGGATAACTCAACACTTCACTCTGTCACTCATACAACTAAGCCCCAGTGGAGAAGGTCTCTTAGCACTTCACTCTATCATGATCGTAAAAAACTCTTGCAACATGGAGGTAGGATAAACCATGTCAGAAGGAAAAGGGACGTTCCGCTACCTCTCGATTCACCCTCTTCAACCTTGCCAAGTCCAACCCTAATGAAGTGTCACTCATTCAAAAGGATTAACTAGATAGATTCTCAACCCTAGTATCACTTAAGAGAAAATCAAATCAATAAACACACAAGATTAAAACTCAATTAAGACGTCAATTAAAGGAAACATAATAGAAGTTAATGAAACAAAATCAACCTAGGGTTTATAAGTCCAAGCACCCACTAGGGGTTTAGCTCTCCATGGAGCAATATAAAGTCAAAGATGAAATCAAAAAAAAGTGCAAGCAATCCATAGAGATAATCCCCTTGTTGTCCATGTCAATGGTCTTCAAGAGCCATCTCGTCTTCTCCAAAGACTCCTCCATCAAGCCTAGGGCACACCCCGCCAAATCAAAGCCATCGGAAGCTCCCCCAATAACTCTCCTCAGAAGAAATCGATATCGAATGCCATAGGAATGCTCCAAAATTCCAGCAAAAATCTCTCTAAACCCTAGCCACGATCACCCCAAAGATCGGCCAAAGATAGGAAAAAGATTCTCAAATTAAACTCTCAAAGCGATATTTAAAGGGCTGAAATCGGGCATCCACACGCCCCTATGGAAATTCCACACGAGCGTGTGAATTTCCAAGCTTCTCATTTCCTGCGCGCTATGAACAGTATCTGCTACAATGATTTGCTGCATTAAACTGCTACATTACTTTTTCTACAGTACTTCGACTTCATTTTTTTCATCAAGGCCGCATGATTGGGAACACATCTATGAGGTAGATCATCTCGCATCTTGCTTTCAAGCACATTGACAAAGTTCTTAACAATATTACATAAGTTGGAACATATGAATGTGACTGCCTTTGAGCCCCTCCAATTTGTATATTCACTTGCACATTTTGGAGGTTGGCACACCCCCATATGTCTAAGATCACCACTTGTGCCTTAATCCTTCCTTGGTACAAAAGATTCCTCAAAAATCGCATCCATGATCTATTTTTGCTTTCTTTCTTCCAAACTTGTCTCCACAACTCTAAATGCACAAAAGAACACAAATACACACAAATGAACCATAAAATCTGATAAAAGTGATGCTCAATGTAAGAAAAGTATACTTAATAATACTTATGCACAAGAACTTATCAGCAAGCAAAGGGAAAGTAAAAAACAAAGGAAATCTCAATCAATAAAGATGGAATACCCGGGCAATGCTCCCCTTAGGATCTAACATAAAGTGTAAAACTTATTAAATGTTTCTAAACCGATGTTAGATGAGTTGAGGTAATACAAGAACAATTGGCCCTTGTCTTCAGGCCACCGATACTAATCCCCTATGAGGTCCCGATGGAGAAATCACTCAATCTCAACACCTCAGACCACATATGACTCTAATAAACTCTAGGAATACCTAGGAGTGCAACCGATTCCTAAAGATAGATCTAACCCTACTTCTAGGTGAAAGATTCCTAACCCCTAAAGGTCTCTGTAGAGAAATCTCTTAATCTCATGCCTCACACCAAATTTGATTGCATAATGCTTATGGAATATGGAGATAGGAAGCACTCATCCGAGGGGAAAGGGGACACTCCACTATCTCATCACTCACCCTCTCAACCCTCTTCAATCTTGGAGTTCTAACCTTAATGGAGACCTCTCTCTCACCAAGATAACAAATCATGCAATACAAATCAATCACAAGAATCAATATGACATGCAAGCAATAAGGAAATAAGATTGAAACTCAAATAAACTCGGATTTAATAGAAAACATAAACTACATCAACACAAAGATATGTTCTTAGAGTTTACATGCCCAAATACCTGCTAGGGTTTAGCCCTGCATATGGCAAGTTACAAAGCAAAGAATAATGCTATCAAAAGCAATGAAAACCATGGAATAAAACCCCCTTGAATTCGTGATAATGGCCTTGATGGGTCGCTCAACGTCTTGTGGATCCCTCTCTAAAACTAGGTTGCTGAAGGTTCCCTTGATGCTATGACAGAGAAAAGATCTATCAAAGTTGGTGAAGAATGCCCCCCAAATTTACTAAAGACCTCCTGACATGACCGAATTACATGTGTGTACTGCAAGTGCACGGGTGTCAAAGTAGTAAAATACCCAATGAGTTGGGTAGTCTAATCCACAGGGAATAGGGTTATTAGTACTAACTGCTTCTTTACTATCTAGCCTAATGACAAATGGCATGATGTGATGATTTAATGCAAAAAGAAATGAATACCAAAGACAAATATGCAAGGGTAAAATAGAGGGGATCTCAATCAGCAAAAGTGGGGTATTCAGGCAATGTTCCACCTAGGATTCAGGTATTAGGTACTAGGTGTGCAAAGTGTTCCAAAAATAAGTATGTTAAGTCATGGAAATCCAAAAATAATCGGATCCTGCCTCCAAATCACCGATACTGGTCCACTATGATGTCCCGGTAGAGAAATTGCTCAATCTCAATACCTTACACCACATATGACAGCAAAGCACTCTAAGAATTCTAAAAGGTGTATCCGATTCCTAAGAATAGACCTAACCGTACTTCTTGGTGAAAGGTCCCTAACCCCCTACAAGGTCCTGACAGAGAAATCTCTCAATCTCACGCCTCACACCAAATATGGTTGCATAAAGCCTAGGAAATACAGAGATAGAATACACCAATTAGAGGCGAAAGGGGAAGCTCCACTATCTCATGGCTCACCCTCTCAACCCTCTTCAACTTTGAGATTCTAACCCTAATGGAGACCTCTCTCTCTCACCAAGGTGAACAAATCATGTAATCCAAACAACCATAAGATCAATAAGGTAAGTAAGCATTAGGCAAACAAGATTAAAACATAACCAAACTTGGATTAAATAGAAACACAAAGCAAATCCACACAAGATTAGAATACTATGGTTCACAAGCCCAAATACCCTCTAAGGGTTTAGCTCTCCATATAGCAATATACAAAACAAACTATCAATGAATGGAAGTACATAAAAGCTATAGAAAAAAACCCCCTATATATGAACTGATGACCTTGATGGAGAGCTTCAACGTCTTGATGGATCCACTCTGAAGCTAGGGTCGTGCGGTGGCTTCCTTGATGCTATGACGGAGAAGGAATCGATCAAAGTTGGTGAAAAAGCACCTCCTAAAGCCACAAAGACCTCCTCTCCAAGCCCTAGTCATCTAACCCCTCAAGAGCCTCACAAAAGATATCAAAAGAATATGGCAAAATGGCTATTTATAAGCCTAAACCATGTTTCGTCCCGTGCCTCCACACGACTGCGTGAGATTTCACATACCCGTATGAGCTGTAGAAATTCCAACACGACCGCATGGAATTTCCATGTGGTCACATGAACAGTGTTTCTGCTACATTATTTTGCTACAGTGCTCTTCATAAACATGGCTCACATACTCTTCTCTTGAGGCTACATGGTCGGGGACATGTCCACGTGGTAGGTTATAAGACTTTTCCTTGTAGAATCATCATTTGGAAGCTCTTGCATTCTTCACACAAGTAGGAACATGGTTGTGTAACTGCCTTTGTACCCTTCCAATTGGCTTGAATCCTCTTGGAAGATGGCACACACCTCCATGTACATGAGCTCTTCTTGTGTCTTGATCCTTAGGTTGCACAAGAACTCCAAAAATGTGTCTTTATAACCTATCTTTGCTTCTTTTTGTTCCTTCAAGGCATTCACAACCTAATTGCACAAAAGAACACCAAATATACTATATGAGACATAAACCATGGTAAAAATAATGGTCAAAGCATGTAAAACATATAGAGAAATATGTCTACTCTAGCACTTATCACATCCTCTTGAAACCCTAGCTGCTTTGCCTTTCAAATGCTACCAAAAAGTCTCCAAAGAATAGGGGGAAAGGGTTATTTATAGTCATAAACCACGTCTGTCATGTGCCTCCAAGCGACTGCATGAGATTTCATAAGCCTGCGTGAGCTACATAAATTACGATGCGACCGCATGGAATTTTCACGTGGTCATGTGAACATTGTTTTTGCTACAGTACTTTTCAAAAACACGGTTCACACACTCTTCTATTGAGGCCACATGATCGGGCACACATCCACATGTTAAGTTATAAGACTTTTCATCTTTGAATCCTCATTGGGAAGCTCTTGCATTCTTCACACAATTAGGGGACATGGGAGTGTGACTGCCTTTATGCCCTTCCAACTCACAAATTGGCTTGAATTCTCTTGGAAGTTGGCACACACCTATATATACATGAGCTCCTCTTCTGTCTTGATTCTTATGTTGCACAAATACTCCCAAAATGTGTCTTCATAATCTATCTTTGCTTCCTTTTCTTCCTTTAAGGCATTCACAACCTAATTGCACAAAAGAACACCAAATACACTTTATAAGATATAAACCATGGTAAAAATGTTGCTCAATGCATGTAAAACATATTAAAGATGAAGAAAAGGGAGATTAAAGGTTTTGGGGATGAAGAAAGTAAATAGTGCCCCTTCATGTTCTTATAAGCCACATGGGGGTGTAAAAATTCCACACCCCTGCATGGACACTGTACACGATTGTGTGGAAATTCCACATGATCGTGTGGACTGCAAAATTTCTGCAGATAGTCCACGCAAACCTCCAAACTCCAAATTTACACTAATTCTTCAACTAAAACCACGACTTACACTTTAAACCATGCCACATACATGGAAATTAATTTAAATCACCAAAAATTTTCCATGAAAAGTCCAACACCAACAAAAATTAATCAAGGTAGACACTCATGAATTTATTACTGTAGAAATAAAAATCTAACCTATAAATTAACTAAAAACTTGGGTTGACTCCTAAGAAACCCTTTGTTTAACGTCACTAACCTTGACATACCTGCCCTTACCTCATGGTGGCTCATAGAGATGGAAATTTCCTTCTTTGCGACCTGCATACATGAAGGACAGAAATTCTGCATACTCAAGGAGAATTGATTAAGCATGTTACTAAATGAGAGAGTGTTGCACATTTATCTTGTGTTCTTGTCTCCAAGTGCATTAAAGTGTTTCCTATGGCGACGTCTCGACCAGTTGATGCAGAAAAAAATTTGTTTCAGAAATCCTCCTCTTGGTTGTTCTTCGAGGACTTGTTCTACATGATTGCTCATTTTCCCCTCCTCAATTTCCGGCCACTCTTCATATGGGTTCGGATGCAAAAATTCCTACAGATACTCGTTAGCAATCTCATTATTGACATCTAAAATATAACATGAGTCATCAAAGTCAAGAGAATGCTTCATTGCTTTGATAAGACAGTATGTGATTTTCTCTTCTCCTATGCATAGTGTCATCTCGTCTCCATCCATGTCGATGAGCACCTTGGAGGTTCGTAGGAATGATCTCCCTAGAATTAGTGAAACCTCTACATCTTCATCAACATTAAGCACCATAAAATCTACAGGAAAAATATACTTATCAACCTTTACAAAAACATCTTCAATTATATCTCTTGGATGATGAACTGAGCGATCGGCCAGCTTTAACGTCATGCGGGTTGACCTTGGATCTCCTAACCCCAATTTCTGAAAAAGTGTGTATGGCATGACATTAATACTAACCCCCGAATCAACCAATGTTTTTTCTTCCCTGAACCTCTAATCACACATGGTATGATGAAACTTCTTGGATCTTTCATCTTATTCAGCAAGTTTTTCTGAAGCATTGCCGAATAATTTCCTTCCAAAACAACAACTACACTCTCCTCCATCTTCTTCTTGTTTGTTAAGAGATCTTTTATGAATTTTGCGTACCGAGGCATTTGTGACAAAGCCTCTAAAAATGGGATGTTGCTATGCAACTATTTGAATAAATCCAAAAATTTTTAGTTTTGCTCTTCAGTTTGGTCCTTATTCAAATGCGCCGGATAGAAAATTCTTGGAGTATATGAAGGGAGTGACACAACTGTCCCTTTCTCCTTGTCTTGCACCTTATCCCTTGGCTTTTCTTGAGGAATTTAAGCAGTCTTCCCAGTGGAGGATTTTTCTTGAAGAATTTCAAACTTTATCTCAATAGTGAGCATTTCTTGGAGCTCTCAACACCGAGGGGGTTTTTCTATGGATTACTTGTTTTTACATTCGATTTCATTGTTGATTGTAACTAGCTACATAGAGAGCTAAACTCCCTAGTGGATACTTGGATTTGTCAACCTTAGGATGCTATTGTTTCTTTAAACCTTTTATTATGCTTTCCTTTATTGATGTTTTAATTGAGTTCCAATCTTGAATGCTTCTTGAATGATTTCTCCCTTAGAGTGACACTAGGGTTGAGAGTCTATATTGGTAGCCTTTGTGGATGGGTGACATGCCATGAGGGTTAGACAAAGCAAGATTGGAGAGGGTTAAGAGGGTGAGTTAAGAGGTAGCGAAGCGTCCCCTTTCCCCTTCAATTTGATTTACTCTACCTCCACGTTCCAAGAGTTCTTTGTGGTCATAGTATAGTGAACGGGCTAAGGGATGACCTTCCGCTGAGGCTTAGTTGCAAAGGCAACGGAGTGAAGCGTTAAAGTGATTTTAGCACCTAGGGCTTAATTGTGACTAGGGACCTTGCGCTTAGACCAAAGGGTTACATCTACACATAGGAATAGGTTTATCACTTGGAATCCCTAGAGTGTCTTGCAACTGTACACAGTGCAAGTAGGGTTGAGATTGCCTTATTACTTGCCTACTTGTGCTTCTTTTTCTTGTTTCTTTTACTCTTGTTTACACCACATCTTATCAAAACAATCATTATTCATCTTCACTTGGTTAAGTAGAAATTTAAGTATTTTTACTCTCTACTCCCTGTGGAAACGATATCCCACTCACCTGAGAATTTATTACTCTATAAACCCTTGCCCTTACAGGGATTCTTGTTAGGGCTGAAGTAGCAATTGAGATAGGACAATCGGATGGCATATGTGAACCTCAACATCCATTGCAACTCGTGATCGCAATTACTCTTGGTGAAGTTAAAGTATCCAATTTCTTGCTCAACTCCTCAACTTGGGCTGCCAAGGAAGTAATCGCATCGATCTCCTGAATTATGGCCACTTTCATCATTTTCTCTTACATTCCATTGATAGCTATTCAAGCCCATCTCTTCAATCAACTGTCGGACATCTTCTAGGGTCTTGTTTCCCTAATGTTCCTTCCACGGAGGCATCAAGGAGCTATTTAGTGCTTGGATTCAACCCATTGTAGAATGTGTGAATGATCATCCACTCGGGGAACCCATGTTGTGGACACTTCCGCAAGAGGTCCGTGAATCATTCCCATTTCTCAAATAATGATTCTAGCTCCATCTGAACATATGAAGAGATCTCATTTCGAAGCTTCACCGATTTCCCGGAGGAAAATACCTTGCAAAGGAAAGCCTCTACCATTTCATTCCATGTTGTGATGGAAGCTCTTGGCAATGAATGGAGCCACTGTTTTGCTCTTCCTTTCAATGAGAATGGGAATGCCCCCAAGCAAATTGCATTATTTGAAACCCCATTGACTGTCAACATGTCACACACTTCAAGAAAATTCTCAATGTGGTTGTTTGGGTCTTTATTGGCTAACCCATTGAACTGTCAGATAGCTGAACCATCTGAATGAAACCTGGTTGCAACTCAAAATTTTTGGGCTGCAACCGGTGCCTAACAATTCTCGACTGTGTCCCATAAATTGTAGGTTGAGCAAAATATGAAAGTGTACTTTGTTGCCCCTCTTGTTCTGCCATATTTTCATATTTTTCAACCTCTATTTCAGCTACAAAATTCTTTTCTTGTGTAGGTTTCTTGCCCCTTTAATTCAATCTATGCTCAATTTCAAGATCTTCTTCAACCAAAGTCGAAGGATTCCCTCGGGTTATAACATGTAGCTAAAATCAATGAAAAGAAATAATGAGAACAACAAAATAAATAAGTATGGAATAGAAAAATAAATGAAAAACTGAATGACTAAAGTAACCAAGTCCTAATGTTCCTAATATCTCATTCCCCGACAACGGCGTCAAAAACTTGACCCACCAATTTGCGTTCATGTTCTTCAAGTACACATGTGTTAAAGTAATAAAATACCCAGATAGTTGGGTAGTTGAATCCATAGGGAACGGAAGTATTAGTAGTAACAACTTCTTAGTTTTCTAGTTAGAATCAAGAATTATGATGAAATGAACTTAATTGTAAGAATACTGATGACACGTCAAAATTGCATGTGTGTACCGCAAGTGTACAGGTGTCGAAGTAATAAAATACCCAGGTGAGTGAGTAGTCTAATCCATAGGGAACGGAAGTACTAGTAGTAACTAATTCTTAGTTATCAAGTCGAAATCAATGGTTGTGATGTAGTGAACTAATTGCAAGAATATTAATAAGCAAGAAAAGGAAGGATAAAAAGTGAAGAAGATCTCAATCAACAAAGATGAGGTACCCGGGAAATGTTCCCCCTAGGATCTAAATTGAAGCTTAAGACTTGCTAAATGCATCTAAACTGAGTTTAGTGAGTCGTGGTAATCCAAGAATAATTTGCCCTTACCTCCAAGCTGCCGGTACTAGTCCCTTACGAGGTCCCAGTAGAGAAATCGCTCAATCTCAACACCTCACATCCCATATGACTATAATAAGCTCTAAGGATACCTAAGAGTGAAACCAATTCCTAAGGATGAATCTAACCCTACTTCTAGGTGAAAGATCCCTAACTCCCTACAAGGTCCCAGTGGAGAAATCTCTCAATCTCATGCCTCACACCAAATATGGTTGCATAGAGTCTAGGGAATACGAAGATAGGAAACACTCATCAGAAAGGAAAGAAGACACTCCACTATCTAATGGAGACCTCTCTCTCTCATCAAAGTAACAAATCTTGCATATACAATCAACCACAAGGATCAATAAAACATGCAAGCCATGGGACCACAAGATTAAAACTTAATTCAACTTGGATTTAATAGAAAACATAAAGCAAATCAATAAAAAAGATAAGATCCTAGGGTTCACATGCCCAAATACCTACTAGGGTTTAGCCCTCCATGGAGCAAGTTACAAAACAAATATTAATAAAATGAATAGCAATGTAAACCATAGAGAAAAACCTCCTCGAATTCGTGATGATGGCCTTGATAGGTCACTCAACGTCTTGAAGAATCCTTCTCCAAAGCTAGGTTGCCGAAAGCCCCCTCGATGCTATGACGGAGGAAAGATCGATCAAAGTTTGTGAAGAACAGCCCCCAATCTCACCAAAGACCTCTTCTAGAACCCTAGCCGCTTTTCCCTTTGACTGCTAGCAAAAAGTCCTGCAAAAAGTCTCCAAAGAATAAGGCAAACCGCCTATTTATAGTCATAAACCGTGACTGTCATGTGCCTTCACGTGCCAGCATGGAATTTCCATGCGCCTGGGTGAGCTGCAGGAATTTCCACACAGTCACGTGGAATTTTTCACGCGGTCGCATAAATAGTATTTTGCTATAGTAATGCTACAGTAGCGTACTGCATTGTTTTTCTATAGTACTTAGCTACAGCCTCTTCATAAACGGGGTTCAAACACTCTTCTCTTGAGGCCACAAGGTCGGGCACACATCCATGTTGTAGGCTATAAGACTTTTTTTTGTCGTCTCATCATTTGAAAGGTCTTGCATTCTTCACAAAGAGTATGAGCATGGAGCTGTGACTGCCTTTGTGCCCTTCCAACTAATTGGCTTGAATCTTCTTGGAAGTTGGCACACACCTCCATGTTCATAAGCTCCTCTTGTGTCTTGATCCTTGAATTGAACAAGAACTCCCAAAATGTGTCTTTATAGCCTAACTTTGCTTTCTTTTCTCCCTTCAAGCAATTCACAACCTAAATGAACAAAATAACACCAAATACACCATATAAGACAAAAACCATGGTAAAAATGATGCTCAATGCATGTAAAACATGTAACAAAATATGTCTACTCAAGAACTTATCAACCGATAAGTGTCTAAATGTACCAGAATCACTATACCAAAATCACTATAGCAGAATTACTATAGCAGTCACTGTAGCACCTAACAATTTTTCTGAGGCTTGTCGATTTCGAGAGTTTGGCCAAAGTCATACGGCCTCCATGTATCCCGTATGGATCCCGGTATGCCTTGAATCTTCAATGCTTTGGGCTCCATACTACCTCTATACAACCTCCATACGGCTCGTATGACTCAGGGGTATAAAAGACACATTCTAGAGCTGGAAAAGAGAGACTTTTTGGGGGAGAGCTTGAGCCACCACTTGGAAGACTAGACTAATCAAGAATGAAGAGATCTTTGAAGGTGAAGTTCAAGGGCTCTATAGGCTTCAAAACATCATCACTTAAGGGGAAGATCCACCATCAAGGAGGGAATGAGTCTTAGGACCGGGAAGTGGCCTTCAGCTAGGGGAAGCTTCATTCGGCATGATCTCCATCTCCTTCTTCATCATTTCACCTAGGGAGTGTCATGTATGAACTCACTTTTGTGTTTTGCTTTACATTTTCATTTGCATTTGTTTGATGGCACACTAGACCCTCCAAGGCTAAAAGATGTCGGTAAACTTTGGGGGGCTCATCATGTATTTTGGATTATTGTTTCTTAATGTTATTGCTTGGGTTGATTTGTGGTTTAATCCATTGAGTTTCATGCTAAGAATTACTTATAGAGAGATCTGTGATTCTTATTTAAGTAGTACATGTTGATGTAACCTACTCACGTGTACTAGATCTTGAATGGATTAAAAGGGGAAGCTTGTATCGACATGCCGAGAGATTGGGTGTCTGTAGCCCTCCGTTCTTTAAGGGTAAACTTAGGTTTAGTTTACTCTTAATTCATGATTTCCTTGTTCTTAATGCAATCATAGGGATGTTGATTAGGAAGAGGTTCCAATTGACATTCATATGGGATTAGGGTTCAATCGCCGAGAAATTGGGGTTGATCTAATCTAGAAATCCCTCGGTCCAAATCACCCTTGCATCTTTTGTTCTTCATCATTGTACCATGATGATCCCTCAAGGGGATCCACATCTATATGCCTTTACATATCATTGTTATTCTTGTAATCTCATTGCTTATTCCTCCAATTTGTGTGGCAATCTTGTATTTATTTTCTTGCATCTAGTAGAGTAATTTTCCTCACCTAAGATGTTAGGCTAGTAAATAGGCTTCGAAGAAGTAATAGTAGATCCTTAACCTCGTGGAATACGATCCTTGTGTCTTTACACGTGGTATTACTTGGCGATCCCATACACTTCCGGGAAAACAATCAAGTTTTTGGCGCTGTTACCAGGGACTTTAAGGAATTCTAGGAAACTTTTGGCTTATTGGTCTAGCCATTTCGTTATTTATTTACTTTCTCATTTCTTTTCTTTTATTTTCTTTTGAGCTTAACTTTCTACTATCTTTGTTGATTTTGCTAGGTACCGTGCATGACACGTGCAAACTCATTGAACTTAATTGCACAGTATAGTGAAATCAAAAGAACCTTGCATCGGAGACAAAGAGAAGTGGATGAAGGCTCAAGTGAATGAAATATGAAAATTGAGGATATAGAGTCATCAATCATGGCCGAAGAGAGACGCACTTTATCCGAATATGAAAGACCTCAATTCATAGGTGAAGAGTTTAGTGTTTTACCCAAAACTAGATCTCCTCATGGGTAGTAGTTCAAGGTCAAAAATAGCTATAAGTTATAGCACTTGTGATGGTGGGCACAGAGTTGCCCAATGTCCTATTGCTAGCTCCTCTTTCGCCCCTGTCGAGAATGTTGATTACATTGAGGGACAAAGAAATCAAGAAAATCCATATAGCACAACTTACAATCTGGGATGGAATAACCACCCAAACTTTGTATGGAATCAAGGGCAACATCAAAGAGTTGTACCACCCTAGGGATCCCAATTTCAACAACCACCTATAGAGAAGAAATTCACCACTGAAGAGTTTCTTGCCAAGTTCATTTTCAGTACTGATGCAAGGTTTAATAACATAACCAGAAGCATGGATACACAATTTGGCAAAGTAAATGCTCAACTTACTCAGCATGCCGAACAGTTCAATGAGATAGGTTCTATCTTGAGAAATCTCCAAGCTTCTATCCAATCACTTGAGCATCGAGTGGTGCAACTCACCAAGATGAATATTGAGCGACCTTTAGGTAGTCTTCCTAGTAATATTAAAGAATATCCAAGGGAGAACTTGAAGGCCATTGCCCTTAGAAGCGGGAGGCAAGTTGAGACAAGGGTTGAAGTTGACCCAAGTGACAAGGAAAATGTGGTAGCCATTAAGGAAGACCCCAAACCAGCTGAACAAAACATTGAAGAAAATAATCAGGGTAGAAATGATGAATCTCAACCATAAAGGACATCAAAATCATCCGAGTACAAGCCTCCAATTCCTTGTCCGACCAGATTGAAGCAAGACAAGGAGGATGTTTAATTTAGAAAGTTCATCAACATCTTCAAACAACTCCACACAAACATTCCGATAGTTAAGTCATTGACCCAAATGCCTAAATAAGCCAAGTTTCTAAAAGAACTCCTTACTAACAAGAGAAAATTAGAGGAGGAAGGCACAGATGTACTCATAGGAAATTGCTCGGCTATTTTAGAAAATAAACTCCCACAAAAGCTGAAAGATCCGGGAAGTTTCATGATTCCGTGTATGCTTAAAGGAGGGGTTCAAGAAAAAGTGTTAGAGGATTCAGGGGCTAGCATTAATTTCATGCCCTACACCATGTACTTGAATCTTGGCTTGGATGAGTTGAGACCCATGAGGATGGCGGATCAATCAACAAGAAAAACCTCATGGGATTGTAGAAGATGTGATTGTCCGGGTGGACAAATTTGTTTTTCTTGTAGACTTTGTCATTATGGATATTGATGAAGATGTGGAGACACCATTAATTCTTGGTTGACCATTCCTCAGAAGCTCAAGTGCCCTAATTGACTTAAAAGGAGCAAAGTTAATATTAAGAATTGGAGAATAAGAGGCAGTGTACACTCTACCAGCTGCCATGAAACATTTCTTGGATCATGATGGCACACTTTATTTCATTGATGAAACTGATATTTTAATTTCTAATTGTGTGTAGGAAGTACTCTCTTTGAACCATTTAGACAAGTACTTGGAGGAGCCATGGAATGAAGAACAAGAAGAATCCCACTTTCCTCAAAGTCATAATTTGAAGCAACCAAAGGAGAGGGTGACATGCACCAATACCCAAAAAAAAGAGAAAAAAGAATCAATGTTAAAGAAAATATGGAGGGAAGTCCATGGAAGGAAACGAAAGGTACAAACCCTCATCATCCAACACCTCAAGGAGGGAAGGTACATTTTTCACCCCTCTTTGCTCATGAACAATGTGAAGTCTTTTCATTGTTGTCGTTGAATTTTCCGGGAAGAAATAGCATATCAAAGTTAACCGGGGTAGCTTCAAACTTTTTGAACCCCAATGAGGTAAGTGATGAGGTATGTCAGGCTCGTGATATTAAATAGCCGCTTCTTGGAAGACAACCCAAGCATTCGGGGATGTGCATTTGTATTTTTTGTATTCTAGTTGTAGTTTTACCATTCTCGTATTTTCTTAGTGTGTTTTATACATGAATAAGTCCATGCTCACATACCTTGTGCCTTTTTCTCGTCATCTTTCTTGTGGTTTAATCGTTTATCTTCTTGAGAAACACATGTTCTTGGTGTTGTTTCATGCATTAGATCGAGTTTTTAAACTTTTATTTCAAGTTTGGCGGTGTTCTAAACCCTTTCATATCTTCATTTAATCATTTGGAGAAGAAATATTGACTTCATGAATTTATCCTAGGGAATACGGCCTTAATGAAGCCTCATTGAGGCCGTCTGCCACAATTCAGAAAGATTTAACTAGGCCATACGGCCTCAATAAGGCCTCATTGAGCCCGTATGACTCATGAGTCTCCTCTAACTAGTCAAAATCAAGAATATGGTGAAATGAACTCAATAACAAAAATATAAATGTCATAAGTGAGCAAGGAAGATTAGAAATGAGGGAAATCTCAATCAATGAAGATGAGGTACTCGGGCAATGCTCCCCCTATGATCTAACATTAAGCGTAATATTTACCAAGTGTTTCTAAACCGAGTCAATCAAGTTGAGAAATCGAAGAATAATTAGTCCCTGCCTCAAGACCACCGATACTAGTTATCTACGAGGTTTTGGTGGAGAAATCGCTCAATCTCAACACCTCACATCACATATGATCAAAATAAACTCTAGGGATTCCTAAGAGTACATTTGATTCCTAAAGGATAGATCTAACTCTTCTTCTAGGTGAAAGATCCTAACCCCTACAAGGTCCCAGTGAAGAAATCTCTCAATCTCACACCTCACACCAAATATGGTTGCATAAAGCCTATGGAATATGGAGATAGAATGTACTAATTGTTAGGGAAAGTGGATACTCCACTATCTCATAACTCACCCTGTCAACCCTCTTCAATCTTGAAGTTCTAACCCTAATGGGTACCTCTCTCTCACCAAGGTAAACAAATCATGCATACCAATCAACCATAAGATCAACAAGGCAAGAAAATAATAACAAAGCAATATTATTAAAACTCAATTAAACTCATATTTAATAGAAAACACAAACTAAATCAATACAAGAATAAGATCTTATAATTCACATGCCCAAATACCTACTAGGGTTTAGCCCCCCATGGGGCAAATCATAAACCAAATAATGAAATGAAAATCAATGGGAACCATGGAATAAAACCCCCTTGAATTCGTGATGATGACCTTGATGGGTCGCTCAACGTGTTGAAGGATTCCTCTCTGAAGCTAGGTCGCCGATAGCTCCTTTGATGATATGATAAAGAAAGAATCTATCAAAGTTGGTAAAGAATGCCCCCAAATTTGCCAAAGACCTCATCTCCAAAACCTAGCCACTTTGCCTCTCAAACGCTTTGAAAAAAGTTCCCAAAGAATATGTCAAAATGGCTATTTATAATAACCAGCTCATGTCTGTCATGTGTCTTGACCCGCCAGGATCAACTTTCACCCGCCTGGGTGGGATACAGATTCCTCCACCCACCTGGATAGATTTTTGACCCAGTCACCGTGTAGTAGGCTATGAGGCTTCTCATTGTCTAATCATTATTGGGAAGGTTCTTGAAATCTTCACACAAGTAAAGACATGAAAATGTGGCTTCCTTTGTGCCCTTCCAACTCACAATTTAACTTGAATCCTCCTTTGAAGTTGGTACACACCCCTATGTATATAAGCTCCACTTGTGTTTTTATCCTTATATTGTACAAAAACTCCCAAAATAAGCCTTCATAACCTATCTTTGCTGCCTTTCCTTCTCTCAAGACCTTCACAACCCTATTTGCACAAAGGAACACCAAATACAATTTATGAGACATAAAACATGATAAAAGTGATGCTCAATGCATGTAAAACATACAAAGAAATATGTTCACTCAAACATTTATTAGTAGTGGAGTTGCATTCTTTACATATCAGTATAAAGATACCACCAAAGTTCAGCATAAAATATGGAGATGTTTTTATTCACGTCATCTAATTTTATAAAGTTTGGTTTTGGCCAGACAAGATTTTCCATGCCTAGCTAATGAGTGCATTTAGTATCATGTTTTATGCACCCCCAAATTATAGTTTTGCTCGTCTTTCAGCACCTTTTATATACACGTGATGCTATTCTCAATATGTTTCATTCATGGTGCATGATTTTAAAGTTCAAAGCAAATAGGACTAAAATTGCAGAAAAAATCAACCAAAGAAGGCAATTTTCTAAGTGTCCAAGCCGAGCACAGTCGTGCATTTTGGTCATGATTATTGTTGTTACCAAGAAACTTGAGTAGCTGGCTAGCATGGGTGTGTTTCCAAGTAGAGCACTGGGGAAGCACGAGGGTGCTCCCTCCCCGTGATTATCACTAGATTGAAGCGCTTATTTCTCTCAGGGGAAGGACGATCTGCGTGCTCTAGCAAAGCACATGCAAAGCACGACCATGCTCTCCTCGTGATTTTCTCTAGGTGACTGACACACCTCTTGCGTGTGTATACCACAAGTGCATGGGTGTTGAAGTAATAAAGTACCCAATGGGTCAGGTAATCGAATCCACAGGGAACATGGTTACTAGTACTAACTGCTTCTCTGCTATTTAGCTTAATAATCAATGGGATGATGTGATGATCTAGTGTGTGAAGAAATGATTATCTAAAGACAAATATACAAGGGTAAAATGAAGGGAGATCTCAATCAGTAAAAGTGGGGTATTCGGGCAAGGCTCCCCTAGGATTCAGATATTAGGTACCAGGTATGCAAAGTGTTTCTAGAGGGAGTAGGTTAAGTCATGAAAATCCAAAGATAATTGGATCCTACCTCCAAATCACCGATATTGATCCCCTACGAGGTCCAGGTGGAGAAATCTCTGAGTCTCAACACTTCATACCACATATGACCACAATAAACTCTATCGAAAGGGTGTATCCGATTCGTAAAAATATACCTAACCCTACTTCTAGGTGAAAGGTCCCTAATCCCCCTATGAGGTCCTGGTGGAGAAATCTCTCAATCTCAACACCTCACACCATATATAGTTGCTTAGAGCCTAGGGAATACGGGGATATAATACACCAATCGGAGGGGAAAGGGGATGATCCACTATCTCATGACTCACCCTCTCAACCCTCTTCAATCTTAAGGTTCTAACCTTAATGGAGACCTCTATCTCACCAAGGTGAACAAATCATGTAAACCAAACAACCATAAGATCAATAAGGCAAGCAAAGCATTAGGCAAACAAGATTGAAACTCAACCAAACTCAAATTAAATATAAACACAAAGCAAATCCACACAAGATTAGAATCCTAGGGTTCACAAGCCCAAATACCCTCGAGTGGTTTAGCTCTCCATGGAGCCATATATAAAACAAACCATCAATGAATGAAAGTATATAAAAGCCACAAAAATAAACCCCCTATATCTGAACTGATGGCCTTAATGGAGAGCTTTGAAGTCTTGATGGAATCCACTCGGAAGCTAGGGTCACCGGTGGCCTCCTTAATGTTATGATGGAGAAGTAATCGATTGAAGTTGGTGAAGAAATGCCTCCTAAGCCGCAAAGACCTCCTCTCCAAACCCTAGCCGCCTCACATCTCAAGTGCCGCACAAAATATGTCAAAAAAATAGGGGCAAAATGGCTATTTATAATCTGAAATCAGGGTTGTCACGTGCCTCCATGAGACCATGTGAGCCTCCACGCACCTATGTGGGTTGCAGAACTACCCAAACAACTGGGTGGAATTTTCACCCGGTCACGTGAATATTATTTTACTATAATACTGCTGCATTTATTTTCTACAATATTTTCCTACAGTACTTTACTGCAGTGCTCTTCATAAACAAGACTCCAACACTCTTCTCTTGAGGCCACATGGACGGGAACACGTTGATGTGGTAGGTTATGAGGCTTCTCGTCATCTAATCATCGTTGGGAAGGCTCTTGCTTTTTTCACACAAGTAGGGACATGGGAGTGTGATTGCCTTTGTGCCCTTCCAACTCATAATCTAGCTTGAATTCTCTTGGAAGTTGGCACATAGCCCATATGTATGAGCTCCTCTTGTGTCTTGATCTTTACTTTGCACAAAACTAGCAAAAGGTGAATTCATAACCTATCTTTGCTTCTTTTTCTTCTTTCAAGGCCTTCACAACCTATTTGGACAAAAGAACACCAAATACACTTAATGAGACATAAACCATGGTAAAAATGATGTTTAATGCATGTAAAACATATAGAGAAATATGTTTACTCAAGTACTTATCAATGACACTTAGCCGATTCTCTCAAAAACCTAACATAAAACACAGTTGAAAAATGACCGTGCTTAGGTCGTGTTGAGCCCAAAAAGTACTTTTTATCTACTAGATCTAAGTTTGAGAGGGAAAGCTTAGCTGAGGGTTTTCTTCATCAACTTCGGGTAATTGTCAGGAACAATGATCAGCCTTCACCACACCATATAAGGAGATCAAGGTTGAGTTAGAGGCACTGAAATAGTGGAGTTAGCTCATCCATGAAGCTTTTGAAGCAGAACTGAAGAGATTTTGTAAAAGGGGGAGTGATAATTTTTCACCTTAATGCATTTATTTCTTCCTCTCAGTTGTATGAATTCATGAGGAGCTAACCGTTCCACTGTGCCTTAGGATGTTGAACTATGTTGCTTAGTGTACTTTGATTTACTTGCTTTTAATATTTATGGTGTTTTATTGCGTTCTTGTGTTAATTCATGTGTCATATAACTTGGCGTGCTTAATTTGCATAGTTGCTTTGTAAAACTTGCCGTGTGTTGATTATCGTAGTTGTGATTACCTTGTAAAGTTACAAAACTGAGCGTGTGTGAAACCCATAGTTATAATAGCAAAATTGGGCATATTTGAGAGCTATAGATACAAAATTGCTTTTGAACACCCGGAAGAATCTTAGAATGTACCTGGTAAATATTAAAAGAAATTCAGTACACTTAAGCACATAGGGATTATCCTGCAGCATTGCTCTCTTGTTGTTAAAAACTCAACCTTAATTTGCTTGTTACTTACATCTCCTTTTCTTTTCTTTGTTTAGTTAATCATTTTACCAACCATCTTTTGACCGGCTAGAGATTAGAAGATCAACTAGTACTAGAAGTCCAGTCCCTATGGTTCAACAACCCTACCCCTCATGTGGTACCACTTTATTACTTGTTATGATCGGTTCATTTGCGAAGAGTGCAATCACTAACATTTCTTGAAACTAACAAAAAAACTATTTGATTTGTTAGAAGTTGATTATTGATCTATCGTTAGAATGAATTGATCCCCTTACTAGTTAGTATATTTATTGTGTCTTGGTTTGGATGTTATCAATAATATTTTTCATTTAAAGCTCAGTCTGAAGTAGATCGATGTCAAATGTATTGGCTATAAGCACATCACTTAATGAATGGATCTCAAAAGATATCTTATTCTATCTTTGTGATAATTTGTTTTCATTTTCCTTATTTAATAAGAATTTATCAATTTATTTTACTCACTAAACTTGATAAAAGATGAGCAGTGAGATTTAGTCATAATGTCGTCATAAAGACTTATGATTTTCTTTTGGGCTTGATTGCCAATAACAGAAATAAGTGATACTATTGCCAATTTCAAATTGATGTTGTATTTTATCTTTATGATGTTTACATGGATGGTTTACTGACACGTCTGAATATGCGTGTAAACTGCAAGTGCACGGGTGTCGAAGTAATAATATACCCGGTGAGTCGGGTAGTCGAATACACAGGGAACAGGGCTACTAGTACTAACTTCTTCTTTGTTTTCTAGCCTAATGATAAATGGAAAGGTGTGGTGATCTAATGTGCGAAGAAATGAATACCGGAGACAAATATGCAAGGGTGAAATGGATGGAGATCTCAATCAGTAAAAGTGGGGTATTCGGGCAATGCTCCCCTAGGATTCAGGTATTAGGTATCGGATAAGCAAAGTGTTTCTATGATGAGTAAGTTAAGTCATGGAAAATCCAAATATAATCGGATCCGGCCTCTAGATCGCCGATACTAGTCCCCTACGAGGTCCCAGCGGAGAAATCGCTCAATCTCAACACCTCACACCACATATGACCGCAAAACATTCTAGGGATTAAAAGAGGTGTATCTGATTCCTAAAGATTGATCCAACCCTAATTCTCGGCGAAAGATCCTAACCCCCTACAAGGTCCCGACGGAGAAATCTCTCAATCTCACACCTCACACCAAATATGGTTGCATAGAGCTTAGGGAACGGAGATAGAATACACCAATCGGAGGGGAAAGGGGATGCTCCCTATCTCATGACTCACCCTCTCAACCCTCTTCAATCTTGAGATTCTAACCCTAATGGAGACCTCTCTCTCACCAAGGTAACAAATCATGCAAACCAAACAACCAAAAGATCAATAAGGCAAGCAAGCATTAGACAATCAAGATTAAAACTTAATCAAACTCGGATTAAGTAGAAACACTAAGAAAATCCACAAAAGATGAGAATCCTAGGGTTCACAAGCCCAAATACCCTCTAGGGTTTTAGCTCTCCATGGAGCAACATACAAAACACACCATCAATGAATGAAAGTACATTAAAACCATAGAAATACACCCCCTTATATATGAACTGATGGCCTTGATGGAGAGCTTCGACGTCTTGAAGGACCCACTCTGAAGCTAGGTTCACCGGTGGCTTCCTTGATGCTATGACGGAGGAGGAATAGATCAAAGTTGGTGATGAAGCACCTCCAAAGCCGCAAAGACCTCCTCTCCAAACCCTAGCCGTCTCACCCCTCAAGTGCCGCACAAAAGATGAGAAAGAATAGGGCAAAATGGCTATCTATAGGCCTTAGACCGCGTCTGTCACGTACCCCCACGCGCCCATGTGGATTTTCCACGCGCCCGGGTGGGCTGCAAGAATTTCCATGCGGGCGCGTGGAATTTCCACACGGTCGCATGAACAGTAATTTTGCTACAGTACTTTTCGCAAAACGCGGTCCAAACACTCTTCTCTTGAGGCCACATGTCCGAGCACACGTTCATGTGGTAGGTTATAAAACTTTTCTTCATCAACGTATCTTTGAGAGGACTTGCAATCTTCACAAAGAGAAGGAACATGAAGATGTGGCTGCCGTTGTGCCCTTCCAACTAGTGATTGACTTGAATCTTCTTGGAAGTTGGCACACATCTCCACGTTTATGAACTCCTCTCGTGTCTTGGTCCTTAAATTGAACAAAAAATCCCAACATTGTGTCTTTATAGTCTATCTTTGCTTCCTTTTTACTCTTCAAGGCATTCACAACCTATATGCATAAAAGAACACCAAATACACAATATGAGACATAAACCATGGTAAAAATAATGCTCAATGCATGTAAAAAATATATAAAAATATGTCTACTCAAGCACTTATCATTTACCATTTTAGTTCCCTCCCATTTTAGTGTGACACCCGCAAATGCATGGGGTCATCAAGTAATACCTCTCGCAGAAGCAAGAGAGGGTCGTATTCTCAAGGCCCAACGAGCTACCCTTACTTCCTCTTCGTGTGTTGTCTATCCTACAGATTCGAGTGATGTGTTCTAAATTGCAAAGTAATAGAAAGAACTCTAAGATGAGTGTCTACAATCGAGGCAAAAGCAGGGGTAAAATCAAGTGATGAAGATGGTCACAGATGTGGATCCCTCGGGGCTACTAAAGTGAGAAGGATGATAGAACACCGTGCAATTGGTGATTTGGACCAAGAGATTCCTAAGATAGGTTAACCCGATGGTCATGGCATTTGACCCCTAATCCGGTACTAGTATTGATAAGGAATTTCTTCTAACCAAATCCTCCTATGATTACAATACAGAAGGGAATTCTCTAATTAAGGCCAAAACTTAAACTAGGTCCAACCCTAATATTGGAGGGGCACAAAATACCTAATGTTCACGGCGTATTTGTACATGAATCCCTTCCAAGCTAAGTGTGTCTAGTATAAGGGCGATGGTCACGCAACCCAGTACAACCTAGATATCGACATACAGAATTCTCATTCATATCAATACATCAAAGTACACCAATCATGAATAACAAACACACCAAAATGCAATAGAATAGATCAAAGCATCCAACTACACAAGTTCACCCCAAGGTTCACCGACATCCAGTGACCTTGGGGTTTAGTTGTTCATACTAACAAGATACATGATGAAATCAACAAAAAAAAAACCAAATAAAGCAACATAAAACTCCCTCAAATGAAGAATGCAAAGAGATAAGTCGAGAAGAGCTTCAAACGACACCACTAAAGGGGTGGTTTCCTTGCCCTCTACAAGCTTGAACAATGGGAGATGGAGGGAGATCTTGCCGGATCTTGCTTCCTCTTTTGATTTCCTTGCCTAAGAATGTCTTCTTGAGTCTTCTTTACCCTGGATTTGGAAGATGGAGAGGAATGGTCGAGGTAGGAGAAGAGAGTGTTGAGAATGTCTCCAAAAAGCCATAAAAAGTCCTTCTAAAGACCTTCTCAGGATGGCTTCACATCCTCGGTCATGGGCATGAAAGAGCCCGTAAGAGTTTCGGGATTTAGCCAAAAAATTCTATAGCCTAATTTGATTTCTTCTTGTGTCTTATGAATTCTCCAAAATTTATTATGACACTAGCGATAATTGACAAATCCGTGTTTTAAATATGAAGAAAACAAAACTGAATTAGCTGTATTTAGAAAACCAATAATACCTTGAATCCAATAAACATAGCAAATGAATGGAAAGCAACTTGAGCATATATTTCAGATACATCAACAGTTATGATGAGATTTATTATTGAAGGCAATTGTATGCAATTGCATTTTTTAAGAAAATAAACTTCAAACAAATCAGCCCTTGAATCAAACCAAGGCAACAATCAAATTCCTTTTAAATAAATCACCATAGGTTATTGATGAGTTTATATTATACACATGATTTACACATATTTTGCATGCACTTTGCTTGTCTTCTCACATGATTTTTTTTATATTTTATTGCCACTTTGGATATTTTGTACATTAATGAGCAAGATAACAAGTTTCAAAGCATAAGAATGAGAATACGTGCGAATTAGATCTAAACAAGAAGAAAAGAGCAGTCCAGAGTGAAGCACAGCCATGCTTAGGCCATGCTTAGGCCATGTTTAAGCTGTGCAAATCACAAGAGCTGAGAATTCAAAGTTAACTAAGCCAACACGACCCCTTTGCTCCTTGTACAGCCTCGTAAAAGGAAGCACGGCAGTGCTTATACCCATACAGTTTACAGGTTTTGAGGAATTAAGGAAGAGCTTTAGTCCATGCTTCAGTGCGTGCAAATCTCTGAAGGTGGATTTTTTGAATTATTCAAGTCCTTAAATTTGCCAACAAAGTGTACGACTACGAGTATGCTCCAAAGCACAATTATGCACAGGCCAAACCTACATATTTAAGACTTAAAGTCAGACTCTTTAGAGGACTTTTTGTTGGAGAATAGGGGAGAGGGCTAGAGTTTTGAAGGAAGAGTCAAAGACCATCATTCAAGGGAAGATTAAAGCTTTTCTTGAGGTCCGGAGGTGAGAGTTTGACAAATTAACTTTCTCCATCCTTGGTTTCCATTGCAACCATTGAGAGAAGTTTAAGAGAGTTTTTCATTATGATTTCCTTCTTGTCTTTAATTTTGGATTATATCTTGTTATTAGTAAACATAAGAGGCTAAACCATCGTTCGGTGTCTCGGGCCATGAATCTCAAGAGTTATTATATTTGATTTTCCTTATTTCTATGTATTGGCTATGAGTATTCTTGTAAATATTTTATATATCTTGATGCTTGCAATTTACATTGTGTGAAAGCCATAATTGCATATTTAATTGGCATGATGACAATTGAGAAATCCATCATATTAGATCACACAAAGAAGATAAGGGTTGATTGCACTCCTAGAGCTAGGGTGTATGGTGTTGAGCTCCTCGGAAGGTTGAGTACATACCTAGAGATAGGGTGTATGGTATTGAACTCCTTGGAGGTTGAGTGCACTCCTAGAATTAAGGTGTATGGTATCAAACTCTTCGGATTAAGGTTAAACATTATAGAGGGATTCACAGAGTATCATGCAATCATATGGTAATGCATCATTACCATATGGGATTAGGGCTGATTACTTGGACCAAAGGGATCAATTACTCTAGGAATCTTCACAGTCCAAGAGAACTTTACTAATAGCCAATATAGGAATTCTTAACAAGCATCTTGAAAGGAGGGAGCCTGGGGGTACTGCTCCATCCCTTGATTTTACCTCAAGTTATCATCTCTCTCCATCTTAGTCTTTAGATTTATTATAATGATGGTTAGCAACATCAATCTCTTTTCATAGATTAGATAATAATGAGTGAAGAAGAACTAGTAGAGCGGATCCCTATGGATTAGACTACCCAACCTTCAAGTACATTATACTACTATTTATGGCTAGTGCACTTATGGTGTATACGCGAGGGCCATATCAAGTTTTTCACACCATTGCCGGGGACTAGCATTCTAAGAACTTTAGGATTCTGTTATTTTAGCTATTTTATTTTTCTTTATTATCTTTTCATGTTTCATAATTAAATTTTTGTTTGTGGTTGTGATTTGCTTTGATTAAAAACTAATTTTGTTCTTCTCTTGTAAAGGTACTCTTGCATGACCTGAGAAAATCCTTCTAGATTTGTTGAGGAAGATTCTGAAATTTAGATTTTTAGAGGAAGATTCTTAAATTTAGCATACTTTCCGACATAATTTGAGGACCGTCGTCTTGAGAGGAACTAATTTTATTGAGGTCAGTGTTAAGTTTGAGCAAGCAAATCCAATGGCAACCCCACACTCAGTATTTCAGATTATACAAGACCCAACATGGAGGGTACCACTTCTAGCATAGTTTGACCTCTGATTGAGGCAAACAACTTTGAGTTAAAGCTGACTTTTATTCAAATGGTTCAGCAGATGTGCCGGTTTAATAGATTTCAAGATGAGGATCTATATGCTCATTTGATAGGCTTTTCGCAAATTTGTGACACATTCAACGCGAATGGGGTGTTCAAGGATGTGATTCGCTTTCAACTTTTTTCTCTTTACGCTACTAGGAAGGGCCAAGCAATGCCTAAGTTGCTAGCCCCAAGGGTAGATTACTACAATAGCACAACTAGCCGAGAAGTTTCTTACGCGATATTTCCGTCCGGTGAAGTTCACGAAATTGCGGAGTGATATCTTTTTATATAACCAAATGGAGTATGAAACTCTTCATAACACATAGGAGAGGTACAAGGAGGGTTTGAGGAAATATGCACAACATGGCATTGTCTAGTGGATGCAAGTTTAAATTTTCTACAATGGATTAAATATCGCCACAAAGCAAATGTTGGATGTGGGCGGCAGAGGCTTTTTGTGTAACAAAGAACTTTATGCCGCTCAAATTTTGATTGAAGAAATGGCCACCAATTGTATCAATGGAGTTCCTAGAGGAACAATCCGGGTTAAAGCAGATGGGATTTATGTGGTTGATGCTCTCACTACTCTAGCAACCCAAGTTGTAATAATTACTAACAGTCATGTGTTGTGGAACACATATGAAATTGTCACAATTATTAATATAATAGTGACGAAAAATATAAGTTATCACAATCAATATAAATATAAATGTCAATTAGTTTTTTTAACACAAAAACCCTAATATTTGTTGCAAAACAATAGAAAGACAGTTGTCATTAAAAGTCTTGGTTTTTGTAGCGATTAACGAAGCCACACTTTACTTATATATTAATTGAGCAACTCTATAATCACTTACTATATTACTTATGCAGCTAGTCCAAAACACATACATTGTTGATCATTTAAGGATTTATATGTTTATATTTATATTAGTAATAAATAAATATAATTTTTACATAGAAATTACAATTTTAAAACATGCTCATCAAAGTGAACCCATTAAGAAGAAAATGCTCATACCTATGCACATGGGTGAATGGGCATCCGTTGGAGCGTGGCAAGGATAAATAAAATATTTGTTTACAAATTAATAACAATAGCGTAAAACAATAATATTTTTAAAAATATATATTTATAAAAAAATGCATTGTTTTTCATGTTGATGTTTTACAAATTACTTTATGTAATATAAAAAATATATTTTTAAAAAGTATTAGTTAAAATTACTATTTGAATTTTGTTTTTATAAAATAGGATATAACATATAATATATTAATATATATATATATATATATTAAAAAATATTTGTGAAAATCTAATATTTATGCTTAAGCTATTGATTTTATTACTTGATCTTCCAAAAACAATTATGACTATATCTTTGTAGCCTCTCTTCTCTTTATTTTTTTTTTAAATTTGATGGGTCCAAGTTAAGATGTTATTGATTTCTTTTGTTTCAAACGGTTACAACAAAATTATTATTATGCTTTTTGATCAGTTTTTTATTCATATTTTTTATTTAATAATACAATTAAATAAACTAATATAGAAATAAATTTTTATAAAGAAATTTAAAAAATACGAATTTGAAAAAAATAAAATAAAATAAAAAGCGTTGTAATAATTTTATATTAATCAAATGTGTTTGTATTTTCAGCTTCTTAAAATGCACAATAGTTAGTGTATCAAAATATACCGAAACAAAAACAAAAAATAAAAATGATGCCAAACAACCCCTAAATTTATATGTTGCATCCATGCATTCTCTCAGTTGCCTTTTGTTTATTTTTCTTATGTATGGAATAAATACCCATTTGTAATATTGTTGATATACACAGAGAAGAAGTATATTATGCCTTTCCGTTTATTTTTTTCAACTTTCGGCTAGTAAATTAAATTAATTATGATAATGATGGCGAATATGATGTTAATGATAATAAACTTATAAAGAAAAAGGTGACGTGGAAGAAGGTAAAGTGATGACTTGGAGACCACATTGGGAGATGATGATGATGTGTTAATATATGATATTTAAAATCACATCTAAAAATTGTTTAATTGAGAATGTTTCTCGACTTCATTTAGTTGATGAATAGCATTTTTTAACCGTTATCCGTATTAAATTGTAAATTTGTTTTAATTTGTAAGCTTGGTCTATGTGTGAAACATGTGTTTATTGTATATTTTGTGTCAATAAACGAAAATCTAAAATATACTTTCTTTTAATTTACTTTGGGCCAATAAATAAATATCTGAATTCTTAATAAATTAATTGTTTTCAATAATTATAAATTTAATGACATATAAAAATATGACTGAATTCTTCTCAAATAAATTTGTCCTGGTAAATAATTATATGAGATTGATTATTTATACAAAGTATGTCATTTGCGAGGGTATGTTATTGTTCCAATAGAAACATGGTGACAATGGTTGTCATAGCTTTTGAGATATTTCTAAGTTCCTTCCCCACCTTTCTGTTTTTTTAAAACCCCCATTTTATCAATAAATTTGTACATCATATAGCTTTATAAATTTAAATATATTTTAAATAAAGTATATTTTTACAGGTAGTTTATTTACAAGTCCCTTTATAATAAATTAGTATATATAATGAAAAAATTATATTTTTAGAAAAATATTTAGTAAAAATTTTATTATTTAACCTTTTTAACTAGTGTTTGCCCTCTCCAAATTTTTGTTAACTAGTTTCATTATAATTATAGTGATTTGTGTGGACCTTTTATCATGGCTCGGTCTCTAGGTTTGATCACTACAAATAATGTGCTTGTAAAGATTAGTGTTAAAAAAATTTGTTTACAAGGCTAAAATAGGTTTTAGATAATTTTCAAGGGAATCACACATCCCAAAAATCATAGTCTTTTTAAGTGTTACTCCTCTTTCGAAACTTAATTAATTAATGTCACTATTTGAATGTTTTGTACGGAGAATATAAACACTTCTTAACGTCCTGTATTGATTAAACACGTGAAGCATAATAGAAATATGCTTTCACATTATCAATGTGCACGCCTCATGCACCCCAAAAACAACAGACGAAGAAGAAAGAAAAAAAAAAGGAAAGTGAGGGTGTGTGTCATCACATTATTAATTTATGTTTTGAAATAATTCACCATCTGTCCCTTTTGCATGCATTTAGAATTAGATAGGGAATGGAATTCAAGACACTAGAATTTTTATAGCCTGTTTAGAGAATAAACAGCCTTCGGTCACGTCGAGAGTTCACCAAGTCATGGGTAGAAGGTACTTGGAAAAGGACATGGGAGGTGGAAGGATTGAACATTGAAAACCAGCCACCTAATATATTTGAAACTTTTATTAGTGATGTCTATCTTTATATACAACCAAACTATAAGTCTCTTGTGAAATTGTATCTTCGTTCAGCCATACATTGGAAAAAGTCTAAATTAAAGTTCATTTCAGAGAGACAAAAGTGGGCATGAAGACAAAAGTAATCTTCAATTCATAGCTGAGTTTATAATTTATAGTCAAAAGCAAATTCATGAAGGGGATGTCAAAGCTGACCTGATCAATGAGAAATATCGTACGCAGATTCATCAACCATTGTGGATGCCGTCCATTTTTTAACTGTTAATATTTCAAGCAGGTTTTAATGAATTTTTAATATTTTGATTTGTTATTTTCTATTTTTACAATTTTTAAAGTATTTAACGATGTCATTGATTTTTGTATTTTGATCCTTATTTCAAAACATAAGATTATTTTATCTACCTCCTTCCCTAAACAACCCAAATTTTATGAATAAATCAGATAGTGTTGTGATAATTACCTATCCTACAAACACAGATTTACCCAACTTATGATATATTGACCCTGTGTAAATTATCATGTGCCAATAATTGAACTTATAGGAATGAAAATGAAAAACACAAAAGCAATTTTTTTTTTTTTAATAAATTCGATAAGCACTATCAAAAGGAAAAGTAGGTATTAAGATGCATTAGTTAGGATGATTTAATGATCTTTAAAAATAATGAATAAGACCAACAAACTATATTCAATGTTTAAAAAATACATAAGTTAAAATAAATAATAGATAAAATACATAAAATGCAAATGGGCCAAAACATAAACTAATTACATATTTTTAAAAGCAAGAAGGTCAAAATAAATAATACAACAAAATAAAAAGTTCAATCTAGTTAATGAATTTTATATGAAAGACATATAATAACAAATATTTATTATTATTCAAAATAAATATTAAATAATTATGAATAAAAAGATATTTTCTTAGCTTTCGAATTAAATTAGAGGTTAATATTATTACATCTAAATACTATATATATACTAGTTCTTGGTGCGTGAGTGCATTAATTTCTATCAAATTATAGGGAAAATGTTGCAAAGGTCGGTAGACATTTACAAACTAGTTTCAAAGATCCCATTAGCAAAATCAACATGTTCTTATTTATACCTATAATTCTTTTTGTTGTTATTACAAATGATGAGGACGCACGCAAGTGTATATGACAATCAAAATAATATGTTTAGAAGTAAAGCGGAATCCACAAGAACTAGATAGTATTGATGCTAATTCTATCTCCATTAGCTAACTAACAATCAATGATCAAAAAGTCAATCTAAAAAGACAAATAGAAATAAAAGACCAAAATTAAGGGTAATAAGAACAAGAGACAATAGATGAAAATGATGCACGGATATGATTTTACTTGGAAAATTAAGAATTAAAGTAATTGTAATTCAATATAGATAAAGCCTAGCTTTATTGGACCAAGGAATTTCAAACATACACCAAGTGTTCTCTTAAGACTCCTTGGTGCCTAATCACATGTTATGGTAGGAGTGAATCTCTTCTAAACCTACTTTCACACGATTGCATAAGATATTAGAAATCCCTAATAGGAATCGGAGCTCTTGCTACATGACCCCAATCCTGAGGAATCTTAAGTGGCTTATCTCTAGAGCGCACTCTTGATTCTCTTCATCTATGGATAATCTCTCGCGATGAATCTCTCGACCTCAATTACAAAATCAAAATGAAATAACCACTCTCATTACGCTAGATCAACAATAAAGAAACATAGATGAACCTAAAAAACCGAAGGTAATATATATATATATTAAAAAGCAATGTCAAAGTAAAGTATTCCCAAGCTACATCAATTTTCATGGGATCAATTTTCATATCTAAGCAATGGAAATAAAGCTCTAAAACCCTAGTAATTGAAAAGATACTATACCCCATCTCAATGTCTTCAAGATTGGACTAGATATGTGCCGATATCATCGCATCTTTCGGCCATGCGCCAAAAGCCTAGAATTCATAAGTGCTCTTAAAAAACTTGCCTGAGTTTTTCATAGAAAGCTGCCCCACTTTCACACTTATATAGGTGAATCCATCATGTGTAAAATTGCAATTAAATACACCATTCAAAATTGAACTATGGAATTCATTAAGAATCAAAGTCATCCTTTCTACATTGCAATTACACTATACACCATAGGAAGGGATAAGAAATAGATAGTGTATCTCCAAACAACCAATGACTTGTTTTTACCCATATGAACCTATTTCTTGGATTTACCAATTACATAGGTTGGGTTACTATCATTGTTGAATTTTGTTATAGGCAACAATCCCATTCCCCTCGATGTCTCACACACCAGTTTTCTACCTAGTGCTTTAGTTAAAGGATCAGCCAGATTTACCACTGATCTTACATAGTTTAGTGATATCACTCCATCTTCAAGCAATTGCCTCACAATATTATGTCTTAGACGTATATGTCTACTCTTACCATTATATGATTTATTCTTGGCTCTGTACATAGCAGCCATGCTATCACAATGAATTGAAACCGAAGGGGCTGGTTTCATCCAAAGAGGAACATCAGCGAGGAAATTCCTAATCCATTCTGCTTTAGTGTCTGTTTTCTCAAGTGTAACAAATTCTGACTCCATTGTTGATTTTGCTGTGCAAGTTTGTTTTGAAGACTTCCAAGACACTGCAGCCCCTCCTAATGTGAAAATAAATCCACTAGTTGACTTTGTTTCATCTCGAATCGAAATCCAGCTTAGCATCACTATACCCTTCAAGTACTGTAGGGAAAACCGAATACATTAGTCCAAAAATTAATAGTTCCTTTTCAAATATTTTTAATATCCCTGATCGTGGGCAATCCAATGATCCTTATTTGGACTATGTGTATATCTCGCTCAATCTGCAAACTGCATAAGCAATATCAGGACGAGTACAGTTCATCAAATACATTAAACTACCAATTACTTGTGCATATTCATTTTGAGAAACACTAACCCCTTTATTCTTCCTTAAATGAAAAGCACTATCATATGGAGTTGAGACAGGTTTGCAATTAAATTGATTATATTTCTTTAATACTTTTTCAACATAATTTTCTTGTGAAAGCATTATTCCATCATCTGATTTAGAAATTTTAATTCCAAGAATAAAATGTGCTTCACCCATGTCCTTCATGTCAAATTTAGATGCAAGAAAATTCTTTGTCTCAACTACAATTTCTAACGAAGTACCAAAAATAAGCATGTCATCTACATATAAACAAATTATAACACCCACATTGTTACAAAATTGGCTGTAGATACATTTATCAGATTCATTTATAAAATAACTATTGGAAACTAAAACATGATTAAATTTTTCATGCCATTGTTTTGGTGCTTGTTTGAGCCCATATAAAGATTTCATAAGTTTGCATACCTTATGCTTGTTGTTAGGAATCACATACCCTTCGGGTTGATCCATATAAATTTCTTCTTCGAGATCTCCATTTAAGAAAGCTGTCTTAACATCCATTTGATGAATAATTAAATTGTTAATAGCAGCTAATGCAATTAAAATTCATATGGAAGAAATTCTAGTAA